>NC_141093.1:36155993-36255993 GCF_041138505.1 Cibotium barometz | reverse complement strand
CTGAGCACCCAGCTTAAGAGTAGTGGTACAAGAAAAACTCATGGTGGGCAATATCCTAAGAGCGACCGGCATTTGGAACTTGAAAGCCTTGATGAAACACGCCTCAGAGCTGTGTACGACATGATCGTAGAAAAGATAAGGTGTAAACACAGTGGTTTGATGACCAACTTAATGATAAGCATGGCCCGGACCTCGAAGAAGAGGGTTGGGAAGTGAAACGCGTGCGGTTGTGGTTAGGAATGACCAGCTGACGAGTTTCACACAAAAATTAGCGCTTGTCGATATAGGAGCTAATCATAATGTGATGTCCTATGACACATGGCACTCCCTCAAGAGGCCAACATTAATAAACACCCCGGCCACAGTCACTATTGTTGCTTCACATTTGGTCCAATGTTTAGGCATGATTTTAATTCTGTTTCACATTGGCAATAACCCGTTGTTGAAAGAAAAGTTTTATGTTATGCCTGCAAGAACAATGCATGAAGAGATCCTTCTGGAGCGTGGATGGATGGGACACAACCGATTTCAGATTGATTAGGATGTAAGGATGGTAACCCTACAACTGGTCTTAGGGCAAGTTACAGTTCTGACAACAATCAAGTATGCAATCATAAACCTATACAAGCCTACCACCGTAGCCACAAGAGAGTGAGAGAGAGAGAAGGAAAAAATGTGATAATGGGATTGTCCCTTTTTATATTTCATAAGTCACTTATATACATGAGCTCTCTTTTTACAATGGTTGACCACCCATTTAACAATTAGGGGCCCAAAACTGATACCCTAGCTCTATGTACACCTAGGCTTATTCTTACGATCAGCATTACACAAGGCGTAAGCTTGGTCACCCCATACATCTTTTACATGAAGCGCTTAGCACGGTTGTTACATAAAAATGAGTTACATGAAGTGTAGCCATGCTTAAAATAAATGTTAACCAATGTTGTTAACATATCCCCCTCTCTAATTCAGATTCATCCTCGAAGCTGGCAAGGATAGTCATCAGTAGTAGATGGCATATGTTTGGATGAAGTCGTACCACAATTTGGGATGCGGGGGGATCGATGGAAGACTTTGTAGCTGGTCCAAAATGCTGTCTCCATCATGTCCTCCAAGGTCTGCAGAGCCAAGTAGGCATCCATTGTATGCGCTCATAATAGCCGAACAATTGCTTCAAGGTAGGGCCTTTGTTGAGGTTAAAGGCAAGGCCTTGACTACCCTCCTAGTACTGGCCCCATTCTGGAAAGGCCTCCAGGAGCATGATGATAAGGTTGAAAAATTGAATTGTTGCCACCATGATGGAGGAGTTGGGAACCTGACCATAGCAGTTGGCGGCTGATGAAAGCATGCATCTTTGTAAGCATGGTGGCCTCATTGCATAGGCTTTGGGATGTGAGTGGGGCGAACTAGGGGAAGTTGTATTGTAATTTAAGGCTCACTATCTACTCTTGCCAGAACAAGTCCCAAGTTCAGCATCTATGGATAGGTAGGTATGCGGGAGTGATCCACAGGTGGCGGGGTGCCTTTGTAGTATTGCTCGCAAATATAGGGCCTCAAAAAGAAGGGTCAACGCCAAACGTGCTGCTCGCCCATGAGCTTGAAGGTGATGGGCCGAGCATTGGTGGAGGGGGGCCGCTGGCAACTACCGCATTGCCGATGTGGATGTTGGCGCTTTTCATACATCGTGTTTGGCATCAAGATAAGGCCAGAGAACACGTATGTCCAAATAATCAATGAGCTTGCTTATAGGTGCTTGTTGGAGTTGTCGACCGAGTAGGATATTGAAGGCCTACTCAAACTTCGTGCGATCTACTGGGTCACACCAGTTAAGGGGTTGAGTGGCGAGTCCACCTCTTTGATTTCCTACAGGGGTGGTGGGAGAATATCACCTTTCTCCAAGGGTGTGAGGGAAGGGAGGTCAGTACGAAATTGTGACAGCGGTGGAGGAGCAATTGAAGTAGAGGTAGCGGTGGTGAGGGTGGCATCAAGGATAGGTGGGGGCCTTGCTGATGTAGAGGGTATATATGTAAAGTGCTTGAGGAGGCCCAAGTGAAGATGGAGGGTATATATGTAAAGTGCTTGGGGAGGCCCAAGTGAAGATGGAGGGTGGGAGGTGGCAATGGAGGGGGAGAGGGAATAGGAGGGGGTGTAGAGGATGGTGAGGCGAAAAGGGATAGGCTTGCGGTGGAAGAGGTGGGGGGTGTCGAAGTACGGTGATGGGTACCTGGGTGGGGTGCGGGGGTGGGGGTTGGGAGCTTGAACCGAGGTAGGATTGGTGAGGGGGTGGAGGGTGGTGAGTAGGGAACTAGGGAGCGGGATCACTAGGGGGCTTGTTGGGACCTGCCCACCATCATTGTCGTTGTCTCATTCCTTTTGGAGCCGTACTTAGGGCGTTTCGAGTAGAAGAAGGCATGTGCTTTTTTCGCCTCCTCAGAGGAGACGTAGAGGGGGTATGCCATGTGGGAATCATTGAATTGTATGATCCCAGTTGGCGAGGATGACCTGCAACAGCAACTGTTGGAGATAACAGCAGGACAGTAAAGGATGAGAAGCCCATAGGCGGAATAGGGTGGGAGATCCCAGCAGCGGCAGCAGCGGACTGGTTTGTAAGCCAAGTAAACTATCTCCCCCCTGGTGTAAACACTTATGGCCATGTACATAAGTGAATATCTCTTTTAATACAACATACTCTCCCATTGTGCAATTGAGTCTTGCTCTTGCTAATCTCTCTTCCTAATGCATGCTAGTAAGTGTGTGTGAGTGAAGTGGGGTGAGAGGAGGGATGAGTACCCATAGTGCAACGCGGCGGTGTGACAACGCTCGCGAGAGGCACGGTGGAATTGCTTTTCAAGGAGTTGTAGAGCTTGGAGACCTTAAGGGTTATGAGCTCAACCATTGGAAAGATCCTCACGACAGTTGTGGTTCACAGGTAGTCTCTTTTTCGATGTGTTTCAAGGAGGGTTAGGGTGAGCCATAGCATTTTTGACGCCGCTTGGCTGGGGAGCTATCCCTTGACTTTTTCTATCATTTTTCCTCTAATCTACGCATTACCCATTGCCCATTATCTTGATTAATGGTTTTCCATGAAAAAGATGTGGATTTAATGGTGATTTGGTGTAGAATAGCTCTCTTTTTTGTTTTTGAAAAGAATGCCTTTTGCTTAATTTTTAGCTTAATTTATTGTTTTTGTTGTTGTCATTGTGTCATGTTCTTAGGGCTTGCACATAGTTTGTATTAGGCTTAGTTTGTATCCATTGCATCAAACAATGCAATAGAATGCAATTTTTAGTGAATTTTCTCTTTCGTGTTAAATATAGAACTAAAATCATTAATTTTAGCTTAATTGTATGTTTGTTGTTGAAATTGTTTACATTAGAGTGTTAGCAAGCATTAGGAGTAGCTTAATCTTTCAAAAAATTTCTTAAACCATCAGTATCTAGATGCATCAAAACACCTAATTACATCAATTTTTTCATTAATTGGAGAAATTTGACTTCTTGCTTAATTTTACCTTAAAAGAGGAGACCAATTTAAGAGTCTAATTAACCTCCTATTTTAGATTAATTTACACATTTGTTGATGCACAAAGATTAGCATTCCCTTGCTCTATCCACCCAATGATGTGCTCAATTGTGTGAATTAATTAAGGATTAGTGGTTAATTAGAGTCCTTGATTAGTATAAAAAAGAAAAGATTATTAAAAAGATTAATCTTTGATTAATTTCTAATCACTTTTTTATATCTCATTAAGGCTAATGAGCATTCAATGAGTAGATGCTCATCAGCTTGTCAAATTGTCCATTTTGGGGTCATTTATGAAAGAGTGTGAGGGGTGTTTTTTATTCCCACTTACCTTTTTGGAAAAATGCTAATATCTCCTTAAATTTAAATTCAAAAAATATCCCTCCCAAAATAAGAAAATTTGTATTTCCCACTAAACTCTATTAAAAAATCAAAAAATAAAAAATTTAAAAATTTAAAAATTTAAAAAAAAAAGCTTTTCACGGCCAAGAGTTTCACGGTTCCAAGCCATTTCACGGAATTACATTTCATAGAATTCCATTTCATAGAATTACTCTTCACAGAATTCCATTTCACAGAATTACATTTCATGGAATTCCATTTCACATAATTACTCATCACAGAATTACCCTCTCACAGAATTCCATTTCACGGATTTGCTCTTCACGGAATTGCGCTTAACGGAATTTCATTTCACGGAATTAATCGGAATTCCATTTCACGGAATTTCTGTTCACGGAATTCCATTTCACAGAATTACCCTTCACGGAATTCCACTTCACAGATTTGCTCCTCACGGAATTCCATGAATTACTCTTCACACGGAAAGCCATTTCACAGAATTACTCTCATGGAATTCCATTTCACGGAATTAACCCATTTCATGAAGAGTGTTTCACGGCCAAGCATTTCACGGCCGTCTTTTACGGCTAAGAGTTTCATGGCCAAGCCTTTCACGGATTAAGGGTCTCACGCCTTGACCTCACCATTTTTTTTAAAAAACACACCCTTTTGGAGGCTCGTATATCCTAAAGTGTATATCCGATGAAGGCGATCTAGGGCTCATCCGAAAGCTGACATCGAGCTCTTCAACTTTGAACTCGACCGTCTGAAGTAAAATCGATCATTTTGGCCTCTGACCAGTAGCCTCAAAATTTACTCGAAAATTGAGGCAAAAAACAGCGCGAAAATGATAACAAACCGTATTCGGGCTACTTTTTGAGGGTCTAAACGACAAAATCACAAACGACTCAGGAAACAAAGTTGTAGTACTCCAAAAATACTACAACTCTCTCATACAAAGTTTTTCAAAATTCCTTTTGAAACACCCTCAAAACATGCTGCGATATAGGGAAAAAAAATTCAAAATTTTTTATTCATCTTGAGACAGTGATGGAAAATAGGTTTTAGGACCTCCTCTTCCATTTGGGAAGTTACTAGCATACGCGTTTTTTGAAAAATTATCTCAGATCGTGCGTATACCGCTTAAGCTAATTAGGGTGAACAGACTCCCGTTTGCCCCAACGAAGAGAACGCCAAGCCTCTTGAGGCTGTATAACACACTGTGAAAGAAGATAAAAAGCCAAAAAAATAAACCATGTTTGCTCATTAAGGAGCATTTAGGCACTCCGACGACATGGCAATAATAGAGGGATTGCCAAGGGATCACACAAGGACTGAACCCAATGGCTGACATCTTCGAGCCATTGAGATCTATGCCGCAAATGCACCTCCCAATACCATTGGCCATGCCTATGACAAGCTCATCATCGGGTTTTGCACCCCCTATCACTTCGATCCCACCGGGCTTTGGTCCCTTACCTAACATTCCCACAAATCCTATAGGTACCAACCCTTTCTTAGATTCCCACACCTTGGACATAGTGACTAGTCTAGGAAGGGGGGTAGCCCAAGGACTCTGTGAGTCTCTCCCAACAACAAGAGCACTCACTTACGGCCTCAGTGACTCATACAGAAAGACGGCTGTACAGATTTCCAAAATGATGAGCAAATACGATGGAACAACAGACCTTGTTCAATTCATTCAGATATTTGAACAAAGATGTGAAGCCTTTGGAAATCCCAACTGTCCCACCAAGGTATACGCGTTAAACCTATGCTTAGAAGGAAAAGCTAGTCGATGGTTTATCACATTGATGCTGGCGATCAATACCAACTTTAGAACCTTGAAAACAACCTTTATCCACGGTTTTTCAAGACAAGGTGATCGGTGGAGTGGAGCAAAAGAACTCTATTCAATTGAGCGTCAACCAAATGAATCCATTAGAGATTTTATCCTTCGGATAAAACTCTTGGACTCACGATGTGAGTCATGGGAAAAATTAAGCGATATTCAATTTGAAGAGATGTTTCATGATGGGCTTGAAGAATATCAGCTTACACAACTTGATCATTGTTTCCAATCCAAAAACATTTGATCAATGTTTTAAAGAAGCAATACATTTAGATGACAACATGCTGGAAGATGATCATGCTACGAGATGTTCCTCATCTAAACCAAGTGAAGCAATGGCAAAAGAAAGATTGATCTCAGAATTGACATATGCAGTCTTGCTTAAAACCTTCCTTCAAAGCAAGACATCCTTAATGCCTCTATAAGTGAGGAACGAAATGCCTTGTGTTGAGTGCAATCACTACGACCATCCCAATCCCCATTGTGTATACAAGGCACCTATTTTTCTATACTACATATATTGTAAAACCTTTGACCATGATACTAAAAAGTGTCCCACTTCATCCACAATTGACTCAAAACCTCCATCTCTCATGCACCAAACAGAAACAGTCCAAAGGGTAGAAACTACTCAGGAAGTCGTTAATCGAACACTTCAATGTTTATATTGTCGTGGACCTCACAAGGTGGAAGACTGCACAGTTTGGAATACTTCCATACCCATAATCACTGACACTTTGTAACCCATGTGTGAACGATGTGGCATTGATCACATGTTCAAGATTGCCCAAGACGAGTTGCTTCAATGCAACTTGTCTCACAAAATACAACTCTTAACATCTTAAGTGTACAAAATGAGCAATTGTCCATGGTACCCTTAAATGTTCTTACATGCTTACAGGCACGAGAAACAATAAAAAAGAACCCAAAAGATAATACCTCAACATGGGTAGAAGAACATGCTTTAAAGCAGAACCCAAAACAGAAAACAAAACCTTCTAAACCAAGAAAGACAAGGGACTACAAACTATCAAAACCAAGGTTAAATTAAAAGACAGGGAAAAGAAGCCTGTAGAGGACATAAACCTAAAAGAGGGCATAAACCCAAAAGAGCCAAAAGCTATACATGTTGCAGAAGCAGCCACCTCAAAGACCACCACATAAACCTTAAAACCCATATGACACATGGTACAAAAGTCCAAAAGAAAATTCGATCTCGTCACACGGGCAAACATACTGAAAATTTGACAATCCAAAGAAAGTCAAAAAATGAAATAAGTTCTAGTACGTCACTAAGTGAGGATGAAACAAGTTCTAACTCTTCACTCAGTGCACCACATAGACCAATCAAGAAACTAGAACCCACCCAACCACCCCAAATTGATAATAATGATCACGACATATGCGGAATGTAAAAAGCGAGCTCAAGAGAGCATGCTTAGCTTGGTTGAGTGTCTTACAGGATCACCAGTTGTGATTACGCCTCATAATGCCAATCTTAAAAAAGAAACCAAAATGCAAAGCCCAAAGGAGTACTACTTCCCCTTTCAAGAGGAAGACATACTTTCCACAGAAGAGTCATTTGAGACAGATTGCATGAATTATACATTTGAGAAAGCATATGAGGAATTCGATAATTCCCTTACAAAATTAAAGCAGTCTCTCAAAACCTCATTTGGAGGAATTCTCTTCTCTCATGGTGGTGAAGCCACAACAAAGATACTATGATGTGACAATCTCATCATATGGTTGCCAAAATTAAATAACGTGATGAAAGCCTCACCACCAACTTCAACCCGAACAGCGTTACCTAAAGTTCGACAAGCATGGAGGCCCAAACAACACCAAGCAAGTCACTTAACCACTCTCGTGCATTCAGCACCTACACAAGAGCTTGTGTGTTCAAGCAACCAAAATGGTAACTAACCAGCAATCTTATCTACCGACTCGACAACAATTGAGCCAAAAATTCAAGAATCAACTCCCACATCTACAACAGAGACTTATGAGCACATCAAAGACAAACTCACAATTCTCTTTTCACCCCTTTGGATATGAAGTGTAAGTGCAGAAGCTACGTAGCAGACATAAGAACCTATTCTCTCAAAAAGGAGAATAGCCACAAGAACGTGTTGCTCGCAATGTGGTAACAAATATATATATATATATATATATATGTGTATATATATATATATATGTGTATATATATATATATATGTGTATATATATATATATATGTATATATATATATATATAGACACACACACACATACACACACACACACACACACACACACACACTATCAAACAACTCCCAAAATCTTAAATAGCCATTCCATTTTCTTTAAGCTTATCGCTTAATATTCTTTTGGCTATGTTAATGAAGCAACCACTCCATGAGTACATATCCATACTTATGCATAGGAGAACATTTGTACCAAAGCCTCACCATCGACAACTTCTAAGTACATCTTTGGATGGGGAGGCCATGGTGGGCGAAAGCTTGGTCAATGGTACAACCCATCGCCTGTAATTTTCCTTCAAATTACAAACCTCTCCAAACGACGCTAGCATCTTCACAAATTAATGATCTTCAATCCTTAGTGAAGATATCTATATTAGTCTTGCAAGTCGACGTAATTCTTTCAATCCTCGCTATCAAGTGGCTACTTCAGCACCACAGAGGAGTTCAATAAGAGTCTGTATGACTCAATTCTTGTACTTCATGTATATCTGCTTCATAAGCGCACTTAAATATATATAAAAACATAAAAAGCACATGGACAGAAGAAAGCAGCGATAGGTCCTACTCAACAACATTCGACAAGAATCGTGCCACACAAAGGGACATTATCGAAGGCCAATTTCTTCAAATGATGAATGTCACTTCAATGAACTAAGAATCACGATCTCATTCTGATGACTAAGTCTATGTTCCTCTAGATCCTTCCCCCTCTTCTCTCCCATTATTAACATCTCTTAGCATCCCCACTGACACAAATCACATGTAACATTACTTATGATTGCCAAAAACAAAGTGAGCAAAAAGCCAAAAAAAAACATGCTCACACAAATATAAAAATGCAATCATTCGCAAAAAAACCCCACCCCCCATCCCATTAGGAATTCCTAATAAACCATAACCTCTTCATTCACTAACTAGCTTTTCTTATTCCTTTCGGAGGAGGAACAAAGACCATTGGGTGTCACTCCACATCAAAGCCATCAACAAAGCTTGTCCATTCTCCCACACAAAGGTCTTCAACACACGATCACGAGAATGCGATCGCCATCAGGAAGGGGGAGATATTAACCCAATTCTAGGGTTAACAAGATCTGCCGCCCCCATTATCTTACATCAAGGAGTCACGACAGATACACCAAAGGGTCATACATTCAAGATATGAAGTAATAGTGTCCAAATCTATAACTTGGACGGGCGCTCGTAATGGTGTGACGGAGTATTTATGGTGATTCCTGCTTCAAGAGCATGTGGTAGCAAGATAGGATGAAGTTCTAAGTGATGTACTTCATAGATATATTATGAGAGTAGTCATTATAATAGCATCGGGCCTCTTATGAGCCGAAAGTGCCCGGTCGACCACAGTTTAAGTGAGTGTGAACACTTATGGCCATGTATATAAGTGAATATTTCTCATAATATAACATACTCTCCCATTGTGCAATTGAGTCTTGCTCTTGCTAATCTCTCTTCCTAATACATGCTAGTGAGTGTGTGAGTGAAGTGAGATGAGAGGAGGGACGAGTACCCATAGTGCAACGCACCAACAGTGTGACAACGCTCGCGGGTAGGTGTGGTGGAATTGCTTCTCAAGGAGTTGTAGAGCTTGGAGGTTTCAAGCGTTATGAGCTCAGCCATTGGAAAGATCCTCACGGCAGTTGTGGTTCACAGGTAATCTCTTTTTGGATGTGTTTCAAGGAGGGTTATTGTGAGCCATAATAGAGGGTGGATGGGAAGTATAAAGAGGGATGCAAGTTTGGAGAAGAAGATTTGGGTTTGAAAGAAAAGGTGACAATAATGGAGATGGATTTGGAGGGAAGTTTGGTAAGTAGATAGGAGAGGGTGGGGGGGAAGATGGGGTTGTCGAGGAAAATGTCGTGTTGTAGGAGATTGAGGTGCAGAGGGCTCACTGTTGGAGATCGAGGAGTTGGTTGGGGTTTTTGGGGGGTGGCAAGGTGTGGCAACTTCGTGGTCGAGTCCATGAGGGCGTCAACCTTCCTCTTGACAGCGCTGGGTACCGGCGCTGATGGCAAGGTGTGGCAACTTCGTGGTCGAGTCCATGAGGGCGTCAACCTTCCTCTTGACAGCGCTGGGTACCAGCCCGGATGGCGGGGGGTTAAGGTTGGATTATGTGGGTTTCCACACGGCTTGCAGTTGGGCATCCTTCTGGCATAGGGTTGCTTCCGCCACCTTTTGGTATTGGCTGAAAGAAAGTCGGAGGCAGTTGCTTTCTTATGCAGCTCTCCTCCTGAGCTCTTGGGCTTTGTTGTGGGGGTGAGGGAAAGGGCTTAATAGTAAAAGCTGCCTTAAATTCACAGCTGAAAGTGGTCACCATTGGTTGTTTCTTGCTAAGCCATGATATACATAAATCACTACGATTAAAGCAAAGGCCACTAGTGGCACTCGTGTGTCATAACATCCAGTCCAATCAAAGGCACTGAAAGCATGGAATATCACCCCCCTTAGCATAGAATAGTCCAAGGGATTGAGTGCCTTGTAACCTATCAGAATACTCACTTAGCAGCTTTGCATATGCTTACTTCCGGGACTATGCATAAACTACTCAAACCCAAATTGAATGTCTGGCCTTGTATTATATAGATAGATGAGACACCAAACAATATGTTGAAAATGTGATGCATTAAATGGTTCACCTATATCTTGGAGACTGAGCCTAGTACCTATCTCTACTGGTGTAGTTATGGCTTATAGTCTTCAAGACCAAACCATGTAAATAGTCTCTGTGTGTACTTTGACTGCAACATCACAATACCATGCTGCTGCATAAATCGTATGCCCAAATAACAATGCATGAGACCAAATTTGTCATCTCAAATGACGCATGTAATTCAACCTTAAAGTTGAAATCTTCTCCTCATTAGGGACTATAAGCAACATGTCATCAATCTATAAAATGATGACCATCCTCTTTACAAAGAGGGCTTTTACATAGAGGGTACTCTGACAACAAGTAAAAACCATTTGCAATAAAGTATGCATTTATCCTTATACCATGCTCTAAGAACCTACTTAAGGTCAGCAATATAAAGCTTTTCTTAGCCTACATACTTTAGACTTTTGTCATTTTGTACAAAACCATGAGGGTGAGATAGATAAACCTCCTCATACAAATCACCATTCAAGAAGGCAGTCTTGATATCCAATTCATGTACATTCTATTCATGATGTGTGCCAATGTAATAATACACCTGATTATAGTCATACAAGACGTGGGGGAAAAGGTCTCATCAAACTTTATGCCCTTCTCTTGAGCAAAACGTTTTGCAACGAGCCTTACCTTATAGCGATCTTACCACTGCTACTGTCAGCTTTATGCTTAAGCTTATAAACCAACTTTGTACAAGTGACCTTTTTACCATAAGGCAAATCTGCCAAATACCAAGTGTCATTTCTAAGGTTTAAGTCGTATGCATTCTACAGGACCTGCATATCCAATGATTATTTTCATGTGCTTTATCAAAGGAAAAAGGTTCCTCTTCATTACATATACTGGCAATGAGAGCATGATCCTCAATAAAAGAAAAAGATGCATGATGAGAACATTCACATGTCCTGCTAGGCAAAGAAGTAACTAATTTGCTATCTGCAATGTATGCACCAACAATTTTGGCATACTCCTTGATGCATGTATGGATGCCCTTTTCTCATCCACTCCATCATCCACAATTTTCAACAAATAGATTGATGTATGGGTTGAAATTTGGGATAATTTTCATCGGGTATGGGCTGATTCGCAGCACCTTATATTGAGAATTCGTTTGCTTTACATTGGTTATCTAGCATTGTACAAAGGTAGGAATGTATCAAAAATGTCATGTGAGTATACATTTTGTTATTTTGTTTGCATAAAATCATGGGCTCAATTGAGTTCTCAACAAAGACAACATCTCTACTCACCAAAATCCCCTTTGTGGTGAGATGATAGAGTCTATACCCTTTGCTTTCTGAGCTATATTCCACAAAAAAATGTATTTACCATCTTATCATCCAACTTATTACATTGTCGTGCATGTACAAGATCATAAGAAGGAAAACCAAAAACACACAACTAACCCTACTCACCAAAATCCCCTTTGTGGTGAGATGATAGAGTCTATACCCTTTGCTTTCTGAGCTATATTCCACAAAAAAATGTATTTTACCATCTTATCATCCAACTTATTACATTGTCGTGCATGTACAAGATCATAAGAAGGAAAACCAAAAACACACAACTAACCCATAGAGGGCTTCCTACCATTCCAAGATTTATAAGGGGTAATTGTCTACAAGGCGTTAGTGGGGCATCTGTCTAGCACATAATGGCATACATAACTTCTTCCAACCAAAAAACATGAGGCAAATCTTTAACTTTAACCATGCAACATGCCATCTCCATGAGAGATCTATTCTTCCTCTCAATCATACCCTTTTGTTGAGGTGTGTAAGGCATCGTGCATTGATGCTTTTTCCTCTTTTAACTATATATACATGAAACTCCTTTGACATATACTCCCCCCCTCAATTTGTATAAAGAGTGCTAACTTTACATGCACACACATTTCAACCATAGAAACAAAGTGTCTAAAGTATGTAAAAACCTTTGAATCTATCTTTAACGTGTATATACACCCAAGTGTGTCTGGAGTAGTCATTAATAAAAATCACAAAGTAAAGATATCCCTTGATCGATGGTCTGGCTTTTGAAATAGTTGCATTTTCCTTTCTTCAAGCTTATTACCCCCTTCTTGGCATCCTTTCCACACAGAAGACTGGGTTGATTCAGCCACGTCGCCACCTCAGAAAAGTCTTTGCCTTTACCTTCTTGATTGGCATTGGGGTCACCCTTCATCATGAGCCAAAGTATGGATATAAAAACCATGGTATGAATCCGACAAAACTGTGAAAATAGTAGACACCAATGAATTGTTTGAATAGGTTGCCTCCTTAATACATGCAAGCTTTTCTATTTGATCCAAGTCTCCCTCGTTCATATGCTTAAGTGCCTCGTTATGCACCTGGTAAAGTGCAACAAGTGCATCCCAAGCTTGATTGGTAGTTTTACATGAGCGAATATGAGGGATAATCGGAAAGTGCTAAGGCATGTTCTTGTTCATCCTTGCCATCCCACTTGGCTTGTTCCACTATGAGAGGTACAAAGGCTGATGCCATAGTTACATCTAAATTGGTGTCGAAATTACATATGAACTTGTGCAACAAGTGCATCCCAAGCGTGCTTGGTAGTTTTACATGAGTGAATATGAGGGATAATCAAAAAGTGTCGAGGCATGTGCATGTGCATCCCTCCCATCGCACTTGGCTTGTTCCATCATGAGAGGTATGAAGGGGGATGCCATAGTTACATATGAACTAGTGTCACCATCACAAATACCAATTATATCCTGTATCGTCGAGTACAATGTAGAAATGTTATTGGCAAGGATACAAAACTTAATGACATGATGACATGCTAACAAAGCTATTTGATGATGAGCTCGAAGATGCAATGTCGATGACGGCCTCGTAACATTTATAGCATATGCACACAATGTCTACATACCAAATGCCCTCACTAGAGCATCACATGAGGTGGGAAGCAATTGCCATTAATTGTACTCTTGGTTTGCAACACTAATTCAGTTTATTTTCCATGTCTCTATCTTGTTGAATCTTATTCTCTACAAAAATCTTGCTCTTTTTGTTGATGCACAAGTTGTGATTTCTTATAATACATACATATATAAGAAAATATTTGTACTTACCATTTAACAAACTCACTATTTTCATGTATGTTTAATGCTAAAAGTGTACAATCTAGCTATTTACAGTGTGTGATCTTTGTCAAACATTGTATTAAATGATAATATGTTATTTTGTAATAAATGATTGTGACCACAATAGCACCATACAAACATTGTGCTATACTCATGAAGAGAGACCTAGTCCAAAATCAATTATTTTCAAGATCTCCACATTGATTTGAATTCTATCCTTTATAATAGTAAGATGTAAACAACATCTAAATATTTAATGTTGCATCAAAAGCTTTACATTTATGAATGAAAGATTTAGTAAAGCGTGTCTATGCATGAGTGTTTGATCCAAGCAATTATAGAAAGCAAAAGCATGCGAGTGTGGGTGAAAGGTGGCTTCCTTTGAAAAAGATATTATGTTTAAGGAGTGGGTTATATGCCATTCATGAAAGTCATGTTAATTATGTCATTTTTGCCCACACCATCTATTGTCATATCATTGTACCACACCATGTATTGTCATATCATTGTTAATTATGTCATTTTTGCCCCCACCATATACTATCATATTATTGTACCACACGATGTATTGTCATATCATTGTTAGTTATGTTATTTTTCCCCACACCATGTATTGTCATATCATTGTACCACATGTGACATATGATGTCCTTTTTGTCTTGCATCTTGTTTTGTTGTTTCATATTATGCATTGTGCCATGCAGCACCAAATAGGGAATTGCAAGACATGTTTGAATGTATGTCTTGACTTAAGTTTAAGCTTAAGTTTAAGCTTGAGTTCCATTGCCTTAACATTTAAGATTGTGTTTGAGCTTGAGTTCCATTGTCTTAACATTTAAGATTGCTTGCAAAACAAAAACTACATAAAACCACCTACACATGCATGGACTCTCTCTCTCTCTCTCTCTCTCTCTCTCTCTCTCTCTCTCTCTCTCTCTCTCTCACACACACACACACACACACACACATGCATACAAAGATGTATATATTTCTAGATATACTTACACATAAATGTTTATGTACATGCATGCGTATAGATATGTGATGTCTGCATGTGTGTGTGGAAAGTTAGAAAATGTGTTCAAAAGATTAATTACCTTTAAAAAACTACTTTATAATGTTGAAATTGAAGAGTATGTGCATCCATATATATAATTCAAATAGGGATAGAGCTACATAACACATTATGTTTCTCTCCCCCTAGTAAGAGCTAGAAAAAGTCAAATCTTATCTTGAACATCTACTAATATGCTTTCCCGTTGACTGGCTAGAAAGCTCCAAAGAAATGGCTCTATATTGTTCAACTACCCTAATTTGAGGCCTTTTTTGCAAAGATAAATTGATGGATTTTAGGTCTCGGAAAGGAGAAAACGAGAATGCAAAAGAAGAGACAAATTTCTCTAAAAGGGCTACCTTTGGTTCCTAAGAAGCAGGAGGAGGAGGAGGAGGAGAAAGAGAGAGCCTTTTTTTTAATTGCGTGTTCCCCTAAGCAAAAAATGAGAGCGTGACCTAAGCAAAAACAAACAAGAACAATGGCTTAGAAAGGCGACCAAGTGCCGGTGGGATCTACAACTCTAGTGGTGCAAGTCTTGGGTTTGAACCTAGGCACCAATATAGTATCTACTATTTATTAAAGCACAATTTTCTAGCTGCAAATGTGTCCTCAAAAGCTGGGCTAAAACCACGGGCTCGCATCTCTGTGAAGATCCATCGGGTAGGGCCAGGGAGAAATGAGGATTTTTGGATTTTTGAAATTTCTATAATTTTTTAAGCGTGGGTTCATGCTTCGCCTCAGGGAGGGACTTGTAATAGATTGTAATGTCAATAAAATGGGCGGACACGTGTGTGCGGAAGCGGGTGCGTGGACAAATAGAACGCTTGCTGGCCATACACGTGTATGGACCGATACATAGAATATGTGCGGGCCAAAAGATCCCCCCGCCACCCAGAATCTTGCATTTTCACAGGTGCTTCAGAAGATTCCATGACGCCACTCGATCCATTGAACTTGATATTCCGCTTTGCGAGATCCATGCATACGACAAGTACAGCGCACGTGTGATTCCATCGAGCGATGCATGCATCGTGCATACATACTACATACGGCAAGCTCTTGTGCGCTCGTGCGTACATACTACATAGGGCATCCAGATTTGTGCGCTTGTCCTATACCTCTCTTGTGCGCTCGTGCATACATACTACATAGGGCCCCTTAGGAAAATATAGAAAATTCGAATTTTTTTTTAATGGCACACATTTCTAACTACCTTTTCATTTGTGTCAATCTTGAATTTGTATTTAAGTCAAATAGTAGTTCTTGAATTTTTGTTGAATGGCACACATTTATAACCTTACCTTTTCATTTGTCAATCTTGAATTTGTATTTAAGTCAAATAGTACTTCTTAAATTTGTATTTGAGTTGTTATATATAAACATTCTCTAAATTAGTCGCCAAAGTTTAAAATGAAATTTTGAGACCACTATGTGCCTACTACCCTACTCACCCTTTTGCCTGGCAGCATTAATTAAGTAATGCCTATGCCTACTACTAACATGAGCATTATTTAATTAATGCTCACGCTAAGGTTAGGCCAACATTTGAAGACCTTAGAAAGTTCAAAACCTTAAAAGCGTAGAGAGTTGAGTCTTTGGGGGTGATGTATGCCAAATTTTGAACACTTAATATAAATAAATATTATTGGTCCCAAAAAAGAAAGAAAGTTCAAAACCTTAAAAAAATCAACCATCAATGTTATATATTCAAACCTTAGAAAATTGTTATATATTCAGACCTTCTTTACATACAAACCTTTGCCACACAAATAAAAAAACCCAACAGCATGCCTTAAATAAATAAAATGAAGGAAACAAACAAACACCCCAAGCTCACCATGTTGGCATCCAAGGAAGAAGGTAGAAGCGATGGTAGCCACATCCCAAACAAAACTAATGAAGAAACGACAAGAAGCTATAGCAACTCTCGAACAAGCTTGGACATCACCTGCACATAGTCCAAAAGTGCCAATGAGTGCCCAGACCAAGTGAAACGCTATGCTGTTCATAAGCACCAATGAGTGCCCAGAGAAATGTGAAACAAGAGAGGCAATCTGAAAGGGGAAAAAAACTATAATAGGCTGCTTCATTCGGCTCTCTAAAGTTTAAAGCATAGAAAACTATAGTTTCACAATTGACATGTGGACATGCATGATGCAAGAACATTAATTTTAACACAAAAATATATTTTGGTGGCTTATTGTTGATACCACTATGGTCTCTATGCAATGTGGCACTTCTACAAAGCACAATCAAGGTAAAGTGTTGAAATAAAATCTAGAATCCTACCAATAAGTCAAGCTTCTTATAAATTAGGAAAATATTAAAATTAATTTTGACTGTAGTGCTTTGTTTTTTAATGGTAGGATCATTATATGGCATTATGAGCAACCACCAAATGCAAAATATAAATAGTCCCTCTTCAAACAAATTGCATTAGATGACATTAAGAGAAACCCCCAAACGCCCGATGTCTTAAAAAAAGTTGCATTGGCAACAATACTAATTTTTCACACCATAATTTCCCCTCAAAACTATCAATTGAGACTAAGATCCATGTCCAACCGACATTAAAATTGGGGCGTGTGGGGCGAGGAAGAGGAGTAGGGGCAATTGCATTGGGGGAGTTCCACAGAAGGGTTTGGAGGGAGGGGCAATAACTATTGCCTGTCAAACTGCACAAGTGATGAAGATTTCGGTAGAGTGAAGCTATCATAAATATAGAGTAGCACCTATGTTTTATTGATCTTTCGACTTGGCTTCAAAAAGTGAGGCGAGAAAACATATAAATCTAATCATAGGAAATATTATCGCCTAACCACTCCTCCAAGCTCTAGGTGGGACACAACTCTAACCCCAACTATAGACTACTCCTCCTCTATATTACCACATTTGACTTAGGGCCTTTATGCACAATTGGAAAAGGGGGAGACCTCCCCTGCCCATTGTCATAGATGGGGGGTCTACTCGCCCACCCGAGAGAGAGGGTTGGGGGGGGGCTCATTGAGTGCGTAAATACCCTCAGTTGGAGCACATTGTTCTTTCCCTTCTTCCCTTAACTTTCACACTATTTAATACTCTCAAAATACTAGTGATGAGGATTTCGCTTATGGGTATTCATTCTTCTTCAATAATAGGACTTAACTTACTTTACAATGTGAGCCATCACCAAGATTAACAAGATGGGGAACCACCTTCTTGTAACAATTAAAGAAACATTGAGTCATTAAATAGTAAGTTGTGTGTGTTGGTGGAAAAGCATTTGCTGAATGCTCTACCCTTGTGTTGTTACTATGGATGATGGATGCACTCTATTTCATAACGCCCCCTATATGAGAAGTAGTTGAAGCCCATATATGAGAAGTAGTTGAAGCCCTATATGAGAAGTAGTCGTGCACTTGATAGTTCCTAGTTTAGACACTAGATGGTGGCCAAATGTGGCAAGATCATTAGGAGAAAACTTATGTAGAATTGGCACTTTGTTAAGTTAGATGCATGCTTGTATTTGCGATGCATTAGTGAGCGTGCATTAGTAAGCATTGGACAACAAACCGACTCACTATTCTCAGGTTTTGGGGCCTATTTGAGGGTCTAAACGGTCTCAAATGGTCTTGGGAGAGCTATTGTAGTCTAATATTTGGGACCAAGTCTGTGGTAGGCTAACCGATGTGTCCATGCTTCCATGAGCAATTTTTTAACTAATTTGGTAACCTTTGTTTATCGTCGAGTTCATTGTGTTCAAGCACTCTTGTAAGAAAGACATCCACCATATAGCTCTAACTCCTTTAAGATTGAGTCACTATATTCATTAAACATTAAGGAGTGTGTTGATGGGTAATGAACAATTTTGATTTTATTATTATCTTTCACTCCTTGAATTGTCAATTTCTTAACCTCTTATACCTTGGCTTAAAATGTTCACACAGCTCTAAAGTGTATTGGAGTAGTGCTTGCATGTTACCTAATTATGAAAGTTAGTAAAACACCTATATGTGCTAAAAAGTAAACTATAAAATTTTCTCATTGCAAGTAAAATTACGAAGTATACTACAAGAGGACAAGGAAGTATATGACCGAGTGATAATTAGTGTTACACAAGATAATGTACTCGCATGTCTCTACGTGTGTGCATGCCTATATGTGTGTGTGGGTGGGTGGGTGTGTGTGTGTGTGTGTGTGTGTGTGTGTGAGAGAGAGAGAGAGAGAGAGAGAGAGAGAGAGAGAGTTATATGAAACACCAACAAGAGGATGCCTATAAGATTTTCACCCTTCATAATATTCCTTCTTACTTTTATTCTTTACTTTGTCTTTTGCTTTTTCCTCAATTTAATGCTCCTTTTTTGTACGGGATCATCACCATCTTCTCACATATGGCTTTACCAATTTCAAGATTATGTCTTTGACTTTTTCTCTTTTCAACTCTTCTATTATTATCCTTGATCATGACTTTATATTCTCTTCCTTCTCACCTCTACCTTTACCTCTCCCATTGTTATCCTTGAGCATGACTCTATATTCTCTTCCTTCTCACCTCTACCTTCACCTCTCGAATGATGAAAGGTTTCCCTAAGATTAAGAAAGTAATTAAGAACAAGTTGATTTGTGTTCATATTTTTGAAATTAAAGTTATTGCTGTCCACATTTTGGGATCGAGAGCAAGAATTTAGGGATTTTTTTTGAAATTAGAGTTATTATTGTCCACATTTTCGGATTGAGAGCAAAAGTTTGTGGTGTTTTTTTTCTTCAGATTGTTATAAGTACGTTCATTGATTTGATAGGTACAAAAAGGGAAAGTGAGGTTAGGTATCTTCCCACCACATAACTAGTTGAGTTGAGGGACCTCTATAAATACATTAATTGGTGGGAAAATTGAGGTTAGGTACCTTCCCACCACATAACTAGTTGAGTTGAGGGACCTCTATAAATACATTAATTGGTGGGCAAATTGAGTTTTTGTAAAGCATTCCCACTAGCTACTAAATGCTCCATGTTGAGGTGTATGAGATAGTTTTGCAAAGAAAATGTAGGTAAGTAATTTGCTTAATTATAGTTTCAAAGCATGTAATAACTACATATGAAATTTGACAAAAGTACCTTAGTTCATTGCTGCATCTTTTTTGTTTTGTTTATAAGTAAAGGTGTGATTTTAGCTTGAATGTATCAATGACATGTTTATGGATCTAGTAGGCACAAAAAATTAAAGAGAAAATTTGCACCTCATATATCTTTCTCTAGTTTCCATCATCACAAACATTATAGGAAAACATCTACATTGCAAATATGGCCACAGATTATGACTAGCAAAGATTACAACTAGGTTGGGGATTCAAGCATGGGAAGATAGTAGCTAATTTAGTCAATGAATTAAAGGAAAATACAAAACATTTCCAGTGTACTTTCCTCTATTGCTATACATTCTTGAAATTGTCATTTTAACCCTAAAAAGGGTGTACAATGAAAAAGGTCTTGCTGCTATAAAGCTAATGGTAATGAGTAGAAAGGATTTGAGGTAATTTTTTGACGTGATGCTTAAGGAACTTGTGTATGGTCTATTGTTGATCATGTAATAAATATTGTGGGACCAATATAGACCTCCATAATATTGGGTGATCTCAACAAAGCCATCATTATTGATATAAGTTTATAGAAGGATATACCTAATAGGCTAAAAACTTTGAGATTGTATGTAAATATGTATTGAATTTCATGACTTTAAATTAAGGTTAGGGGTTGGTTCTCCATGTATTGGCGGAGTAACGTGCATTGAAGTTTATGACTTGAAGTGGGCTTATTTCAATAATAATAAAGGGCAATACAAGTTCAAAGTTGTGAGTCATGACCTCTTAAATGTGTTACCAGAGACGAAGACTAATGTTTGAGTAGAGTTTAAACCTCAACAATGACCCCCTACCGTGATGCACGTGCAGGCGAGGACCACCCTTAATTACATGAATGTCACCACCAAAGCGTAATGTCAATGGTAGACTTGGCCCTTAGGAAGAACCTCCATTGAGGATGAAACTTATTAGCGGTAGGGAGGGTTGAAAGATGACAAACATGGCCCGAGTGTTTCCCATATTGTGGGAGCTCAACTTCCTTGTTGTAGCACCCACATGCTCAAGATTTAGAGAATGACAAAGGCAGGCACCTACCCCTTCACTAGGCTTGTAAAGGGTCCAATGTGCAATGCTTTTGTTAATGTGGAAAAACAATCCCCCACGAGCGAAACAATTGATGCTCCTCAAAGGGAAAACTGAAGCAAGAGTACAAAATGAAATGCTATTATACGTTTCTATATATATATAAGTAAAATTTGCCCTCGTCTCTTTCTCTCTCTCTGTGTCTCTCTCTCTCTGTGCGCGCATGCTGTGTACACCTCAAGAGCAGAGCTCGAACATCGCTGAAAGCTTTGCGTTTGAGTAAAACCCTGAAATTTGAACCTCTGGCAATCATAGCATCCAACGACAGGCGTGATCTCTGGCAAAACCCTAAGACGCAGAAAACCCTCAAAAGCAAAGCTCTGATGGCCATCAAGCTAAGGGTACGAGGCACACAGGCAAGGCAGAGGTTTTCTGGCTTTGGCATCATCAGGCGAGAGGAGGCAGCGGTAGACAATCTTTACTAGCGGAGCTCGCTCTGGCTATGGCAGCATCAAGCCCTGGGGTCAGGTTCACCGTTCTTCATTCCATTGATGCATTTTCTGCTGTCTAGTTTAAGCCAACGCCATCGCCATGGATCCTTCTGTGAAGAAAGAGCAGCTCTCAGTCGAACAGCAACAGCATCGATATCCCGGCCTTTGGCATCAAACTATGGCTATACCTACAAAACGAAAACAGGACTCTTCCGTGAACTCCAACCTCAGCATGGACGACAACCTGCTCATAAATGAATTCATGGATCTTGAGAATCTGGAAGAGAGTACTGATTTAGGATTTCCTGCTTTCGCATTGTCTTCTGCTTCGCCTTCCACTTCCTCGCATTTCACTCCGGAGCTCCCTCTCTGCAACCCCTTCTTCGTGCCTGACGTGAACCTGGATGTCATCTACCCGCAGGCTCGATTGTGTGATCTTGCCGAAGATTCACAACACTTAGGGATGGGTATGCCACATGCCATATTTCAAATGCACATGGGAGAATCCACAAACTCTAATGTAGCTGCAATCCACATGACAGCGGCTAGCTGCGGTGTTCCAGTCATTTCAACTGCATCCACTGAACATATATCTGTACAGAATAGCCTAGACAGAAAGCAGCAAGAGGGGATTTCAAGCACAGAGCTGGCCACAACTGAAGAAGAAAAGAGATCATACCTTCATTATCAACAGGCGAGGAAGAATGCTTTCAACAGCATCTGCTATGGACTGCTCACTTTTGCTGACCGCATCAAGCTGGCTCTCAACCATTACCTTGCATTGTCAAAAGGGGACTTTCTCACTCAGGTTTGGTTTCCAAGCAGACTGGGGGAAAGAGCAGTTCTCACAACGCAGGGACAGCCCTTTCTTCTCCATGCTCCCATGGACTGTCTGGCTTTCTACAGAGAGCTGTCCACCGGGTATTTGTTTGCAGCAGACCAAGACCCCCGAGCATTCCTGGGACTCCCAGGCCGTGTTTTTCTGAAGAAGGCTCCAGAGTGGACTCCTAATGTGCAGTATTATGACAGGAGTGAGTATTTGCGTGTCAATGATGCCAAGCGATGCAATGTTCGTGGATCTCTTGCTGTTCCGGTTCTGGAAAAGGGTACTGGGAATTGCATAGCTGTCATTGAGGTTGTTATGCTGCTAGAGAAAACTGAATACAATTCAGAGATTGAAAGCATGTGCCGAGCCCTTCAGGTAACTGGTAGCCCTTTTTTGGCTGGATTAAACTTTGGCTCGTAAGTGGCTCAGTTTAGATGCCCTACTGTAACCCTATTTGGCTTCTTTCACTTTTGCAGGAGGTCAACCTTTATAGCCCTGATAGGCAAAGCTTCATTCCAATGCAGGTATTTGTTGTTGAATTATGTCACTGATCAGATAAATGTGCATTAGAGTCCAAGATTAGTGGTATTCTTAGGGTGGCTTTGCAATATCTGCCTGCCTGCACCCTTAGCTAAAAAGCTGCCACATCCAGCATCTGATGATGCGTCCAGGGGTAGGGTGGGCTTTCGAGGTCGCCTGATGTCTTGGTGAAGCCTGGACAAGCTCCATGGTTGTAAAGCCACTCTTAAGCCTCCTACCCGGGGCTAAAAAGGTGCCACATCCAGGATCTGATGATGCATCCACCAGGGGGGTAGGGTGGGCTTTAGAGGGGTCGCCTGATGTCTTGGTGAAGTCTGGACAAGCTCCTGTAAAGCCACCCTTAAGTCTCCTGCATGCATTAGGAGGTGGAGTGTGGGAATTGTGGTCTTGATTTACACCTTTCATTTATTTCAAGCATCATCTTCTTATGACTTGGCTTGATGGATGATTCCATCACTTTGCTTCAGATTCGCACAGAAGGTCGACATGCTGTTCTTCTTGAAATCTTGGAGGTCTTAACAGCAGTGTGTGAAACTCACAAGCTGCCATTGGCTCAAACGTGGTTTCCTTGTCATTTAAATTCTGCCCATGCTTATAATCAGGTCCAACACAGCAATCTAGCTAGCAATGTTATGGGCAGAATTGGGTTGTGCACTGGAGATGGACCTTACTGTGTCTGTGACTTGGGTGTTAGTGGATTCCGACAAGCATGCTCTGAACATTGTTTGGAGAAGGAGCAGGGTGTTCCAGGTAAAGCGCTTGTGTCCAACCAGCCTTTCTTTTCGAGCGACATTAAAAGATACAGCAAGGCAGAATATCCTCTTGGGCATTATGCCAGAGTGTTCCAGCTGACTGCAGCTGTTGCCATCCGGCTAAGGAGCGTACACACTGCTGACTATGACTACATCTTGGAATTTTTCTTGCCACAAGCATGTTCAGATTCTGCACAACAGCAGTCAATTCTGAACGCTCTTTCCATAACTATGCAGCGTGTTTGCAGAAGCTTGCGCACAGTCACAGACAAGGAAATGGAGGAGGATAGAGCTTGTTACAAGGAGGAACACAAGCCACGTAGTTCAGTTTTGAATTCATCGTTTGGTAGCACTGATGAGGTGCTTACTAGATTGTCAGGAGCTCAGACAGCCACTGCAGATGATTTTTCCAGTCAAGCATTGACAGGAAAAGACTCTGCAAGGTCAAGAGTGCAAGAAGCAAACTCACCAAAAACCGTCAGCTCAGAACATGCTGGTGATGTGTCAGGGCGATTGCTACCACATTATGGAGTGGATGAGTTTGAAACTCGGAGAGGGCAAGAAATCACACACATACAATCTCAGGAGCATTTGTCAGAAACTTCAGAATATTTTGTAAATGATGCGTTCCAAGCTGGACAAATCTTACTGGATGCTGGCCTGGGAACACCTACTATCAAAAGGAGGAGTGATAGGAGACGGGGCTCAATGGAAAAGACTATCAGCCTAAATATTCTCCAGCAATATTTTGCTGGTAGCCTGAAAGATGCAGCCAAACATATTGGCGGTATGTACATTTGCTACTCTTCATCTGTTTTTGCTGAGCTTGGACAAGTCTGTTTTCATTGATTGCTGTATTTTCCTAGTTCTCTTCATTCTGAAGGTATTGTGTATTGCTGCCTAGTTTTGATTTTTTGCTCTGACATTGCAGTTTGTCCTACAACTTTGAAGAGGATATGCCGGCAACATGGCATCTCAAGATGGCCGTCTCGTAAAATCAACAAGGTCAGCCGATCACTCAAGAAGCTTCAGGGAGTTATTGACTCTGTCCAGGGTGCTGATGGTCCCTTGAAAATCAACGAATTTATGACTGATCTTGCATCAGCTGCAGCTGCTGTTAGGGGAGGGCAGATGGGTTGTGCCATGCCTCCCTCTAAAGCTGGTAGTTGCTCTCTTTCATGGGGAGCAACAACAGCTAGCATGCCCAGTCATGCCATCTCCAATAGGCCCGAGGATCTGGATTCTTTCCTGTCCGGGAATGAAGAACATAGCAAATGCACCTTGTCACCAGAGAAATTCCTTATGTCATCAGCTACTGTTGGGGCGAGTTCTCCTTTGAGAGGTGGCTCAGAGACTGAAGCTGTTGGAAGCATTACTAACATTGACTCTCTTGACGTGGAAGGTGATCATCTATTGATAGACAACATGCAGGCAGTAAAGGGTGAAGGTCTTTTTGAAAGATCATTTCAGGTTTCTGCTGAGGCAAATGATCTCTGTGACAGCAACCGTTCAATAGGACCAAGATCTCCAATCCCAATAGTAACACCAAAACTATGCCCTGATTCACTGAATGCTGTCCCTAGCCTTGGACGAAGTCCTGAAAATTCAATGAGGCTTGAACACAGTGAACATGTGAGAATACCTCTTCGTAGTGGGGAAGCGCAGGATAGAACATTTGAAGATCCGATCAGGGATAGCAGGAACCTGTCATTTTCAGAGAAAGCTAGTAACCTAGAGTCAAGAATCCATGGAGGTGGGGCTGCTTTTAATGCTTTAAGCAGTGTCTGCACCAGTGATCTTATTTATTTTGATGGGATGACTGGCTTTTCTCATCGGTCTCCTTGTGAGGAGCTGGATATGGATGCTGGAGTTCGGTTGTCACCATCTGATGAGATGTCATGGAAAGGAAGCCAGCAAAGCTCTCATGGCCTTGCAGGCTTTTCTCCTCAGCTTGATTCTTCAGCTTTGCAGGGCAGTGATTCTAGATCTCCATCCTTGAGTGGAGTTGGCAGCTCTGAGAGGGGACGGCAGGTATTTGAAGAAGCCACAACTGTGACTGTTAAGGCAAAGTTTCAAGAGGACACAGCACGATTTAAATTGAGCCTTGGTTCAAGCTTTTTGGATCTAAGACAAGAAGTTGGGAAAAGGTTCAAGCTGAAAACGGACTGTTTTGATCTGAAGTTTTTGGACGATGAAGAAGAATGGGTTATGCTTACCTGTGATGCAGATCTTTCTGAATGCATTGACATCCTTAGATCTTCCGGCGATAGTCATATAAAGCTGATGGTGCGGGAGGCTACAACCCATACGGGGAGCTGTAGTGGAAGCAGTGAAGACTCGTAGTGATGACTGCTATGCACTTCTGGTGGGTACACATGTGGATATCTCTCTTTGGTGTAGCATCTAATTTTATGGTTTTTCTATGAAGGTTCTTATGGCATTTAAGGAAGCTATATACAAAAAATGCATGTTTTTGAGAGCTTGTCCAAAGCATTGGATTTTACCTTCTGAGGCATTGCAATCCTTTGGTCTTCTCTCAAACGTTTACTCCCTTAGTGTGTATCCTCTCTTCAGGTCAAGTACAGAAGGCCTCCAAAGGACATTAAAATTATGAATTACCTCTTGGCTGTAGTTAGCTTGGAAGCCATTTACTTTAATGTTGGTGAAACTTTCTAGGTTTCAAGTCATTGTTTGTACACTGAGTATGGGAAATGTGTATATAGGATACCTCATCTCAAATATCATGGTGTAAGAGTAGATATCTTTTATGTAATGGGTTTTTAGAAAGACAAATACTCACAAAATATGTGTCATTCTACTTGCACTGACCTTGAGGGCAGCCTGCAAGCCTTTCAAATTTTGCATACCTTGCATTCTAAAGTGGACATAACAAAACCCTTCAAATTGTGCATGCCTTGCCTCTTAACTGGACATCACAAAACCTGATGGTTGTTCAATATACACCTCCTCCTTGAGATGCCGATTAAAAAAGGCTAACTTCATATCACTGACCACTTCCCATGAGCAACCAAATCTAGCATCATGGTCAAGTCAATCTTCCTATGAGGGGAAATGTCTCATAAGTCTGACCTACACAAAGCCCTTTGGCATTAGGCATGGGAAATTTGTATGTTTCTTGCAGTGATGCAAGCACATGATCATATTTCTTTATGTGGACACCCTTATTTTGATGGGGATCCATGAGGATAATAGACGAAAGAGATGTTAGAGTTTGAGATGAAAAACCTTGGGCTTAATTCATTTTTATTTAGGGGATTGAGGTATGGTAGGAGTCGGATTGCTTCTTCATTTCTCCAACACAAGTCAATTGGGTCTCTTATGGAGGTTGATCTGAAGTTATCTTGCCATTAGTGGATGTGGAGGAATAAAAGGAGCTTGTGGGGAGGAGTTTGGTGATGTTTTTGTTTCTCACCTCATCATGTTGTAAAGTGACTAGTTGTGTGGTTAGGGGGCTTTCTCACGTGACAGAGCGTTCTTAGTGTGGACAAAGGACACTTTTTTATGTTTTCTCCTTGCAAAGAAAGTCTCATGGTAGTAGTCTAATAGGTGTTGGACTTGGTATGTGGCTGAGGACTATGGAACAATAGTATTTGGCTAAGGGTTTTGGAGAGTAGTATGTGCGTGGAATGGCTTAGGCTACGTTCTTTAAAATGAGAGCAATAGTGAAGAGATGGTTTCTTACTTTTACGTACAATCACTCGATCTTTCATGGTAAAACTATTGAGGAATACTTCTTATGTCGTCGTATATGTCTATAAGTGGATATTGAAGGGGGTGAGTGTTCCACCTCATTTGCTTAGACGTAAGTGGTCATTACTCCTTGTTTTCTTTGATGTGTTGTGTGCATTTGCTTCCTTCCTTCTTCACATGAAGTAGACTCTTTTTGCATTTTCATATTTCTCTTTGGTGTATCTTTATTGCCTATTATTTGGTCCTAGTAGCGAATGACCAATACTCAAAAAGGTGCTCTCCTTTTAAGGAGACAAAACTCCTTCGGATCAACCTCCAGTGAGGAGCTAAGCCAATGAAACACAGATGTGAGCAAAAGATTAGCGGAACACCTCGAAAAAGGAGTCACCACTATCCTCTAAGCTCTAGATCGCCAATTGGCTATGTAAATAGTGCCATAAACTTTATGAAAAGGACACTAAGTCGCCCTATTTTTGGGTGAAGCTCTAGTGGAGTGGGAGCTTGGCCAAGAACCTCAAGGTGCACTTCTTAGGAAGTGGTCAAACTGTGTCAGATGTTTTAAAATTTTGGTGTCGGACATGTCTTCTTTGTTGTACCATCAGGGACAATTGTTCCTCAAAACACACAACAACAAGCACACATAGTGCAAACATGAGTCCTACTCACTGGAGCTCATTATAGAAGTGTCTTCACCACAAGGAACCAAGCTCTAGTTCTTCTCTATTCAAATGAGGGATTATGAGGAATAATGCTACTTTTCAATGAAAGTGCCACCAATGCATGTGCCTATGCATCACTACCATCCCACCTGGCTTGTTATGTTGTGGGAGGTGTTAAGGTAGATGCCATAGTTTCATAACTTGTATCACCATCCAAAGTATATGTACCATGATGTTGTGCTGGTAAGACATGATGTGCCTTAATGCTAATAACAACATTCCAAAGTCCTTTAGCAAACAATACATGGCACATCATATAGGACCAAAATGGGTAGTTGGTCCCATCAAGCTTATCCTTAAACGAGAAGCATGCCAAATACATCATTGCCTGTCATTCTGCCTAGGAATAACCAATCTTTGAAAGAGAATGTAAATATCCCAACTACTTGCAGATATTGTCAATGCCCACTGAATGCAACTAATATGCTACTAGTAGATCACTGTTGACATTAGGAGAAATATGGACTCTCCATTTTGCCCCTTAAGGAGTGAATAAAAAATGATTGGCCTGACCAATGAGAGGTGGGATTCTAGATTCATGTAACATGGATCTTTTTGTCATATCTTTGCCCAAATCTCTTAAGATAATAAAATAATAGAGCCCATATCTTTAAAAAATAGAGAAATGTCAGTTTCCATATCTTTCATGTCAGATGTACCTTGTGGTTATCACATGGAAGTTTGAAAACCGAATTTTATTTTTTTTCATTTTTTATGTTAAAATTTTACTTTCCCTCCTTTTGCATTTCACTAACTTTTCATTTTCCCCTCTTTTTTGGTGGAATTCAATTTCGCCATATCTTCTGCAACTCTGGTTCTTTCTTCATGAAATTTACAGTCATGTTGTTCTCCACCATAGCTCTCTCCTCCTAAAATTTCATCTCATTTGGACAAAACTTCTGTGAGTTTTGCCCGTTTTCTCGTATGAACTTTCTCTTCTCTGCACCACAGATAGCTATCTTGATGTGAACTGGCATAAAATTCTTGTGAGTAATTATCATATGTTTAGGGTTTGTCTATGTTTTGTCTTGATGTAAGTAATGATCATAGATCTAGGATTTGTTTATGTTTTGTCTTGATATGTTGTTGTTTATTTTCTCAGGAGCAAGATTGTGAGCAACAAGGTTGTGTAAATCAAAGCAGTAAATTGCTGTTTTTTTCTTGTTGTTTTAATCTTTATTTGTTGCTTTCAATCTTCTTTGCACAGTATTGATTTGGAGTGGCATAAAATACCACAGTAATGATCATAGGTTTAGGATTTGTTTATGTTTTCTCTTGATATGTTGTTGTTTATTTTCACAGGAGCAACAAGGTTGTGAGCAATAAGTTGCTATTTATTTTTTTAAATCTTTATTTGTTTATTATAATCTTTTTTGCATAGTAATGATTTCAAGTGGCATAAAATACAACAGTAATGATCATAAAATACAACAGTATTGATTTCAAGTGGCATAAAATACAACAGTTATGATCATAGGTTTAGGGTTTGTCTATGTGTTGTCTTGATGTGAGTAATGATCATAGGTTTAGGGTTTGTTACTGTTTTGTCTTGATGTTTTTATGTTTATTTTCATAGGAGCAACAAGGTTGTGTAAATCAAAGCAGTAAGTTGTTTATTTCTTGTTTTTTTAATCTTTATTTGTTGCTTACAATATAACACATATATTTATTGATCATGTAGTCTAGCTTTATTAATTTAGATGTCTTCAAGAAGGAGGAATATCAGTAATATTCACACATTGGAGGTGAGTGATGAAGGTAACTGGATCCCTGATCAGTACAATAAGCTAAATTGATTTTAATGCGACCAAGTACTCGTGGTGGTAATTTCAAGGTCAAGCTCAAAGATGTCACAGACCCCAACAAGCAATGAAAAGGTAGAACCATAGAGTTCAGGAGACGCACAAATGGTATGAGTACAATAACAGGAGGCTTTCATTTAACATGTTTGCACAAAGAGATTCAAGTGCATCATGATAAGACAAACTTTGTGCATTCTCTTCAAGTATAGGAGCTGGCGATTTCTACGAGGGGAGTGGCTCAGCTTGGACCAAGACATGCAAGATGGCACGCATTCACAGCACTCATTGATGTGTGAATATTCTTTGGGAGGGTCATGACCCTTTTAGCGTTAATGTAGAAAGTCATTGGCCCCTTAGTTTTCTGAGGCAAGAAATCCAACTCATGTCAAATGATCCTCCTTGTAATTTTTATTTTAAGTTAGATGGTAGGAAGGTTGGGAGTCGAAGTGAACATTGCAAAACATGCAAGCAGTGTGTTGCTCCACACATCCTTGAAATTGTAGAGTCCATGTAATTCTTATTCTTTCAAGTGAATACTAAAACTTGTTTCTCTAAAAGTGTTGTAAATTTAATTTTATTTTATTTTCATAAATTGTAGTGGTTTTTTTAAGTCTACTACGTTTCGAACCAATTAATATGTAAGAAAATAAAGATAAGTATAAGTAAGTACAATTGTAAATATAAGTATAAATATATATTTAAGTGTAAATAATAATATAATTAATTATCCTAAAAATATAAATATAATTTATAATTTCTTATATTTTAATGGTGTCATTAATTTTAAGTCTATGGATATAAGTATAAAAATAAATATGACTTTAAGTATATATTTAAGTGCAAATAATAATATAAGTAACTTTGTAAATGATAAAATATAATAATAATAATAATCATACGTAACAAGAAATAGAAGTATGATTTATTATTTATTATATTTTATTGAAGTATCCTTTATTTACTAAAGTATAAACATAAGGTATTAAAATAAATACAAGTTTATAGATATTTTAAGTATAATAATAAACATAAGTATAAATTGCATCCATCCAATCTTACGAAACCCAAAGTCATGACCCACCACTAGCTTCATTGAGTGCCATCACCTCCTCATGAAATTTAATGAAATAAATATTACTCCATTAAAATTTTAATAAAATATATATTACTTTATTAAAGTTTTAATGAAATAATATATAAAATTTTATTTATAAGTATAAGTAGGGGTTATTTTCATTCACTTCTATTGCATTCTCTATCTCTCACTTTCTATCCACCTTGCTTGTTGCTCCCTTTACTCCTTCACCATCATGGCTTCTCATCATGATTCGTTTGCACAGTGGATGAGTGAAACTTATAAGATTCCTCCCTCCATCTTTTGAGGTATACAGGTGTAAGAACCTCCCCTTTTGATCTTATAATTATTCCCCTCTCTGAAATAAAAGAAAGATCCTATTTTGGCCTAGAGAGAGAAAATATCTAGAGGGAGGTAATTCAAAATTGAGATATTTTTGGATATAAAAATCCTCCTAGTGTTTAAAACGATTTTCCCTGAAACAGAAATTCAAAAAGAACTTTCCAATGTGCAATTGAAATTAATTGAAAATAGGTTAAAAAGGACCTTATCCTGAGGGTTCAGATTTTCTCAAAATTTTGGATTAAGGTTCCTATGGACCAATAAGATTAATCCAAATGTAGGGAAGAGATAAATTGAATAATAAAAGAAAATCCCCCAAAAATGAGTAAATACTCACATAAGATGAAGAGTTGACTAAGGACAAGGTTATTAGTTATTATAAAAGAAGAGATGTTTAGAGGAAATGATGCATTTTTGACACCTCAGTGTGGGGAATTTCCCTCATGAAGGAGACGCCTATTTCACATGTGTGGATGAGTTATAAACTCACAAATAATGAGATATTTTCATCTCTCCTCTCTCATGTTCCATCTCTCCTCTCTCCTATTTCATCTCTCCTCTCCTGTTTCAACTAGATCTAAAAAGTAAGCTAAACTGACCTAAAAATGGTCATGCTTGGTTAGAGGCTCACTTTTTCCTATAAATAGAAGCCTCCCCCTTTGTAAAGGTTAATAGTGTTTTATGCACTATTACTCTTACTCCTCCCCAGAGCCAAAAACATTGAATTCTTTGATAATTCACTTGTTTTTGACTAATTCCTCTACAAAGAATTGGTGGCCACTCTTGATCCAAGCAAGAGTAGAACCCTTAATCCCTCAAGCCAAAGGAAAGCTCACAAAACTCCATGAAAGTTAGAAATTCTACTTTTTTTTTAAATTCTATTCTATGATTTTCTGATTTCTTGTTTTTTTTTAATGTGAAATTGGATGTTATGCCTTGATGAAAAGGCTTCTCCCTTCTCTTCATTAAGAATTTCAACCCTTCTTTATCCTAAAATGAGAAACAAACAAAACTTTTCCTATTGATTGCTCTTTAGAAGTGAAACTTAATTAGACTAGAGTGTTTTAATTCATCTTGGGGTAAATTCTAAGTAGATTTAGGATGTCAAAATTAAGAAATGGTCAGCCATAAAAAGGAGGTTATGGTGAAATTTTTTTAAATTTTGTGGAAATAAGTTTTATCTTTATGTTATTCAAAAAGAGTAATCCCCTCCGTTTGTGTATTCTAAAAGTGTTATTTTCATTCTATGTATAGAAAGATGCATAAAGGAATTTATTTTTATTTCAAAAGAGTTATTCTCATTAATTTTGATTTTATGCATAGAAAGATGCATAAAGGAATTTATTTTTATTTCAAAAGAGTTATTCTCATTAATTTTGATTTTATGCATAGAAAGATGCATAAAGGAATTTATTTTTATTTCAAAAGTGTTAGTCTCATTAAAATTGAATTTATGCATAGGAAGGATGCATAAAAGATTTATTTTCATTTCAAAAGTGTTATTCTCATTAAAATTGAATTTATGCATAGGAAGGATGCATAAAAGATTTATTTTTATTTCAAAAGTGTTATTCTCATTAAAATTGAATTTATGCATAGGAAGGATGCATAAAAGATTTATTTTTATTTCAAAAGTATTATTCTCATGAAAATTAAATTTATGCATAGAAAGATGCATGAAGGATTTAATTTTATTTCAAAAGTGTTATTTTCCTTAAATTTGAATTATGCATAAATAGATGCGTAGAGAATCTTTATATCAAAAATTAGATCTCTTAAATTCTATGTTTAAATTCGATGTGATAAGATAAGGTGTGAATTAGATAGATGTGAATGAATGGATGGATGGATATGATGTGAATTAGATAGATGGGAATGAATGGATAGATGGATGTGATGTGAATAGAAGTGATGAGAATATGAGGTGAATAGATGTGATGAGATAAGATGTGAATAGATGTGATGAGAATATGATGTGAATAGATGTGATGAGATAAGATGTGAATCAGATAGATGATTGGATAGATGTGATGTGAATAGAAGTGATGAGAATATGAGGTGAATAGATGCGATGAGATAAGATGTGAATCAGATAGATGATTGGATAGATGTGATGTGAATAGAAGTGATGAGAATATGAGGTGAATAGATGTGATGAGATAAGATGTGAATCAGATAGATGATGATTGGATGGATGGATGTGATGTGATGTGAATCAGATAGATGGGAATGAATGAATGGATGGATGTGATGTGAATAGAGATGATGAGAATGTGAGGTGAATAGATGTGATGAGATAAGATGTGAATTAGATAGAAAATGATTGGATGGATAGATGTGATGTGAATTAGATAGATGCGAATGGATGGATGGATGTGATGTGAATAGAGGTGAATAGATGTGATGAGATAAGATGTGAATCAGATAGATGATGAATGAATAAATGAGATGTGATGTCATGTGAATCAGAATGTAAATGAATGATATGGGATGTGAGTGAATGTATGTGATGATAATGAATGTGAATGTGTATATGAGGAATGGATGTGAATGAGTATGTGAAAGAATGGATAAGGATGTGTATGAGAAAAATGGATGTGAATGTGTATGTAAAGAATGGATATAGATGTGTATGTGAAAGAATGTGATGTGACGTAAAGAGATGAGATGTGACATGAATATATGTGGATGTGAAGTGATAGTAGATATGAATGTATGGATAGATGCGAGTAGTCGTACATGAGAAAAATTGGATGGATGTGGATGAATGAGATGAGATGTGTATGAATGAGATATGATGTGGATAGAAGTGATGTGATATAATGGTGATGAGAATGAATGTGATGGATATGAATGACAGTGAATGTGATGGATATGAATGAATGTGATGTGATGGGATGTGAATCGGGATAGATGTGAATGAATGAGATATGTATAAATGAGATATGATGTGGATAGAAGTGATGTGATATAATGGTGATGAGATATGATGTGGATAGAAGTGATGTGATATAATGGTGATGAGAATGAATGTGATGGATATGAATGAAAGTGAATGTGATGGATATGAATGAATGTGATGTGATGGGATGTGAATCGGGATAGATGTGAATGAATGAGATGTGTATGAATGAGATATGATGTGGATAGAAGTGATGTGATATAATGGTGATGAGAATGAATGTGATGGATATGAATGAAAGTGAATGTGATGGATATGAATGAATGTGATGTGATGAAATGGTGATGAGAATGAATGTGATGGATACGAATGAATGTGATGTGATGGGATGTGAATTGGGATAGATGTGAATGCATGAGATGTGAGGTAAAACGAATGAGATGTGATGTGAGTGAATGTAATGTGGTCTGAATGGATAAGATGTGAATGAATGTGATGTGATGAGATGTGAATATGGGTAGATGTGAGTGGATGAGATCTGATGAGGTTAAATTGAGGAAAGATGAGATGAGATGAAAATGATGAGATTGGATGAGAATAGGAATACTTATGAAATGGTTGTGGAATTAATTAATGTGGTTTGATGTGGAGCAATGTGGAAAGACGAGAGTTCGTTATAGAAACTGTATTTTTGAACTGTTTTTAAATGACTGTTTTATGTCAAGAATGCTAGAGAAGCATTTTGACTGTCTTGTGAATGAGGTCGTGGAGACCTAATCTGATAAAGTTGCAACAGCTGACGGAGAGTCATTGGAGAACGTCTCGCGTAGCAAGGTCGGCCGAGGTCTTGACCAGCCTCGGTTCGATTAAAATGGTGAGCTTCCGGTACGGTGGATGAGGGACCAAGGAAGCGGCTTATGAGTGAAGCGCTAGGTCCCCTACGAAGGATCCTAGAGAGTGCTGACCATACGGTGCTGGGGCTTTGGGTCGCCGAGCGACGATACCCACACGTGCGTCGTGAAAGATATTGGAACAAGGAGTAAGAGTTGTTTTCTGAATTCGGGCATGGATCAACAGATGAGTCCATGGCTCTTTTATATGGATCCGTTGGTTGATCTTGCTGATCTTCAACGGAGATTCCATTTTGTTATGTGAATATGTTGCCGGTTACTATGAACTAGGAACTATCGAAAAGGCCCCTAAGTGGATAGGTGGTGAGCGTTCTGGTTGCCAATGATGCCATAGGTACACCGATTAAGGAATGATTGGAAATAAAGATTTAACCGGAGATTTTGAGGATTATGATCAGTGACACAATGGTTTCATTAAATGATTGTTTTTAAAGATAGCTCATTCTGTGAAAAAGACAATTTCATATTGGGTGTGTAAGTGGTGTGACTAGTTTTAAGTTTGCAAGAATATCTGGCTAGGGGGCCTGGAAACTCTTTTCCTTGGTACCCGGGACAAAACCTAACCAAATTCTTAATTGGATCCCATCACTACAGTGGTTGGGCGGTTGGCTAACGCACGGGATTGGATGGGGTTAGGTTGGACTGATGGATCCCTAAATTGAGACTCAATTCTGTTATGGTACGATAGATGAAGTAAATCCTGGACAAAAATTGTTATATGGAAAAGAATCAACGGCTGTGCCTCTCAATGAGGAAAAAAGTGTTGGTCTCTATGATCCAAGTGCAATCTTTTTCTTAATCTGACTATGGGACTTATGGGTTCGGTCAGATCAGTTCAGTTAGTTAAGGCTTTTGACTACGTTAGAGAAAAGTTATCCTGGAGGAATTGCCCGTGCTTTCCGCGCAAGGGAAGTTTTTTCCGGGTCAGTTTTGGAAGAACCGATGGATTAGTCTCTTGTCCCGGATATCCGTGGCGAGGCTCCGAGTGTGGGACCCTGCCCCGTGCAAGAAGTGCTACTTCCACTGCTAGCACCCTGAATTCGTTGCATGGTGGGGACAGAGATCTTACAGCTAGTATCTGAGCGAATTGGCTAATGAGGATCAACCGAGAAGCCAAAAATGTCAAAAATTTATGAAGAAGCAGTAAAAGATTGTAATTGCATGATAAAATTCATACAAAGTGTTATTCAGACTGAAATTCATAAATTAGTAATTGGGTCTTCAAATGGAAGTACCGCAATTGCATGGAATCCCTAACTTGCTCGAGGCCTAGACATGATGGTATTTACCTTATAATTCCAAGGATCGTGACTACCTGTATATACCGAGGGTATAACTGTAGCTCTTTACTGGCAGTATATACGAGTAAATCTAAGACTTAAAATTATAAGCATAAATGCTATCCAGATGATGAATTCGAATGTGGCTGATATATACGAGTAAATCTAAGACTTGAAATTATAAGCATAAATGCTATCCAGATGATGAATTCGAATGTGGTTGATATGATTTTTAAATTCTGGAAGAGAACTGATGAGTTAATTTGGATTCTGATTGAAAAATAATGACTCCTGAATTTTGATTGAAATGTAATAAGTTGAGCAAAACCATAATGAGGATGAATGGGACGAGTCCCTGTGTGTTGATATTCGTAATTGGAATGACGATATTGACTTCAGCAAATCACTATGAGATTAGTGGATTGTGCTGATAGATTGCTACTGTTAACTCTTGACCCAGTGGATCAAGTTAAGGGATGTCAAATTAAAAATCTGTATAATTGAAAATTCCCATGGACTGTTTAGATAGAAAGTTCGGTCTAATGGACCATTATTGTAATAAGGATTTGAATGTTATAATTTGAGTGAATTGTTATCTAATGACGAGTTCTATATAAGGGATCTTTGTCCCAGGATTCTGTTGGGTTCACTAGACTATAAGGAACCCCAGAATCAGTTGGATCTTAAGGAAAAGAGTTATCCTCTAATTTTGCGAGATGAGGACATCTCGCGTTTTTTAAGTGGGGTAGGATGTAAGATTCCTCCCTCCAGCTTTTGAGGTGTACAGGTGTAAGAACCTCCCCTTTTGATCTTATAATTATTCCCCTCTCTGAAATAAAAGAAAGATCCTGTTTGGCCTAGAGAGAGAAAATGTCTAGAGGGAGGTAATTCAAAATTGAGATATTTTTGGATATAAAAATCCTCCTAATGTTTAAAACGATTTCCCCTAAAACAGAAATTCAAAAAGAACTTTCCAATGTGCAATTGAAATTAATTGAAAATAGGTAAAAAGGACCTTGTCCAGATTTTCTAAAAATTTTGGATTAAGGTTCCTATGGACCAATAAGATTAATCCAAATGTAGGGAGGAGATAAATTAAAGAATAAAATAAAATCCCCCAAAATGGAGTAAATACTCACATAGGATGAAGAGTTGACTAAGGACAAGGTTATTAATTTTAAAAAAAAATATTTAGAGGAAATGATGCATTTTTGACACCTCAGTGTGGGGAATTTCCTTCATGAAGGAGGCGCCTATTTCAAATGTGTGGATGAGTTATAAACTCATAAATAATGAGATATTTTCATCTCTCCTCTCTCCTGTTTCAACTAGATCCAAAAAGTAAGCTAAACTGACCTAAAAATGGTCAAAAAGTGACCAAACTGATCTAGAAAATTCTAGAATCAGTTTGCTTGGTTAGAGGCTCACTTTTTCCTATAAATAGAAGCCTCCCCCTTGGTAAAGGTTAATAGTGTTTTATGCACTGTTACTCTACTCCTCCCCAGAGCCAAAAACATTGAATTCTTTGATAATTCACTTGTTTTTTACTAATTCCTCTACAAAGAATTGGTGGCCACTCTTGATCCAAGCAAGAGTAGAACCCTCAATTCCTCAAGCCAAAGGAAAGCTCACAAAACTCCATGAAAGTTAGAAATTCTATTTTTTTTAATTCTATTCTATGGTTTTCTGATTTCTTGTTTTTTTTAATGTGAAATTGGATGTTATGCCTTGATGAAAAGGCTTCTCCCTTCTCTTCATTAAGAATTTCAACCCTTCTTTATCCTAAAATGAGAAACAAACAAAACTTTTCCTATTGATTGCTCTTTAGAAGTGAAACTTAATTAGACTAGAGTGTTTTAATTCATCTTGGGGTAAATTCTAAGTAGATTTAGGATGTCAAAATTAAGAAATGGTCAGCCATAAAAAGGAGGTTATGGTGAAATTTTTTTAAATTTTGTGGAAATAAGTTTTATCTTTATGTTATTCAAAAAGAGTAATCCCCTCCGTTTGTGTATTCTAAAAGTGTTATTTTCATTCTATGTATAGAAAGATGCATAAAGGAATTTATTTTTATTTCAAAAGAGTTATTCTCATTAATTTTGATTTTATGCATAGAAAGATGCATAAAGGAATTTATTTTTATTTCAAAAGAGTTATTCTCATTAATTTTGATTTTATGCATAGAAAGATGCATAAAGGAATTTATTTTTATTTCAAAAGTGTTATTCTCATTAAAATTGAATTTATGCATAGAAAGGATGTATAAAGGAATTTATTTTTATTTCAAAAGCGTTATTCTCATTAAAAATTGAATTTATGCATAGGAAGGATGCATAAAAGATTTATTTTTATTTCAAAAGTGTTATTCTCATTAAAATTGAATTTATGCATAGGAAGATGCATAAAAGATTTATTTTTATTTCAAAAGTGTTATTCTCATTAAAATTGAATTTATGCATAGGAAGGATGCATAAAAGATTTATTTTTATTTCAAAAGTGTTATTCTCATTAAAATTGAATTTATGCATTATAGGAAGGATGCATAAAAGATTTATTTTTATTTCAAAAGTGTTATCCTCATTAAAATTGAATTTATGCATAGAAAGATGCATAAAGGATTTAATTTTATTTCAAAAGTGTTATTTTCCTTAAATTTAAATTATGCATAAATAGATGCGTAGAGAATCTTTATATCAAAAATTAGATTTCTCTTAAATTCTATGTTTAAATTCTATGATAGATGTGATGAGATAAGGTGTGAATTAGATAGATGTGAATGAATGGATGGATGGATGGATATGACGTGAATTAGATAGATGGAAATGAATGGATGGATGGATGTGATGTGAATAGAAGTGATGAGAATATGAGGTGAATAGATGTAATGAGATAAGATGTGAATCAGATAGATGATTGGAAAGATGTGATGTGAATAGAAGTGATGAGAATATGAGGTGAATAGATGTGATGAGATAAGATGTGAATCAGATAGATGATGATTGGATGGATGGATGTGATGTGAATCAGATAGATGGGAATGAACGAATGGATGGATGTGATGTGAATAGAGATGATGAGAATGTGAGGTCAATAGATGTGATGTGAATTAGATAGATGATGATTGGATGGATAGATGTGATGTGAATTAGATAGATGCGAATGGATGGATGGATGTGATGTGAATAGAGGTGAATAGATGTGATGAGATAAGATGTAAATCAGATAGATGATGAATGAATAGATGAGATGTGATGTCATGTGAATCAGAATGTAAATGAACGATATGGGATGTGAGTGAATGTATGTGATGATAATGAATGTGAATGTGTATGTGAGGAATGGATGTGAATGAGTATGTGAAAGAATGGATAAGGATGTGTATGAGAAGAATGTATGTGAATGTGTATATAAAGAATGGATATAGATGTGTATATGAAAGAATGTGATGTGACGTAAAGAGATGAGATGTGACATGAATATATGTGGATGTGAAGTGATAGACATGAATGTATGGATAGATGCGAGTAGTCATACATGAGAACGATTGGATGGATGTGGATGAATGAGATGAGATGTGTATGAATGAGATATGATGTGGATAGAAGTGATGTGATATAATGGTGATGAGAATGAATGTGATGGATATGAATGAAAGTGAATGTGATGGATATGAATAAATGTGATGTGATGGGATGTGAATCGGGATAGATGTGAATGAATGAGATATGATGTGGATAGAAGTGATGTGATATAATGGGGATGAGAATGAATGTGATGGATATGAATGAATGTGATGTGATGGGATGTGAATCGGGATAGATGTGAATGAATGAGATGTGTATGAATGAGATATGATGTGGATAGAAGTGATGTGATATAATGGTGATGAGAATGAATGTGATGGATATGAATGAAAGTGAATGTGATGGATATGAATGAATGTGATGTGAATTGGGATAGATGTGAATGAATGAGATGTGAGGTAAAACGAATGAGATGTGATGTGAGTGAATGTGATGTGGTCTGAATGGATGAGATGTGAATGAATGTGATGTGATGAGATGTGAATATGGGTAGATGTGAGTGGAATTAATTAATGTGGTTTGATGTGGAGCAATGTGGAAAGACGAGAGTTCGTTATAGAAACTGTATTTTTGAACTGTTTTTAAATGACTGTTTTATGTCAAGAATGATGGAGAAGCCTTTTGACCATCTTGTGAATGAGGTCGTGGAGGCCTAATCTGATAAAGTTGCAACAGTTGACGGAGAGTCATTGGAGGATGTCTCGCGTAGCAAGGTCGGCCGAGGTCTTGACCAGCCGATTAAAATGGTAAGCTTCTGGTACGGTGGATGAGGGACCAAGGAAGTAGCCTATGAGTGAAGCGCTAGGTCACCTGCGAAGGATCCTAGAGGGTGCTGACCATACGGTGCTCGTCGAGGTGACGGTACCCACGTGTGCATCGTGGAAGATATTGGAACAAGGAGTAAGAGTTGTTTTCGGAATTCGGGCATGGATCTGGTTGATTGACCTTGCTGGTCCTCAACGGATGAGTCCATGGCTCTTTTATATGGATCCGTTGGTTGATCTTGATGATCTTCAATGGAGATTCCATTTTGTTATGTGAATATATTGCCAGTTACTATGAGCTAGGAACTATCAAAAAAGCCCATGAGTAGTGGACAGGTGGTGAGCGTTCTGGTTACCAATGATGCCATAGGTACACCGATAAAGGAATGATTGGAAATAAAGATTTAACCGGAATGATTGTTTTTAAAGATAGCTCATTCTGTGAAAAAGGCAATTTCATATTAGGTGTGTAAGTGGTGTGACTAGTTTTAAGTTTGCATGAATATCCGGCTAAGGGGCTTGGGAACTCTTTTCCCTGGTACCTGGGACAAAACCTAACCAAAATCTTAATTGGATCCCATCACTACAGTGGTTGGGCGGTTGGCTAACCCACGGGATTGGATGGGGTTAGGCTGGACTGATGGATCCCTAAATTGAGACTCAATTTTGTTATGGTACGATAGATGAAGTAAATCCCGGACAAAAATTGTTGTATAGAAAAGAATCAACGGCTGTGCCTCTCAATGAGGAAAAAAGCGTTGGTCTCTATGATCCAAGTGCGATCCAAGTGCAATCTTTTCCCTGATCTGACTATGGGACTTACGGGTTCGGTCAGATCAGTTCAGTTAGTTAAGGCTTTTGACTACGTTAGAGAAAAGTTATCCTGGAGGAATCACCCGTGCTTTCCGGGCAAGGGAAGTTTTTTTCAGGTTAGTTTTGGAAGAACCGATGGATTAGTCTCTTGTCTGGATCTCCGTGGGCGAGGCCCTGAGTGTCGGACCCTACCCCACGCAAGAAGTGCTACTTCTGCTGCTAGCACCCCTAAATTCGTTGCGCGGCGGGGACCGAGATCTTACAAAACTCGTTTACGGTCAGATGTGGGACCAAATTTACCCTAGGTTTTGTCAGTGTTGAGCTAGAGAATATATTTAGAGCCCGATAGCTCAGTGCTTGCATTTTTTTACGCGAGATGTGATGATATCACATCTTTTATCCCTAACTCCACTGCTCAGTGGATACCCCTAGAGTTCCTCTTCTCTATGAAGAGTGGTGACAACCATAGAAAGGTTGTGCAAAGAGCACTTGCACATGTTCCTCCCCTTCTGATCTACCTCTGTGCCCCTCACTTTTGACGAGGCAAACTCGATCGATCTCATCGAGCAGGATATTGCCTTTGCTATTTATATATTATGCTCTGATTTTGAAGAGGAGAATGATGAGGAGCCACTGCTGCCTCTTCTCACCTATGAAGAGAAGGAGCCATAGGAGACAGTCCTGGACAAGCAAGAAGAGGAGGCACATAGCTTGTCTTTGGACTTGTCGACTATCCACCAAGAGGAAGCCCATCCTACTGAGAATGCAAAACTTGTATCATTGAGTGCCATCACTATAGATGGTGTTGAGTACTAGCTCATGCAGGATGTCCTTGAGGTCTTGGATTTGAGAGGGAGGAAGAGCTCTACTGCCACCTTGTCCGGGATGTTGATGAAGACCTCATTGACTTTGACATTGTGGATGTCCCTCCACAAGTATCTGAGATTGGCCGATATGATGGCACGAGCATGGATGATGTCTCTGCAATCATCCACATCCAAAGAAGTGCTGCAGAAGCTGCTCCTGAGTATGATATGTCAGCTGCAGAATTTGAGAGGTTGCAGGAGGAGCTCTTTGGACCTCGATCACGCATTGACCTCTCGAACCCTGTACATGGTTATAGAGCGATCCCTGAGGTAGACCTAGATGCACCGGGCGTTAAACTGAATGATGAGGCTGAGAAGGTATGTAAATTATTATTTTTTTAAATCTTCCTGTAAATTTCGGTGTGGGGCCTCAGGGGCCTGGGGACCACACAGACAATTTCAACTCATTTGAAAATTATTTTTTCATGCAATTGTATTTTTTAATAATTTTTGATATTTTATTTTTGCATGCAAATATTTTCTTCAAGAAATTGTCTATGTCGATGAGTTTGCATCAAGAGTTAGTGGAACAAGGGGTGGCGGAGGAAGAGTCCAGGATGCAGCGTTGAAGGAGTATATTGGCAAAATCTTCCAAGATATCATTGTCTTTCACAAAGTATGCTCCCCTGATGGGGACAAATCTCTCTCATGAAGATCAAGGCTTTAATAAAGGGTGTTGTATTCAAGTCCATGTCTGTGAAATCAAGCTTAGAGAAGGTCGTGCTTGGTGAAGCGCTCCAAGCTCCTGTATTTGTTCGAAGCTCAGCGTGGAGGGAAGATTCATTCACTAGTTGGCCTAGGCCTTGCTACTAGGAGGATTGATCTTCATGCTATCCAGCTCGAGCTCGAAGGAAATTTTGTTGTAATTCCTTTGCTTAAACCTCCTACTAACTCTGCTGAGTTTAGGATTTTTGTACTTGCTTCTATGTCATGATGTAACAGTTTCTATATTAATAAAAATATATTTTTAAAGTTTTATTGTATTCGTGCGATCAACAAATAATACAATTATTTTTTGAAGTTTTGTTGTATTTGTGCGATTAATAAATAATATAATTTTATTAATTTAAAATTGAAATCACAATACAATTATGATTGCCAGATATAATCACAAAAATACAATCGAAGACACTTGGCAAGGATTTAAAAAAATATATTTTCATTAAGTAAAGCATTTACATCATAATCACATGAGATTATATCGTGAAATATATATGAGATTATCCTAAATCCTAAACTGTGGCTCATCATAATCTTCCCTCCACTTCCGCATAGTAGAACTAGGCACATATCTTTGTCAGTGATGGTGACTCTCTTGGCATGGACTGCTGCGTATATTGTCACCATATATGTCCACCAAAAAAGCTTCAGCCTCTTGAAGAGCTTCCAGAGCTACTGCTATCCATCGTGTGGGAGCCTCACTATTGCCGACCCAACGATGCCATCGAGATAGCCGACTCAAGCTCAAGTCATCCATAATCTCCCTAATGAGGCGATGAAAAGGCCTCCTCGGGATCAGAAGGTCTGTCGTCTTTTGATACTTTCTAATTTCTTGAAGAGCGATAGTGCCAAGTCTCCATCAACGTTTGCGATATGTGGGCGGTGGCGGGGGCCTGACCTTCATGGGATCAACCCGCTTGTGGCAGTTTGCTTGTTGTGAGCCATGTTCTTGAAGCTCATTAAGCTTCAAAACAAATTGAAGTTTACCTCTGCACTCTTCGATAGACTCGTGTAGAACTTTACCATTGCTGCTTGTAGCTTGCATACATTCAATACAAAGTTATTGTCTACATGCAATTTGAAGGGCACGTCCTTTGATCCAGACTTAAGCATCTGTGTACGTTCCAAATGCATTGGCTCGATAGGTGGTCCTACAATAAAATAATAGGTGAATCTCTTTTAAAAACAATATAAAGAGATCTCCTTGATTTTACAAGAGCTAACATTATAACATTATTTTAGAACCTTTTTCTAGAGAGAGAGAGAAGTGAAAGAAACCCCTTAAGGGGCAAAATGGTGGAGAGTCCATATTTCTCCTAATGTGATGGAAACCTACAATATGTATGAAAAATTACAGTGTATTGTGAAAATGATACTTAGTAGGAATGTAAAAATTGATGATAATGTTGACCATAAGATGAGCTCAAAGATGCGATGTCAAAGATGACGATGTCACTATCTGCACACCAACAAATGTTATTATGGTTGTGTAGAAAATCCAAAATCAAACTAAAACAATTCGAGCTGACACTCTCCTAGGACGCCTATGAAAGCCTTATAGCATGCGAACAAGCCTCAAAACATGCCCGCACTCCCTTTGAAATGCATAAAATTTTTATTAACATAGTTAACAACTCACTCTAGGGAATACCACCTAAGAGAATAGCTCAATCTGAGACAATCAAAAGAGAAACTCTAGGATAAGATGACAAGGGGGTGAGAGTTAAGAGAACTTGCTCTAATACCAATTGTTAGAGGAGTGGAGATCAATGTAGCAACACATACATAGATGCAGCAAGCAAGGAGAGATAGATGGAAGCACAACACCCAAAGTAGATTGATGAGAATGAGTGAAGTACAAGTGAAGTGACATGATAAGGTCACTTACACACTCATAAGAGTGTGTATATATGATCGGGGAAAAAACCTCCTAAAGAGGAAAAAAGTACCGCGGCCCATTATTAGCCTACATCCACACATCACTACTATATAAATGCTACAACAATTCCCAATTTATGACCATCGACGATTGTTATGAAGCTGAATTTTATATTAGAGTTAAACTTGCATCCAACAAGTTTTATGTGATCCCCCGTAGGTAGAGCATCATCCTTTTGGGAGGGAATGTATTATAGCCACTGATTGTGTAGTAAAATAACCGCAACACTCGAGCTTCCCCATGGAATATTTACCATACCCTTGGTGGATGAGGGCACCCTGCACCTATCAATATCCCAAGCCTCGTCCTCCACTTACAAGTCATCACCTTAGGTAACCCCTAACACTTAGCACTCCTCTCGTCTCCCCTTGCCTCCTCTTACCTCACCGTGTCTAGCACCCTTGAGATCCAAAACCTACAGTGAAGATGAAGACCACCCCCTAAACCTCAACCTCAACAACCCTTTCAAAGAGATCACCAAGAAGAAGTTGGTACCCAAGAGAATACTTGCACAACAAGCCTTTGTAACCATGCCATCAAATGCTAGACCAAAGATGAATTGGAGACCAAAAGCCATGCCTCCAATGCCAACCCAAAAGCTTAAGTAGGAATGGGTTCCACCTCAACTTATGACCTCCAAAGAAGTTGGAGTTTATGGACACGCTAAGCAGCAAGAGGCAATTCCTTGCCCATGTGCAATGGCCTTACCTATCTATGTTCTCATCACAGAAGAGCTACCAATGATGGTGCAAAACCCCAAAAGCTTAAGCAAGAATGGGTTCCACCTCAACTTATGACCTTTAGAGAAGTTGGAGGAGTTCGTGGACACGCTAAGCAGCAAGAGGCGATTCCTTGCCCATGTGCAATGGCCTTACCTATCTATGTTCTCATCATAGAAGAGCTACCAATGATGGTGCAAACCCCCAAAAAGTGTTGTGCACACTTCTGTAGCACGTTCAAGCAACCCCAAGGCTCAAAACAATCATCATGACCCAACAACACACTCGTATGTGGCATGCCACAACACACCAACTCGTAGGCTAGAACCCAAAGGACAAATCTCAATCAAGCGTGCTAGCAAAGTTGGCATCATTAATGGCAAGGCTAATCCACAAGTCTAGATTCATAAGCGTGTGGAGCTAGGACTTATAAGTGCTTTGCAACTCTACATGACGACAAGTTTAAATACAATCTTGGTAACACTGTGGTCTACAGCAAGCTATTCATTGAATCTTTGAAAGCATGGTTGTAACACAAATGCCAAAGTTTTTTCAATGCTTTGTAAGCTAAAATTTACGATGACTTGGAAATTTTAAATTATGTTAGCTTGATCCTTTTGTCGGTCGAACTTGCTATGGAAATGTTTTTTTTGACATGCATTTTTTTCGTAGAGCTTTTCAAAAAATAGCCAACTTTTGGTCTCCTCATGTGGCCAATGTGAGAAAGTGGTTTTTCCCTGTTCTACATGTGGTATGTGAATATTATAATGTTACTAATAGTAAGATTTAGGAAAAAAGGAAGTTGGTCTCTTTCATGCAATAAATGGTCCGTAACATAGCAAAATACGCCATGTATACCTTGATATACAATAGACCATCTCTCACATAGCATACACATCTCTCTACAAGTAATGCTCATGTTGGCCATGCTATATATACATGCTAGTCATGTTACCACACTCAATCATGTTGGTTCACTCCATAATAGTTGTCCATTTCTAACTGTTTCTTTGCAGATCCAACATCTAACACAACACTGAACCCTGCAATTGAGACTTAATTCTCACTAATCACACTCCCAAATCACTAATCAAAGTTGAAAAGAACACAATACTTGGAAGCCTCACACTTTGTGAGTGCGGAAATCCCATCCATAATTAAGCTAATGAACAAACTAAGCACTCAAATCCAAACCCTACTCCAAGTACAATACATAAGCTCTCCATGGCTCACGGCTCCATCTTCACACTTTCCAAGAGGAAGAAGCAAGAGGTAAGATAGCTCATTTTCACTTTTTATACTGACCACCCATATGCTCCCTCCCAATGAATGGATATCCTCATTCCAACTCCCTTATTTGACCGACCTCTTGCACATTGATGTGCCCCTTTGTCTGGTCCTCTTTCGCCCTTCTCCACACCTCGTTTGTTGTCCGGTCCTCTTTCACACTTGTTCATGGTCATGTCTTACACTAAATCTAGCACACATTCCCATGCTTCTTGCATCCACTTATCACACATACATATAGATTTTGGGTACCAAAATGATTGCTCACTCTAGTAAAAAACCTTACATATCTCCATCAAAAGGTCACATATAGAATGTATGTCTTGTAGTAGAGTACTAATTGGTTTTGCTAGTTATAGGCAATGTTGGTGCTACTGGGAATGATGCTAGTAAAATTTGCACTTCCTTGTTATCACTTCTCCTTCCAAACATATTTCTTCCAAGAGTGTTGTTGTAGCTAGTCATACATGCCCTTGCCATCCATGCTAGTCCCCCCTCTTCTCATCTCATGTTCTCAATTACGAGTTTACCTTAGCTTCAACTTTTCACTTTGAGTCTAGTTGTTGCCAATGTCTCTTTAATCTTCAATGTTAAATTTTAGCCTTTGGCTTTTATCATTTATTTTAAAAGAAAATTGCTATCATAGAGCAATTTTTTCAAAAGAACAAATAATATCCGCAACCCTTCACTCACAGACTTTAACCTTATTTCATGTTTTAGGGAAAGAAAAAACTAGTAAATAGTAGTTTTTCTTTTTTCAAAAAAAAAATAAAAAAAAGGAAATTGTGGACACCTTAATAAATAGAACAAGGTGCACAAGATAGGTCTACGGGGTTCCTGGGGGGACTGGTTAATTGGAAAATTGACTGGATTAGAGGGGGCAATTGATGTTCCTGGTTAGATATACTTGTTTGTGAGAAATTTAGATCTCTAGAAACTGTCTGGTATTTCAAAAGGGCTTAACATAAGGATTAGATGATGTTGACTTGATGTATAGTTGTGTGCATTATTGTTGGTCTATATACTATGTGAATAAGATGAATGATAACACATTTGTGGAGTTGGTGCAGTCGTTACAAACTGGAATAGCATGAGCCACTCACAAGATGATCGGATAGTTGTATATCCTAGGGCATGTGGCACGTATATGTAGAGAAATATTTGAAGGAGTTGGTGTCACACAGTAATAGCAAAGTTGGATTGCCAAAGCTTGGGCCAAAAACACAGAGGTGGTATCTGAAGGAGAAACAACCAGCACACCTTCCTAGCATTGAAAGAGAACCCAATTGGACAGAGGCCTGATGTGAATATATGGAACAAGGAGGCTATGGAGCAACAGACCCCTAAGGGGTTCACAAGGGTTCACCACTGAATGTGTTGGTAGTCAATTTGCAGCTGGGTTATCATATCATATCATATGGGATCAATTATCTTTTGTGTGGGAGGATGAGAGGTGGAACCAAATCTCTGGGCTGTTAAATAGTGAAGAGCTATACTAGGTTTTTGATGAGATCTAAACTGATCATGTGGCATTTGTAAAAGGTGGACTGTTGTATATGTGGTTGGATAGTACATAAATGTAATTATATTTCCCAAAAAAACAAGATACGGTGCACAAGAGGTCCATGTGTTCATAAACTTTCGTCGTTCTTTCTTTTCTTTATCTTTTTTTTTTTTTTTTTTAATGGCACCTAGGCCACAATGTTGGTCACACTACCTAGCTAGCATACAAAAATAAAAAAACAAGGTTGAACCTCACTTCTAAGATGACACACCAACACCTATGTATGTATAAGCATAGCTCTCGCAATACAAGAAAAAGCTACATATATATTACCGTATTTGAAGGCTTCCACAGTCCACCAATACAATATGCACATTTGCATTAGCGGCAATGGCCCGCGCACTGTCGTTATTGCATAGAATGCACTCCACCACTGTCACCGCCTGCTGTTGCAGTTGTCCTGTCTTGTGGTCCCCCATGATGTCCAGGATAGGCTGGATTGCATCTGCATTCATCAAATCTGGATGCCCCCCTTGAGATTTTCGTGATCCACAAACAAGGTAGAAAGTGCCTTCAACGCTTCCTCCACCACCCCTAAATTTCTATGTTCAAGGGATGCCAAGGCAAAAGGTTTGCTTTGCAGAGCACAGATCTACATGCAGAATGCTCAACCCCACCAGGTTTGGAGGCGCGTGGTGCAAGAATGCAAGACAACCAGTTTTCGGCTTTACATCAGCCAGCACAGATTACTCCTTAGAATAGAGAGAGAGATTAGCCAATGCCATATCAAGACCACCTGTCTTCAGCAGATTCGTAAACACAGATGTCAAGTTGTACTTTTGAGCAAGGGTCACCATCTCAGTATCACCCAACACAGAGGCAAACCTTGACAGGATTCCCACTAAGCCCTCTTTGTAGTCACCGATAAATCGGCTGGCTCCTATCTGGACAACCCCCTCACGCAACTCATCAAGTTGCCTTACTACAATAGGCAGTGCCCCCTCATCTAGTACAGCCCATGTTAGCTGTGCATCTTCAATGAGAAGGTTAGCTAGCAGCCTTCCTGCAGCTGCCTGTTCTGTAACGCTACTCATCCCTAGAAACTTCACCAGAGCGCCCAGCTGACCAGTGGTAATGCAAAGGCCATCTGCAAGCTTCTGACTGATATGAGCACAGAGATGCTCGAGTAGCTTCACCAAATTTGCACGCAATTCTTTTGTGGAACCTCCAGAAACTGTATCAGACTCACAGTTGCACCTGCACTCTTGATGGACATAACCACCCTACCAGCAGCTCGAGGTGAAGAAGCCAGCCCCACCAACACTTGAAGAAGCTTAGCCTCAATGGCAGGGTCAGTGTTGCTGACCAGATGTAACAGAATATGCATAATAGTTTCAGAAATCAGTGTGTTCCCATCAGCACCTATAGAGATTTTTTCCAAGTTCACCACATTACCAAGGACAGTAGCAGAAACTCCTTTCAATTTCATGGGTAATTGGTTCATGCCCACCACGAACAAGTCTCGGATGAGAGGGTGAAGAATGCCTGCTTCAGCCAGAACTTTCCAATTGCTTTCAAGATTTGAAAGTTGGCATAGGCACTTCAATGCAGCCTCTCGGTCTGCCAAATAGTCACTCTCAAGCATATCCACCAATGTCTTCCCTCCCATTTCAACAGCTCTGACTTTCCCTTCTCAGCTAAGTATCACCTCGCCAAGCAAGGTGGCCATAATCAAATCTCTTCACCACCTGCATCAAGCCAGCAAGCAGACATCAGCAATTCAATAACCCTTCAGTAAATCTGATACAGTAAACAATGCAAGGCACATACAGAATGATGCAAACAAGAAAACCACTCTACTCGATGGTAAACATTTGTCAATTGACATATGCAACTTCATGTTTATTGCATCTTAACAGTGGGAGGAGAAGATAGCATCATTAAGGATGAAAGATGAGATGAGTCTTTTAATGCCATACAACCACATATGATCCAGATGACTACACAAGTGCAAGGAATGGGCCTTGAACCCAGAATATCTCATTTAGGAGCCAAATGCATGAACCACTGTTGGAAGCTGGGTTGGGGGCCAAGTCCCGGGAGGTCACCCATCCCAGTTGTGTTCACGCCAATGCGCGCTTAAGTGGAGGTTTCCACAAATTGGTCTAACGATCCAGACCCCAAAACCTAAGGTGATGGAGGACCTCTAGTCTATCCATTTTGTGGAAATCTCCTAGTGCTACGCTTTGGCACCACTTTTCTCAACCCCCCCCTTGGTGCCAACTTGTCCACTTTTTCTTAGCTCAAAGGTTGAACTTCGTCCATGTTTTTCTTGGCTCAGAGGCATAACTTGGCTACTCTTTAGTGGCTCAGAGGTTACACTTCAACCATGTTGGAAATTGGGTGGAGGGTCAAGTCCCGGGAGGTCACCCATCCCACTTGTGTTCACGCCAATGTGCGCTTAATTGGAGGTTTCCACAAATTGGTCTAGCCACCCAAAAACCAAAACCTTAGGTGATGGAGGACCTCTGGTCTATCCATTTTGTGGAAATCTCCTAGTGCTACGCTTTGGCACCACTTTTCTTGACAACCACTATGCCAACACTCCAGGGAGATATTATCCAGAAGCATGTGGAGATATTCATGATGGTACACACTTCGCACTAGCTTGCATGGTTGATAAACAGGGCAGAAATAAAAAACAAGAAGTTTTTCTTGTCTTCATGCATAGAATCACGCTCTCATAAGCACTATGAGTCAGACCAACATTCAAACTCTCCATTCACAGTGTCCATCTGCTCTCTGAAATGTGGTGAGACCATCGCAAGTGTTTGTTGGTGTGAAGCCTCCCCTCCTTTACCTTTACATTTTGGAGTTGCTGTTGTGCTCATAAGCATCTACCATGGCGAGCATTGGTGAACCTATTCAGTGATTCAAGCAAGATAAATGGCATGAACTTCAGTACCTCTGTAACCATATTGCCTCACACTCTGCTGCTGTGGCTGCCATGTGCTCAGCTTCAGTAGATGACAAAGAAATAGTAGCTTGTTTCTTGCTAAGCCATGCATTGGGTTTGGCAGAGATGGCTTTGTAATCTACTGAAGCTGAGTAGACCATATGTCTAAAAGCCATCTCTGTAACCATATGGCCTCACATTGCTGCTGTGGCATTGATTTGGCATTGTCTTGGCCATGTGGTCTACATTGGCCCTAAATTGCTAGTGTCAGATAAATGTTTGGACATACAAGTTGGCGAGAGTATGGGTGGGTAGCCCACTACGTATCAGGTGCTTGCCCAACCACATAGCACTTGTCATGTGCACAGAGTGTATCGAGGCTTGGGAAAGCTTGGAGCTAGGCAGGCTGATTGGCGAGCTGGGCTAGGGATGGACTGACGGGCGGGCGCCCATGTGTGGACGCCCGGTAACCGACCAAGAGCCTATAAAAGGGTGGCCCGGGTCAGTCAGTTAGTTAGAGTCTCGTGAGAGCTCTGCGGTCACGAGCCTGGATCTAGTGCAGACGTGCACATGCTTCATGCAGCCGAGGCCGGCAACACTCTCGAGGCACACGAGGGTAGCTCCGTGGTGGTATGGGACGTCATGGAGTAGAGACTGGTCAGTATGTCTAGCTAGTTAGCTCAGCTCGTGGCTCGGTGGGGACAGCTAGGTCTTGTGGGCTTTACCCACGGCTGTCATGGTTGGGTGGTGAGTTAGGCCTACATCCCCCTCACGGTTTATGGTTTTGTTTTGCAGGTTTCGAGTCTTGTTTCAAGATTTCTCTACGAGGAGACCTTGGGGTTTTGACAACATCTACCACCTTATAGAACATGGACAGCCAACGACTAGCCATGGGAGACCGGTCATTCTTCCTTCTTTTGGGGCCATCCCTTCTCAATCTCCCCAAGAGCTGTACGTCTTCCAAAGATTGCTTCTCCCATCTGACTGTACTATACGGCATGGTGGTTCTGGTGGTGCAGGGAGGAGCTGGCGGAAATGGGTTCTGAAAGCAGTGCAAATGGGGTGAGCTGGGTGGCTCTGTTGGCAGAAGTGGCAGAGGCGGCTGAATCACAAGGCGGTCATCATGAGAGGCTTAAGCACCAGCCAGGTGAGTGGGGAGGACTATGACGATGAGGATACTCTCCTTGTGTCCATCCATTTTCTCCATAGCAAGCAAGGGAGAGAGGTGTGAGGGCAAGAGAGTGGCCACCATCTCCATGGGAGCGTGGGGCTGACCATGCTCCCTCCCACCAAGCGGCACTTGGTGGGTGCTAAGTGTAGGCCAGCCCACCCTTGGGGTGGTGGCTGACCATGGGCAGCTCACTTCACCTTAAATAAGGGTGTCCCTTTTGGTCCCATGTTAAAATTGAGTGTTTTAATGAAGTGTGAAACAATGTTAGAACAACATAACCTTTACAAAAATATTGTAAGTGTTTGCAGGGTACTTCACTTGTTAACAATACACAAGCTAGGTTAGAATACTAGTTAATATACAAGGTCCCTTGGGCCATAGTTCCGGGCGTCCCAGCCCCATTAGAACTAGCACACATAGATCAAGTAGGCAAGAAAACATGGCACCCAAAAACACATTTCAATTAATCCTAGCCATGAGAATGGCCAATCCAGGCTGTAGGCTATTCCAAGCCATGAGAAGCAAAGTAGAGACTCCATGTCCAGCTGGTGACAAATATTCCTTTGGTAATAGAATTTTTATTTTTTTATTTAGGGTGGGGGGGTGTTGGTGAACATCGTCATGGGCACCCATATGTGCCATGCTGATGTGGCAACCTGATGATGTGTCACTTACTAGCATGGCTGATGACATCAGCCATGATGATGACGTTAATTGATGACATAAGCAAGGACATCAGTTGGGTGACGTAAGTAATGACATCAATAATGATGATGTAAACGATAACGTCAGCAACATCGTCTGTACGGCGGCTCCTCAAGAGTAAACCTCCTCATGCACAGGTATAAAAGAGCTTGTTTCCTCTGTTGTGAAATAACATGCATACAGTACTCAGCTGATAAGCCTTTGAATGATTCTTAGCTTAGCTGATCATAACTAATCACCATCTCTTCTCCTACAGTAGAGTGATTCTATGCAGTCCTTGTACTTACAGTTTTTCTCATTCATACAAAACCCTGTTCATAGTGATTGTGATGTCCAACTCTATTCTCTCTAAAACCGGCCTTCAGAAAACCAAAGGGTAGTGGAACTACCTTTCGCCCAAAAACAGATCAAACACTTCAAATACTTCAACCATGCTGAAACCAGAGAATGAAGAAAACAAAACAGGTGGAGTTAGAGTGCTCCTGCAAACAGTACACGAACACCAATTGGCCCCAAAACACAGTGGCGCCCCTTGCAGTATTTCTTTAATTAATTAGAAGAGCTTTAATTACAATATGGCTAGGAACTCAGCCGGCACAAAAGAACACTTCAAACCTGCTAGGAACCTGTAAACTCATGCCAAGGAGAAAGAAACCAATACCATAGCCAGACTCTTCCATGAGCACCCATCCAGTTCCTATACCATGGCCTCATGTTCCCTCGGCATCCACAAAACAGTTCTAGCCTTTGTCCACATCAAAAGACTCTCACACATTGAGTCCTGCATATAGAAGCTTTCTCCCACGATCAAGGCTGCCATTACTACCCATAGTCTCTCACCCTATGAGCAGCACACATCCCGATAGATCCAGTGCTCCTGTCTCTCAGCAAAGACTCCAAGTTGTTTCCCACAAGAGAACTCGCATCACAGCACCGCATACCATACAATCAACACACATGCACCATCCCTCTCTGCCTTCCAAGGGTACTATCCATCTCAGTCATGGATTCCCCGACCCTGTCCAATCAACAGCAAGGCTGTACCAAACATGTGTCCATTCCTGTAACCACTCCCTACATGTGACCTATCTCCTGGAGAAACCAAAAACACGTTTCCACAAGAAACCATAGACTTGTTTCCACCTGAAACCAAAGACCTGTATCCCATAAACCATAGGCATGTTTCCTTGAAACCAAAGTCTTGTTTCCATGAGAAACCCACAAAGACACCATCCAAACATGGTGCCAAAACCAAGGCTGTTTTCCACAGCAACACCCTGTGCTTTTTTCCATAACCTAGAGAGAGAAAAGCGTGTCCTGTTGTACTGCACCTCTTGCAGCCCACCTCCTTCCAAAAGAGTGAGAGTGCGTGAGAACACCAGCCCGGCTGTCAGCTCTTGTATGCTTCCTGCAGCCCCACCTACTCATGGAGAGAGAGAGAGAGAGAGAGAGAGAGAGAGAGAGAGAGAGAGAGAAAGAAAGAAAGATTTTATTAACGTCTTCCAAAAGACCGAACTCGGCCTATGAGACAAATCGGTGTACCTGTATGGGGTATCTATCAGAATATGCAGTGGAGATGATGACCAGATCTGGGAACACGAGCAAAAAACACATGCAGAAAAACAACACAAGAGAGAGAGATGTAGGCGTGTAACTCTGCTCTGATATACACAAGAAGATCCCGATATGATACAATGAGTGGTATGGGGGTGGGGGCCTATTTATATGCCCCCACATGTGCAGTCGGCCTGTTGTAGGCAACCGACTAGCCCCGAGAACTCCACGACCAGCACACATCTCTAGTCGGCCAGATCATCAGCAGTCGGCCACCTCCCAGATGCAATCGTGGATCAGTTTAGCAGTCGGCCAGCACATGGGCTGCCTCCCAAGCCACAGAAAAATGGGAAAAAATAGGGGAAAAATGTGGGGAGTGAGGAAAAATGACAAAACACCTCATAAGGGTGGGCACACCCACAACAAAGGCCCTGGTGTATAAATCTAGACAGGAGATGACTTCTAACACCCCCTCTCAGCTCCTGGCTGTGAAACCAACCACTGGGAGCTGGGGTGCCGCCTGAGCAAATCCTCTGAGAGCGACTTCGTGAAGAGGTCCACCGTAGTGTCCTCCGTCGAACAGAACTCTAGCAAGATGTCATCAGCAACGATCTATTCACGAACAAAGTGCCTCTGGATGACCATGGGTTCCTCCAGTGGAAGCCCAAACCTGCTATGCAACCTCTGCATCCTCACCACCTCACAAGCAGCATCACAAATAGCCCAGTACTCTGCCTCTGTTCTCGACAAGGCAAAAGATGACTGTCTCCAACTGCTCCATAAAACTGCTCCTGGGCCTGAAGTAGTTCCCCTCGTGTCCGGATCTCCTTCCCAAACTGAGTCACTCCTACCGTGGAGTCGGACTCCATCCAACAATCCCCCTCCTGTGTACAAGAGTCCATGATCCTTCACATGCCGCAGAAACCACAGGAAACGCAATCCTGCCTCCCAAAGAGTCATCCGCAACCATGAGCTCAATTGCCTCATCAGGAAGCTCCCGTCCAATCTGGTGTCCATCAACCAGATCAATGAACCATACAGCTTCCATACAGCTTCTAAGTCACAGAGACATCACACAGCTCACAAGGATCAACACCTATTACGGTGCACAAACAAGTCCTGGAAACCTGATGAAACCTGTCAACCATCCCCTCTGAATCGGGAACAACAAAGCCTGGAGAAACCACCTCCTTCTACAAGTAAGCACCTGCCACCTGCCTGGCTTTCCGAAAGGTCCCTGTGGAAAGAACATCCTCATCTACTGGAGGTTCTTTGTCCCGAACACGACGAGACATCAGAGCATAAGTGACCTGTTCAGTTTCCTCTGACTCACGAACACAAGAACCACCAACATCAGTACTGGAAAGTTCCTACCAACTGCTGCCATCTACTGGTAAGCTATCCACCTTCTGGTCCCGGAAAGCCTGTACCTACAGTGTATCCACACTTAAGTGGCCATTACCAGACTGCCACTCATCACAATCCCGAGGACCTGGGAGAGAGAGTGCTGAAAGCCTGTAAACTCCATTCTCCACTCCGCCTTCCCAAACCACTTGGCCTGTTGCTTTGTCCCGAAGAGCAACAAAATGCTCATCAAACTCCACCCGTACGCCAGTCTTGCAAACCTGATACACTGACAACAGATGAAAACCAAGTGCCGGAACATACAACACCTGGGAGGAATGCTTCCCCCCTCTACCCATCGGGAACTATCTCCATCCTGCCCTCACTGTGAACTGGGATAGTGGACGTATCCCCAGTAAGAATGTGACCAGAAAGCCTGCAGAGATCCTGTAAACCGGAACGGGAAGGAGTCATGTGCCAGGAAGCACCACTATCGAGAATCCACTCCCGAGTATCCGTTGCGGAGAGTCCTCCAATCTCCTTCCTGCCTGAAGAAAATGAAGCATCGGTGTCCATCACCTCCAGGTGCACAAAAGCCGGAGTCTTCATGATTACTGCTGAGGAGTCTTCACCCTTCTGGGTCTTCCGCTTGGGACACTGCCTCCAATAGTGGCCTTTCTCGCCACAATCATTATAGGTCCTCTCTGCCTTCAGTTTCTCGCGCGGTCAGCGTCGGACTTCTTCTCAGACGACTTCTCCGATGAAGCCTTCCCTTTGCCCGAGTTACGGCCTTTCGACCGTTGGCCAGTTAAGGCCTCCGAACCTCCACCCTGAGGAGGGTTCGTGAATCGTTCCTCCTGGTCCAGGACCATGGGCACAAGCTTCTTCCACGTGATGGTGCTGAGCCTGCCACCACTGGTAATCAACGACGAGTAAAATGCTGAGTACGAAGAGGGCAAGTGCGACAGCAACGTTATGGCCATGTCCTCTGACGATATCTCCTTCCCAGCCTGAAGAACTTCCTACTGAAGAGCCTGCAGCTTGTTAATATGCTCCCGCATCGTCGACGACTTTGCAGGGCTCATAACCCGCATCTGTACTTCCAAGGAAATCCTCTTCATGGGCGATACCCTGTTGTAAAGTGAGGCCAAATGCTGCCATATACCTCTGGCCAGCGTCATATGCTTTACATGATTGATTACCTGTGGTGTGCAATTGAGGAAAATAAACGAACGGACCCTGGCGTTGACACGATCCCACATCTGTGTCTGGGCCTCCCGGTCCTTTCGGGTTGACGGTAACTCCCCTTCCTCTACTTCCGGCCGTGGAACACCAACAACGACGAAATCAGCGAGGTCGTAAGACTCCAGAACAGATTCCATCATAACCTTCCATATGCTGTAGTTACTCCCGTCCAACTGACGGTCCACCGGGAACGTGGGGAGTGTCGGAATCTTCACATGTCTCTCGGCCATCTCAAACAGATCTGCCATTGCGGGGATGTACTCTGAAAGGGGTGGGTGGGTGGGAACAAAGAAGAACTAAAACCTGCAAGTGGTTGTCCAGCAAATCAGCCCGCCTTCCTCTTGCTTCTCCTCTTCCCGAACAGTCCAAAACAGTCCACCAATCAGCCACAAAACAGTCCCCCTCTTGCTCACACAAATCCCAAGACCTATCTAGAGCCTAGGCTCTGATACCATGTCAGAATACGCAGCGGAGATGATGACCAGATCTGGGAACACGAGCAAAAAACGCATGCAAAAAAACAGCACAAGAGAGAGAGATGTAGGCGTGTAACTCTGCTCTGATATACACAAGAAGATCTCGATATGATACAATGAGTGGTATGGGGATGGGGGCCTATTTATATGCCCCCACATGTGCAGTCGGTCTGCTGTAGGCAGCCGACTGGCCCTGAGAACTCCACGACCAGCACACATCTCCAGTCGGCCAGATCATCAGCAATCGGCCACCTCCCAGATGCAGTCGTGGACTAGTTCAGCAGTCGGCCAGCACATGGGCTGCCTCCCAAGCCACAGAAAAATGGGAAAAAATAGGAGAAAAATGCGGGAGTGAGGAAAAATGATAAAACACCTGATAAGGGCGGGCACACCCACAACAAAGGCCCTGTTGTATAAATCTAGACAGGAGATGACTTCTAACAGTATCCTCTGTCATCCCAACAAAATGAAAAAGTACTGAACTAAAAAAGCTGAATCTGGGTGTGCAATAAGTACAATGAGTGGTGAAGGGGATGGAGCTCTACTACTAGGAGAATGCAAAGCTATATGCATGGAGTATACAATCATGATATGCAACCTAGCTAGCTCCATCCTGTACCATACTGAGAGAGAGAGAGAGAAACCTCTCGGCTGTCAACCCCTGTGCGCTTCCTGCAGCCCACCTCCTTCCAAGAGAGAAACGCCAGCCACCTGCAATCCTGCCGACCCCCCCTTCTGAGAGAGAGAGAGAGAGCAAGCGCAGTCCAGCCCCGCCTCCTACTCAGCTGTGCGCTGCCTGCAATCTGCCTGCCAGCTTTCCAGAGAGAGAGAGAGGGAGCAAGCGTAGTCCAGCCCCGCCTCCTGCGCAGCTGTCCGCCACTTGCATTCTGCCAGCCAGCCTTCCAAGGGAGAGAGGGAGAGCGCTACAGCCCGACTGTTTTTTCCACGTGTGAGAGAAAAAGCATACCCGCCTGAAGCTGCAGCCCGATTCCTCCAAAAAGAGAGTCCCCACCAATAATAGCCTAATCCCACCTCCAAGGGCGACAATTCATTCCCCAACAAGGTGTTCTTTTGTTTATTGGTTTTAAATCCTTTGTCCCCCCCAAACCTGTCCATGAAGCTATTGCCCCAAACTGATGCCATCCACAGTCCACCATGTTCCCATGCACACTTGCATAATGTCGAGAGAAAAACACAGGGCCGTAACATACCCCCCTCTTGAAAAATGGCAAGCGTCCTCGATTGCACTCAATGGCACAGTAAGGCATCCGTCGAGCAGAGACACCCCATTTAACAAAAGCAATCGCCCTCAAGTGCATTTGGGTGATGAAACAATCATCCTGCACAATATGGCTATGCCCTCGCTTCAAAGTGACATGAGACTCTTGCTTGTTCCATAAGAACCTGCAGCAAAAGTCTAAAAACCAAGTGGAAAAACATAACCTGTGTTAGCCATAAACAAAACCATGCGTCATTCTACATATGACACACATGCATTCGTAAGCAATATGCTCCTCAGGATGCTTTACCCACTATAAAGTAACAGTCTAAGGGCTGCTCGCAAGCCTTATGCCCATGGCCATCCCGCAAGACCCACGACTGGTGGTACATCATGAGCATATGAAAGCACTCAATACATCCAAACAATACATCCACTATGTACTTTCCACATATATCCCTCGTGATGCTTTACCCACTACTTGTATGGTCATCCCACAGGAGCCACAACCAATGGTACACCATCAATATAGCAAAGTACCTGATGTATCATAACCACATATATTCCTCGCACAACACAGTCCGGAGTATTCCCCATGTATTCCCAAGGGTACCAGGATCCAATGGCACCAGAATACAATAATATCGCAGAAAGTGTACAAGTACATGCACAAGTAGAGTTCGATCCATATATCCATGAACCAAACCAACTCTAGGACTGCTCGCAAGACTTACGCCCTCCCATAGCGTCTCGAGGTGTTAGCTCAGGTTGCTGCAGACTTTGAGCTCAACCAAACCATGCCATTCCAAAGGAGACCAGCTCCACAAATAGCATCCATCTCAATATCCAATTGACCAACGCTGTGGTCAAGAACATCCAGAACCATATGACAAAGATCAACGTCCCAATCTTCCTCAGTCATACATTAGTTCCAAAGGCAAAAACCATCTCTGTTAACCATAGGCGTAGATAGAGTTATCCATAGTTGCAGTTATAGTTCATGGTGCGGCCGACTGTGAACAACCACACACAACTTTACCATCTCATGTGACCATAGTTTCCACGAGTTTCGGAAACGGGGGTGCGGAGCACGGCGGGAAACGGAGTTTCGGAGTTTCGGCCTTCGGGAAGAAACGGGGAAACGGAGTTTCGGTTTTAGGGTTTAATACATACATATATAATTAATAAAAACATTACAAAAGCTTGAAAAATACATCTTTGCTCAAGTTCAATGTCAAAGACTCAAATGATAGATCAGAATGGCGAAAATAAGCGCGCAGAATGGCGGCGAAAAACAGCACGCGGGTTTCTAAACCCTGGAAAAACAGGGCCTTGGAAACGCCGTTTCTGGAAACGGAAACGTTTCCGAAACGTTTCCACGTTTCGATGGGCCAGAAACGGCGTTTCTAGAAACTATGCATGATGTGACTAGTACACAATATCATAGACGTCCCAGAAGGAAATCTATTGTCAGCTATCAGTACCTTCGGGTGAGACAAAAGTTGCACCAAGCGACCTCTAGATGACATCCGAGCTTGTCTGTAACAAGGGAGCGAAGGTGCTACCCCCCTCTTGAGCATCAAGCAATGCTCTAGACCCTAGCTTTGCTGAACCTGAATGAGCTGTAGTAAGAGTCGGCTCTAACTCGAAGGCATCAAGATAAAGCTGCAATACCTAAGGTGAATCTGCTAAGTCACCCTCCTCCATCCACTTCACATCCATTGATGAATAGTTCTTGAACTTCACAGGATAGCGATGGGAAACTTTACCTTATACCTTTCTTTCCTTGTGTGCCAATATCTGCTCGGGAATAAGAACCTCATCAAGTTCCTCCATTTCCGGCTGAGCCTCATTTACATCTTCAAAAACATCACCTCGAAAAGGTCTAAGAAGACTCACATGAAATGCATTGTGAATCATCCAGTGATCTGGTAGCTTCAAACGATAGGTCACCTCACCGGTCTTTTCCAAAACCTGCTTGCACTCTACCCCAAATGGTAAGAGCAAGTCCCTGATGAAGCATAGTAGACCACCACTGCAAAACATTGCTCTACAAGAAAATTGCCTTCTGAACCTTTGAAGTCTCCGTGAAGATACCACCGGTAACAAATTGTCAAAAGCCATAGCCTTCAACCCATCTTTTGCACCACAACACTTCAACTACTTCTTGTTCCTGGCCGGCTACTTCTTGTCCTTGGGGTCTTTTCTCTTGGGCTTCATCCTCAGCATTTCCCCTTTACCTAGCGCAGGCAAAGGTACACAATCCGGCACTGACTGCTGCACTTCCTTTTCTCTTCGCATGTTGAAGCTTTTGCTGTGACTCTCATGAGATGTCACGTGCATCCCGCACTTGGATGCCACGTAGACATATCTGTATAGAAGGTGCAGGATCTGCGATGGAAAATTGGTCCCATGTGAGCCTAGTCCGGGACGAGTCACAAGGTTCCATTCCAATCGTTTGAGGCCAGGTGTGCATTGTCCTGCACGTCCGTCCAAGGTCAAGTGTGCATTGTCTTGCACGTGAAACAGTGCCGATTCGCGCTGTAAGTCTCCCTCTGGAGTGATGTTAGTGGGCCTGTGTATCTAGAATGATACTGGATGCCAGATCACTGTGTAGACAGTTAGGGTTTGCATATAGGAAAGGGGCCAGCCCATAGGGCTACCCCAAGGACAGATGTGGGCATGGGGAAGGTGTAGAACCACCACCATAGGGGACAAGAAGACCTTGGCCATAGAGGGGTTGTAGGACAGCCCTAGGGCTCTTGGAAAGGTAGCTGACTGGTTACACAGCCCCTAGGGGACTGTAGGCCAAGTGTGGGGCAGCCCACACAGGCTGCCCAGCAGCCAGGTTTGAGGCGCTTGATGGCCAACCTTTATTTTACCAAAGCCACAATTTAGTTCATTTATCTCATCATTCACCAAGTGCTAAAGCTGAACCAAGGGCTAGGACAGCCAAGAACAAGCTAACGCAGAAGGGGTGAAGGATTGAAGGTCAAGGCAGAGATCCATCTCAACCAAGAAGGTTCAGTCAATCTTTTATTTCAGTTTTTTAGACATGCAAATCTAGTGGGAGGTGCGTATGTTTAGGCCAGCCACCTTTGAAGACGCACTCTCGCTTGCGCAGAGTGCTAAAATGAAGCATAATGGTAGCAAGCCCAAGACTTCCCAGCAGCCGGCTACTCCAAGGCTACTGCCTTCGGGGGGAAAAGGCCAGAACCAGACGGGGTCTTCCCCAGGACAGAGCACGGGAGTCTCTGGCTCCAAGAACTCGAACAATGCATCCAAGCTTACTCCAGACCAGAAAATGGAGGCAGGCAAGACGGGTGGCAAGTTGAGTGCTGAGGAGATTTCTCAGTACAAGGAGGGTAGGTGTTTCTTTTGTCATACAAAAGGCCACACTTCTCGGGAGTGTCCTAAGAAGACTACTGCTCCAAAGCCAATAAAATCCTAGCATTATCAATTCGTGGTCTCATTCCTTGCAGTCCACTCTTTGATTGTATGCCTGAGGGCTATGCTGGATTTCAAAGCCATGCTCTCCAGCTCCTTTACTGTCATGGGACAAACAGCAAACCTGCTTTTTTCATTGCACTCCCGGAACCATCTCCCAATGGTACTCCTTTCGTAGGTCTGTCCGTTCTCCAATATGAATGGGTCATGCATGACTATCTTGGTTTAAGGGCATATAAATGACTCATAAAGCAGCCCAGCAAGCTTTTGCTCGCAATGGTAAGTTGTAACTATTGTCCTCAATGGGACTTGCTGAATTGGTGCTTTGTGTCCAGTTGCCCACCATGTTTCCTAGCATATCCATCATTTGCAAATCATATGCCTCAGTTGTCCTTTGGAGATCATTTCTAAGGAGCTCAACCTGGAGTTCCTAGCATCAATCTGAGCAAGTGAGAAATATCTAGCAGAAAACTTGCTTGCAGATCTGTGTCATTCTGTAGATGAATGCTGTTCTCACTCAAAAGCTAACAAATCTGATCATCCAACTGCTTCCCTTCAAAGTGTGACTGCTGCATGTCCCAAGAGAGTGAATCAATAACTGCTTTGGTGTCTTCATGACCCTGGACTGAAGATAGGAGGATGAGACTCAAGCTTCTCCCAAGATCATGAACCACACCCTCTAGCTGTAACATGCAGCGGAAGTCTTCGTATTGGAGGATCCTGTCACACAAATGCTCACACCGTCTTCTGTATCCTAAGTTTCGCGAGTTTAGCAATCCACTTTAATACTTCAAACTTTAGAGAGATATGAGAGAGAGAGATGAGAACTATACACCGTATGGGGTCCCGAATTACCCACTAAAGGGCCCCCTATCCCGTTATCGAGATAGTATTTGCTTTATTATCTTTAAAGAGACTGATGATAAGCCAAACCAAGGTGGTTCCAAACGTTATGTACTGTCCGGATCCGTACGTACTGTACGTTGTTTGGTACGGAAAAAAAATTTAAGGTACATAAAAATACGTACCATTGGTAAAAATACATAAAATCTCAAAAATTTCAACCACCTACATAAAATTTCAGTCCATGTCCACATTGACATATAAAACTTTCGAAATAGAGACACAACAAGGTCAAAAACCTACTAATTCAAAATTAGAATCACAAGTCAATGCATGATTGCTCTGACAAATTCAATGCACAATGCCATACAATTTCAATCAGGATTCAGCAATCATGCAATGCATAATATTTAGTGGGCAGCTCAGCTGAGAGAAAGAAAGAAAGAAAGAAAGATTTTATTAACGTCTTCCAAAAGACCGAACTCGGCCTATGAGACAAATCGGAGTACCTGTATGGGGTATCCTCTGTCATCCCAACAAAATGAAAAAGTACTGAGTAAAAAAGCTGAATCTGGGTGTGCAGGGGATGGAGCTCTTTTTCTAGGAGAATGCAAAGCTATATGCATGGAGAGAGAGAGAGAGAGAGAGAGAGAGAGAGAGAGAGAGAGAGAGAGGTTGAGAGCTCTATGCACGGTCCACAGAGGGTGGGCTAAGGCTCAGAGAGAGAGAGAGAGAGAGAGAGAGAGAGAGAGAGAGAGAGAGAGTTATGTTGCTGCCTTGGGGGCCTAAGCAAGGGTGGGTGGGGAAAACGGGGTGGGTGGCGAAGAGAGAGAGAGAGAGAGAGAGAGAGAGCGACTCTAGAGGCCCTTACCGGAAGGTGTGCACCGTACAAAGTCCAGACGCTATCGCAAGCGAAACCCAAAAAAAAAACGTTTATCGCAGGCGAAACGTTTATCGCAGGCAAGCAAAGCCAAAAACAAACCCCAAAAAGAGAGAGAGAGAGAGAGAGAGAGAGAGAGAGAGAGAGAGAGAGAGAGAGAGAGAGAGAGAGAGAGAGAGAGAGAGAGAGAGAGAGAGAGAGAGAGAGAGCAACGTACGGATCGATCCGTACGTACGGATCCCCGTACGGTACGGATGTACGGTACGGATTGGATCCGTACATACGTTTTGATCCAACCTTGAGCCAAACGCAAGACCTCTGAAGACCAAGTGTTGGGCTGAACTGTACACTGCTGTAGAAACACCAAAGATGTCCAATCTCGAGCCTATGCACTCTTCCCAATGGTATGAGGGAGGGATGCAAAGCTAGGGCTGAGAGAGGGGCTGTTTGGGACTGTTCTAGGCTGAGTATGAATGCTGTAAATGAATGAGAATGCTGCGTTTTACCTTCACCAAGTGGCTGGAGCAAAACGATGAATGGATGAATGCTGAAAACTGTATGGATGCAGAAAACGCAAGATGGACTAAAGGCTGAATGCTGAACTACTGCATTTTACTGATGTAGATGGCTGAATGCTCATGCGTTTGAGGCGCCTAGGGCTGTAGGAGACAAACGTTGAAGAGAGAGGGCTGAAACTGCAATCGCTTATGCTCCTGAGGCTGAGGATGACAAGAGCTTGTTGGCTCTCTTGCTGAATATGATGAATGATGGAATGATTATGCAAAGGCTCTATTTATATGGACCATATGAGCCAGTCGGCTGGCTACTGAGCTGGCCGATTGCTCATGTCCAATAATAAATGCTTAAATGTGTATAAAAAGGGGAAATGCAAGGAAAAATACTGGAAAAATCCTAGATAAATCTTGGATGCTATCTGAGGTTCCTGCAATGGTCTAGATGCTATGCATGAATGATGTGCAATATGCAGGATGCTTGTTGATGCAAACCCTAAGGTTTCTGTTGACTATATATGCATGAATGTGTCTCTTTAAGTGGGTTAAGAGACTTAGACTGACTGATTGACTGACTATGGCTGAGAATGACCTACGTAGCTCGTGCCTGACTTATCCTGGACTGAGGATATACAATGGGGTCACGGCGTACGACAAATATCATCCTACTGGGTTCTAATAATGTACAGATGTTGCACTGCTGATGATGAGCCAGTTTGTCACCATGCACTACAGTGCAGAGTGCATGTGACACTAGCTGCTGAACTAGAAAAATGCAGCTCTCGTTGCTGCATACCTCGATGAGAAGATCTACACGATCTATGAGCCTCTAGAATCTCTCGTATCATAGGAGAAGTATCCCAACCTCTTTGCAGCTCAATGCATATGGGCACAATCCGTTCCAAATAGAAAGCCAATTGAGTGACAATATCTTGTTCAACCAAAGCCTTCCGTGCAGAGTTTGCCACATCTGAGATTTTGTTTACCACTTAGTGGACATCAAGAGTCCTCTAATAGTAGATCCAATGTTAGTCCATGATGAGGCAAGTTGAGGAGAGATGCAAGGAATATAGATGCAAGGAATGTTAGTCCATGATGAGGCAAGTTGAGGAGAGATGCAAGGAATATAGACGCATCATCTCATGATACTACAAGTGCCGATAAACATGTATCATGCAAAGGGAAGGAAAAAGTAGATATCTTTTGTGCATAATCTATCAAAGCAGGTCACTCTTATGTGGATGGTGACTATAGTGGCTCCGCGCAGAGCCTTGATGAGGAGCTTGGCATTCCGTAAGTGGTTACTCCTCATGCATAGAGAACCAATGTTGTTTTGAAGACACTCGACAGTGATCTAAGTGTACGCAGGTCTACTCGGGTTAGATACCCTATTGACAGGTTGTACAACCCAACATTGTGAGGGCAAAAGAGACCAAAGGACCGAATATATGAGAGATCAGAGCAAATCACATAGCATGCAGTGGGGATGTATATATAAATGATGAAATCCAGTACAGGAGCTCTATGTGAGACTCCAAAGGAGTAGAGAGGGCTACTGTCCCAAAACGCAGATAACAATGCCGTAGTAAGCCTGATGTAAAAGCTAATATATGCTTGATGTAAGGCTCATGTAAACGTTGAAGTACTCCTTATGTAGAAACGTTGAAGTCAACCTGATGATGTGTTGAAGACAAACACAGAAGTGTAACTAATGGTGAAAACGCTGAGATCAGTCCTGAAGTAGGCGATGACAAAAACGCAGAACAGTTCCCTCATGTAGGCGATGGAGAAACGCAGTAGACAACCCTGATGTAGGTGATGAGTCAAAAGAAGAGGTGGCAAGTTGCACCAGTCGTAGATGACCTCCACCAACAGAGAAGGCAGCTCACACCTGTCATAGGCGGCTTGATGGTGACTCAAAAGTTGGCGACCAGCAGAGGAGGTGCTCTCTTGAGTATGCTAAATAAAGATGCGCTTCATATATATAGGAAGGGAGGGTGCTGGTTGGCCAGCAAATAAAGGTAAAGTCAAAATGACCAAAATAACCCTTTTTGGGTTGGGTAAAATACCCTTTTGGGTATATTTGCACACACCCCCTCTCAGACCAAAAAGGGATCATGAGAGAAGAGGAGGTGAAAAAAACTTTGGTTGTCGAAGATGAGGACCATGTGTTTTGAGACTGAGTAGAGGCTTCTGAGTTTGGGAGGCAACGGAAAAATGCCACAATGCAAGAGGTTTTCACATGCATGAACGCCCATTTTTGGGTTTTCATTCACACATGCGCCCCAAACACAAAAACAAAATGTTATGCATAGGGAATGCAAGATGGAAAAAAAATGCAATGCAATGGGTTTTCACATGAGCCGTGCCCTCATGGGATTTTCACTGACTCATGTGCCCGATACAATGATGATAAAAATGTGAAAGGAGAGGAAGATCCCCCTCTCAATGTGCGGAGGATGGTGGTGGTGGACCGATGCCGATCCGATTGCGAAGACGCTAGAGGATGGGGTGGTTGACGGACTTTGTAAGGATGTCTGCATGGTTGTCTACCGTAGGAATGTACTGGAGTCGGATGGTACCAAGCTCAACCTATTCCCTAGTAAAATGAAAATGGACACCCACATGCTTGGTACGGTTAGAAAAAATAGGATTGCCAGTAAGGGCAATCGCACTCTATGTGACTTGGTTGAACACAATGCTAATCAATACACTTAAATACACTAAGATTTGATGGACACTTGCTCAAAATACAAGAAGTAAATTGCTGAATTGACAAGAGACACACAATGAGCCAGAACGGCCGACCCCTCCCTCAAATAAAGCATATTGATCTTGGGAGAATCAAGTACATAGTGTCATGGGCATTTCTAACCAGATTTCCATAGATTTGGGGAAAGAGGGAAGGAACTTTCAAAAAGCGAGCGGGCAAAGAAGAAAGAGTTTTGGCGTACATGTGGGGAAAAAGGGAAGGAACTTTCAAAAAGCGAGCGAGCCACGGTACTCTTATTAAACACGAGCTTCTCCCCTTCCACTTGGCCAAAAGAGAGGAGAGAGATAAAGGAAGAAAGGGGAGCGATTCATGCTATCCTTTTTCAATTTTGAATTCTGAATTTTTGAAAGGAAAGCTTACCTAATAATTTCCTTGAGAGAAAAAATAAGGAGCCTCTCTCTTAAAAAGGCGAGCTTCATGGGTGATGAAAACTTCAATGTGTAGATATATCTCTTTTTCTTTTAGAAAGAAAACTTCAATGTGTAGGTGTTTCACCTATAAGTTGAAGTTTTCATCATGAAGCTCACCTTTTAAGAGAGAGGCTCCTATTAAAAGAACGAGTAGCCCAAACCAGACGGGTTGATTACCCTTCTCTCTCTCTCTCTCTTTTATTTTTTCCCTTTAAAACAAAACAAAAAACATTTTGTTTATACTAATTCTACTCTTTCTCTCTCTCTTTTTTTCTCTCTCTTCCTTCTCTATTCCCCCCCTTCAAAAAGGCTCATTAATAAAACAAAATACCTTTTTTTTAAATCTCACTCTCTCTCTCTCTAACTCTCTTTTACTCTTTTTAAAACTCTCTCTCTCTCTCTCTCTCTCTCTCTCTCTCTCTCTCTCGCTCTCTCTCATTCTCTCTCTCTCTCTTTTACTCTCTCTAATTGTCTCTATTTCTCTCAAACTGGCCAACTCTCTCTCTCTCTCTCTCTCTCTCTTTTCCTTTGTCTAACTCTCTCTTTTTAACTCTCTGTAACTCTCTCTCTATCTCACTCTGACTCACTCTCTGTCTCTCTTTAACTCTCTTAAGCTCTCTTACTCTCTCTACCTCTCTCTATTACTCTTAAGTTGGCCAACTCTCTCTCTAACTCTCTGTAACACACTCTCTCAATCTCTCTCTAATTGTCTCTGTTTCTCACAACCTAGCCAACTCTCTCTCTCTCTCTCTCTCTCTCTCTCTCTCTCTAACTCTTTCTATTTCACTCGAACTGGCCAACTCTCTCTCTAGTTCTTTCTAACTATCTTTTTTTCTCTCTCTAACACTCACTCTCTCTCTCTAGCCTAGACCCTTTACCTTTCTCTAGCTCACTCTCTCTCTCTCTCTCTATCTCACACACCCTCACTCTCTCTCTCTCTCTCTCTCTCTAACTCTCTCATACTCTCACTTAAATCCTTTCTATTTCTCTCGAATTGGCCAACTCTCACCAACTCTCTCTCTCTCTCTCTCTCTCTCTCTCTCTCTCTCTCTCTCTCTCTCTCTCTCTCTCTCTCTCCCAGTGTGTGTGTGTAATAAAAGAGGACCCTCGCACTACCTTTCTGCCACCCACAAGTGGGGCAGATTGGCTAGTGCGAGGGCCCTTATAAAGGCCATGATCCACCCAAGTTCAAGTCCCACCGTTGGTTGTATATGCCCTCGTGTTGCATTCTACCGACGTTAATACCTCTCTCCCTCTCTCTAAGTCTCTCTTTAACTCTCTCAAACTCTCTTACTCTCTCTATTTCTCTCGAACTAGCAAACTCTCTCTCTCTAACCCTCAGTCTCTCTCTTTCTAACTCACTCTCTTTACCTTTCTTTAATCCCCCCTTACTCTCTCTAACTCTCTAACTCTCTTGAACTAGCCAACTCTCTTTTGCTCTCTAACAATCTCTCTTTAACTCTCTTTACCTTTCTCTCTCTCTCTCTCTCTCTCTCTCTCTCTCTCTCTCTCTCTCTCTCTCTCTCTCTCTTTCTAACCCCCCCTCTCTCTCTAAGTCTCTCTATCTCTATCTCTTTTGCTCTCTTTCTCTCTCTAACACTCTCTCTAATCACCTCTCTCTCTAACACTCTCTCTAACCACCTCTCTCTAACTCTCTTTCTTTCTTTCTAATCCCCTCTCTCCTCTCTCTCTAACCTCCTTTCTCTCTCTAACTCTCTTTCTAACCCTCTCCCTCTAACCCACTAGCCCTCTCTCTCTCTAACCCTCTCTCTCTCTTTCTAACACTCACTCTCTCTCTAGCTCTATTTACCTTTCTCTAGCTCTCTTTACCTTTCTCTAACTCTCTCTCTCTTTCTCTTTCTAATCCCCTCCATCTCTCTAACTCTCTAACCCTTCTCTCTCACTCTCTCTCTCTCTCTCTTTAACACTCTCTCTAACCACCTCTCTCTCTAACTCTCTTTGCTTCTCTTTCTAACCCTCTCTCTCTCTCTCTCTTTCTCTAGCTCTCTTTACCTTTCTCTAACTCTCTCTCTCTTTCTCTTTCTAACCCCCTCTATCTCTCTAACTCTCTCTCTCTCTCTCTCTCTCTTTAACACACTCTCTCTCTCTAACTCTCTTTGCTTCTCTTTCTAACCCTCTCTCTCTCTCTCTCTCTCTCTCTCTCTCTCTCTCTCTCTCTCTATTATGTAGCTTGTAACAGCACGTGGGAGCTAGAACGGATGTGGAGTCCGTAGCGGACGGCAAGTGCATCTGGAGTCTACGGGTGAGGGCGCCCAAGTTGAAGCACTTGGGTAGCCAAGTAGGCTTATGGTCGGGTAGGCCCCTATAAGTGCTCAGGAGAGTGTGGTGTTATCCATATTCTCCTCTATGGTTGGGCGGTGACTAGAGCTCTTGGCCCTCTTTGGCTATGGTGGTGGTTACGGTGATGTAACATTGGTATCAAAGCCGTGCTTTGATTCGTCGAGCGACCTCTCTCCCAATTCTCCGCGTGTGATTGAGCTCCGGAAGAGAGAAACCTTATCTTGTCTTGGTTTTTTCAATTGTTTTATTTTGGATCTCTCATTTTTTTTCTCTAGCTCTGTGGAAGGTCACTTAAACGAGAGCTCTCTTTAGATGGGAGGGGTGGAGGGGTTGAGAAAAGGCAATAGCGCAATTCTATGAATATGCACTACTGTGGATACATGCGACACTGTGGATAAAAGCACTACAATCATCACCAGTGGTCCGAACACGAACACAACCTCCTGTTGGTCAAGGGCAAAGGCTATGCCAGAGGGAGCCCTCTTCGGGAGAAGGTGATGGTAGTGATAGGGATGGTTCATGTGATGCCACATAGCGGGTTCACCAGGCGAGCCATGCAAGTGGCTACACAAGCCATGGGCGCGATGCCGCGTAGACCCACATGGAGGTTATGTGTCGTGTTCGTAAAGGCACCCCCTTACCCACATCGAGCAAGCAGCAGAGCAAGTGTTCTCACTTGTCCTCGACACCAGCGGGAGCCCTGCTCTGAAGAGTGGCCACACCAAGGCTTGTTGACTATACATCTAGCTCAAGGTTGCGGGTAGCAAGTCCGCTTATATATGTCCATCGCTTCCCCACCCCAAGAGTGCACCTCTGGATCGCTTGAGTTTCTCATCAAGTATGTAAAGGGTCAAACTAATGGCTTGCTCTGTGACCTCAGTAAAGGTGATAAGGTTGAAGTTGGCTCCATCTCTAGGAAAGGGTTCCTCATAGAATGCCTTGCCTCGGCTGAGGATTTCCCAACCGTCCTGCTTTTCGCTAACCGACACTGGCATCAGGAGACGAGGGAGCCTAGTTTGACATTTTTGGCTCCAAGTGTGCATAGTCACACATGGCATCATCTATGAGAAGGGTTCTCACGTAGCCGAAAAAAGAATTTTTTTTCATGGCCATAGTTGCCATAATATTGGTGCCATCGTCGTACGAAGCTATGACAAAACAAATATGTACAAGTTTGCTTTTCTTGGCAAAATAAAGAAATGGGGGAGGTTCCCACGGTAAAAAAAATCTCGCACACGCTTTATATGTGTGTGTGTGGGGGGGGGTGAAACACACACACAATGACATAAGTCATAGCACACGTAGCCATGTGTAGGCAGTTTTGTGCCGTCATCATAGCATAGATTTACAAGTGTACGTACTTTAGTTGTCATTGATTGTTCATGTGTGCGTAGTCACACACGACAGCATCATGGAATCTGAGTGCTTTCACCTCTTGTGCATGCCTATGAGCATCCAAGAGGATACGAGTAAGCGAGGTCTTAATCTGACACAGTCTAGAAATAGTTTGTGGACGATGCAGCTCGTTCATAACATCCAGAACAAGAATTGACACCTTTGAAGTTGTGGTATGGGATTAAATATAACTATTGCCTCCAGTGTGTGTGTCCTAAGAATTTGAGACGATTGAAGTGAGCGTAACTTGACCTTTTTAAAACTTTAGGTGTGCGCAATCACACAAGGCATGAGCTCTGACATTTTCTAATTTGTGTGTGCCGAGTCACACACAAAGCTAGGCACATAAGGACGTTAGATTCCATTGTTGAGATAATGCAAATCAATCTATTACCCATTTTTGTCTTGCATTTTTGGGCTGTGATGTTGTAGCCTAGCCTGTTTGAGGCTTAGTGAATGTTGCACTTAACAAAGTCAAGCCGGAGAGTATGACATTGGTTGTATGGTCCAAGATTTATGAGACAATCTCTTAGATGAGGACATACTAAACAACCGCAGTGTTGTGCTACTTAACAACCAAAGTGTATTATGCTTGGTCCATAGAGATGTAAACAATTATGCATGGTCCTAGAGATTAATCATTCTAAGATTTGTAGTAATATTAGAGTGAGGTCCGTAGTGATCTTTCAATTCGAAGTTTACCAAAACCTGGATGTTCATGATGTTAATGGTCTGATTGTTCAACGCGGCTTGTAATAGAGTACGGAGCTACTCTACCCACCTTTGGAGTATATCATTGCTCCTTTCATTTGATAGGATGGGAGTGTCCCTGAGAGGTCTTGCTCTAAAAGCTATCTTGAGGCTAGTCTTTAGACCTTCCCTTGTTACTTCATATACTAGCTTGATAAGTAGTTTATGTAGTGGGTCATTGGGACGTTGTCGGATTATTCTCGTAAATACTCTAGAGTGAGTATTTGAGGCTATGGAACTTGATATAGTTCTTAAAATTATAGCCAAGTTGAACTTTGGAATAGACTATGCATGGTTCATCTAGTGCAAACACTTATGGGTGCGTAGTCATCCGTATGCTTGAGATATTGTCTGCTTGTGTGTCTCGGTGAGCTTCATGCTCATTTGATGGTATGGGACATCAAATGTGCATGAAGGTCATTGTGGTCATTGTGGTCTTGGTAGCTCGTACATAGAGGTTGACCCTTTGATTAGTTGTATGCTTGTTTCGTAGTGATTAAGTGTTTGGATAAGATTGAGTTTGAGACTCACCTTATGGCCTTTTGTTAGGAAGAAATCCAATGACAGAGTTTGGAGAAGCATAGCCATGGTTAAATACTAGCATTGATAGAATGGTTTGGAGAAGCTCTGTGTAGCATAGCCATGATTAAATACTAGCATTGATAGAGTGGTTTCTAGTTTAAGAATGCTATAGAACCATTGGTGAGCAGGAGGAAGACTAGTATAGTTGGATGGTTGTGATATGTGGGGAACGCCCTACAACATTCAGGGAGTCTAATCTTGCCTATATCCAACATTGGTGTTCATTTTTTAATGTATGTTTGGCTTCTACAATACAAATCATGGAAGTATGGAATGAATTTCATGAAAGCAAAGTAAATGTTTAGTTTGCTTGGGCTATTTAGTGTTGCAAAGGTCATTTCCTTGTAGAACCTACGAGTTGCAAGGCATTGGGAAATGAATGGATCATTACCAATATGTGATGGATTACTACTTGGTTAAAGCGAGAAGTAATTCACTCCAGACGAGCATGGTTATTTATTGTAATTGGATCCAACATAGTTTTATAAACCATGATTGTGTTTGTTAGAAATAATTCTAAGCCAGAGAGCTTAGCAGAGTATTTTAACATGTCTAGCGAGTTTAGGACTGAACATGGTGGTTCAAAAGTAAACCCAAGGTTTGAAGCTAATCTAAAGAGATTAGAGACAAACCACATTAGATTTGGCATTAATCCGAAGTGGTTACATAAATCTTGATCTTGATGCTAGTACATAATGCCTAGTGGAGTATTTTAACATGTCTAGCGAGTTTAGGACTGAACATGGTGGTTCAAAAGTAAACCCAAGGTTTGAAGCTAATCTAAAGAGATTAGAGACAAACCACATTAGATTTGGCATTAATCCGAAGTGGTTACATAAATCTTGATCTTGATGCTAGTACATAATGCCTAGCTATTATCTTGATCGTTTTTTATACTTTGGCATGGTATTGTTGTATGCGTGCGCTTTCTAGCAATCATCGCCTTCCTCGTTAGAAAGGTGTGCTAATCCAGAGTCGAGGTTTCTATGAGAAGAAGCGTGAGCGCTGATCCGAAGTGATCAAACGAATCTCTTGGGTTATGTACTGAGATGGAGCGCTCAAGGGTGGACCCTTCATGCCCGCTTAACCTTGTGTTAAATGGGGGTGATAAATTTATCGGAAGAAAGTGATAGATTCATTTAACCAATATTGGTGTTGACTTCTAAACGAGCTCAAATTTTATGGAAAGTCATAAACCTTAGGTGCTTGCTATTCTAGATAAAGCCCTAACTTTGTCAATTTGGTGCTAAACCAAATTGGTAAGAGTGTTTACTGTGTAGTTGAGTATGCGTGAAATTGTTTTCACACTATGCTCAGGCATGGTAAAAGGCCATGAGGTGGTACCGCAAAGTTTTGAGTAACTTCTTTGGGGACTTTGCGATTTAAATTCACACTGAAAGTTGAAGTCTAAAGCTATTATCATGGCCTGGTAGGACTCATAGCTAGATATTGAACTGTAGAGTTTAGAGATTGACATAGTTGTTGATTAAATGTCATTGGATCAACAATAAATGGGTGCTGGAATGCCCCAAACTTTGTGCCGTAGTGTTAAAGGTTTGGAGTCAATCTAGATGAGCACTTTGCCAATAGTGGCTTGAGCATCTTGTTAAAGACAGCTATGTAAATATCCCAACTTAAGAAGAGTATATTTATGGATACAGAGTTACTGTTAGAGGAGTATAGAGTTACTCAACCAAATCGAGGAAAGGTTTGGTGTTTTGATAGACAGGGCAAAGTGGATGTTGTTCCTCTTTACTTTGCCAGGAAAAAGATTTGGCGTTTTGATAAATAGGATAAAGTGGATGTTGTTTCTCTTTACTTCACTAGGAAAAAGAATAATCATACACATTTGTGTTTCGTAATATGTTTATGAAGTGCGTACAAGGACCCGTTAATTTTTGTTATCATCGGTTAGAGTTGGGTAGTATATCACTACCTATACGGGTAGGTAGTGCATTGCCACTGTCATGGGGAGGCAACAAAGATTTGTTATACACTAGACTTCATATTGGTATTGAACACAAATTGGATGTTGCATTATTCATGTCAAAGGAGTCTCAAAGTACAGAGATTTATTTTGTTTGTCTATCAATGTAAGGTGTGTTGCAGGCATACCTAATCTACATATCGTAGCATATGCATATACAGACTCGGTAAGCGATAAAGAATTTCTCGTTTATTGCTTTATAGTAAATCATTTCCCATAATTGAAATGGTTTGCGATATTGTTTCACATAGTAGAGGTGTCTAGTGAGACCACACTTATAGAGGTGTGTCTGGATGGTGCTATTAGCTTTTGGATGTGACCATAGATAGCCCATAAACATGTCTGTAGAGATATGGTTGGCCGTGCGATATTGTTTCACATAGTAGAGGTGTCTAGTGAGACCACACTTATAGAGGTGTGTCTGGATGGTGCTATTAGCTTTTGGATGTGACCATAGATAGCCCATAAACATGTCTGTAGAGATATGGTTGGCCGTAGAGACAGAGATATGTATTGCCAAACAAGTAACCAAAGTGGTTGCAGGAGTAGACATATGGATAGGCATGTATCTACTCGTGGGCTAGGAGTTGTTGGAATTAGGGTTGCAGGAATGCACACACAACTTCAAGAAGATGAGGAAGCTTGAGCACAACACAGTAGTGTATTATGAGTGCCAAAATGAAAGATAACAAGCCCTAGAAGATAATGGGCGGGGTTGCAGGAATGCACACACAACTTCAAGAAGATGAGGAAGCTTGAGCACAACACAGTAGTGTATTATGAGTGCCAAAATGAAAGATAACAAGCCCTAGAAGATAATGGGCGTATATACAATGCACGGGGGAAAAAACCTCCTAGTGAGGGAAAAAGTGCCCCGGCGGTCCTAAGTGTGTTCACACACATCACTACTATAATATGGTAACAAATCCCCCCTGGAGTGATGCGGTGAACAAGAGCTAGCACTCATGTATAGGGAAGTGTCTAGCTATGTGGACGAATCCACAAAAGGGAGTAAGCCCAAAGCTTTGCGAAAAGCTTCGAACTTCTCACGAGACAGAGCCTTTGTGAAAAGGTCTGCAAGGTTATCCTGTGTTGGCACATAAGCCAAACTGATCTCTCCTGCAGAGAGTCTCTCCCTGACATAATGGTAGTGCACCTCAATGTGCTTCGTACGAGCATGGAACACTGGGTTCCGCGCAACTGCCAATGCGCTCTGACTGTCAGTGAAGATGGTGGTGGCAGATGGCTGCCCAACACCCAAATCAGCCATAAGGCGTCTGAGCCACACACACTCAACCGTAGCTGTGAAAGCTGCCCTGTACTCAGCTTCACAACTAGAAGTGGCCACAGTAGGCTGCTTCTTGCTCAACCATGATATGCATGAGCTTCCAAGCATGAAGCAAAAACCACTCGTGGACACGCGTGTGTCATAACAACCAGCCCAGTCAGAATCTGAAAAAGCATGTAAATCTGGCGGCAATGATCCCCCCTTGGGATAAAACAACCCAAGATGCCGAGTACCACTCAAATAGCGAAAGATACGCTTCACTGCCTGCCAATGCTTAATGCCTGGACTATGCATAAATCTGCTCACCTGTGAGACTGCAAACTGAATGTCTGGCCTCGTAATGCATACATAAATGAGGCAACCAACAGCTGTCTGATAGAGTGTGACATCAAAGTGATCTCCAGCATCATGAAGACTCAACTTCAAACCTGTCTCCATTGGAGTAGCAATAGGCTTGCAGTCTTCAAGGCCAAATCTCCGCAACAATGTTTCAATATACTTTGTCTGACACAAAGCAATACCTCCATCACACTGCTTAAATTGTATCCCCAAATAATGATGCAAATGCCCCAAATCTGACATCTCAAAAGAGGCATTCAAATCAGCCTTAAAATCAGCAATATGACTCTCATTTGGTCCTGTGAGCAGCATGTCATCGACATAGAGAGCAATGATTAGATGTACACCATCCACACGTTTAGCATACAAAGTGCTTTCTGTTGGACTATTCTGAAACCCATGTGCAGTCAAATATGCATGTATTTTTTCATACCAAGCTCGTGGAGCTTGCTTTAAACCATATAAAGCCTTTTTTAACCTGCACACTTTGTTTTCTTGCCCTCTTTGAACAAAACCACGAGGCTGCGATACATACACCTCCTCATGCAAATCTCCATTTAAGAACGCAGTCTTTATGTCCAGCTGATGTACATTCCAACCATTATGAGCTGCTAATGCACAGATGCTACGAACAGTGGTCATACGACATGTGGGAGCAAAAGTCTCATCAAAATCAATGCCCTTCTCTTGAGCATAACCTTTTGCAACAAGCCTAGCCTTATGGCGATCCACTGTGCCATCAGGCTTACGCTTCAATTTGTATACCCACTTAGTGCCAATGGCCTTCTTGCCAGGGGGCAAGTCACATAAAGACCATGTACCATTCTTCATAATAGCATCGTATTCTGCTTGCATAGCAGCCATCCAATTTTCTGAACTTTGTGCCTCATCAAATGAAACAGGCTCACTTTCATCGCACATACTAGAAACAGCCAATGCATAACAATCTGACGCATAAGAGGCACCATGAGAGCCAGAACGAGTGCGACTAGACAAAGGGGCATCCAACTTGCTGTCACGCAAAGTCTGCACCAGCCATCTAGGCATATTCCTAGAGCCCTCAATCTCTTGTCTCTCATCCTCAAGTGCATCATGCACATCTGCATCAGATATAGGCTGATCTGTGCCATCATTTAAAACCTGCATAGGCTGAAAAACTGCCTCATGAGGTATTGCACTTGACTGTGCACCACTGAAAAGAGGCAACAATGTATCATAGACATCACGTGAGCTGATATCTGTCTCCTTAGTACATGAAACCAAGGGCTGAACTGCATCTTCCACAAATACAACATCACGGCTAACCAAAATGCGCTTTGTCTGTGGATGATACAAACGATAGCCTTTGCTCTCAGCACTATATCCAACAAAAATACATTTGACAGCTTTGTCATCCAATTTTCTGCGATGTTGCACAGGCACTAATGCATATGCCAGGCAACCAAAAACACGTAAATGGCCAACAGATGGCTTGCGGCCATGCCAAGCCTCATATGGAGTGACAACCTGTAATGCTTTGGTGGGACACCTGTTTAGTACATAAGTGGCACACATGACAGCCTCAAGCCAAAAACCATGTGGTAGACTTTGACTCTTAACCATACATCTTGCCATTTCCATGAGAGACCTGTTTTTTCTCTCAGCCACACCATTTTGCTGTGGTGTATACGGCACTGTACATTGGTGTTTTATCCCACGCTCAGCCAGAAATGTATTAAATTCTGAAGACATATACTCCCCCCCTCGATCTGAACGGAGGGTGCCCATCTTACTTTCTGACACATTTTCAGCCATAACCAAAAACTGTTTGAAGCACAAAAACACTTCGGACTTTGCCTTCAAAGGATATACCCATGCATGCCTGGTAAAATCATCAATGAAAGTCACGAAGTAAAGGTAGTTTCCAAATGATGGAGTTTGCATGGGACCACAAACATCACTGTGAACAAGCTGCAATCTGCGTTCAGCTCTCACTGATCCATCTTTGGGAAAGGAAGCACGCTGCATTTTACCCAATATGCAGCCCTCACAAACATGCTTGACAGGTGCCTCAAGCTTAAGCAAAGAAGACACCATTTCAGATTTCTGCAGGCGCAGCAAACTTGCAAAATTCAGATGACCAAAACGTGCATGCCACAGTTTTGCATTTGAAATAGCCTGCGTATCCATAATAGCACATGCTGAATCCTCTACACATTTGCCATCCATATTGAGCTTATACAGCCCTCGACATAGTGAACCAGATGCTACAATGATGTCACCACAAGAGAGATCATGAACAGTACATCTGTCATCCACAAATTTTACAACCAAACCTGTTTTGGCAAATGCGGAGACTGACAGCAGATTCTTTTTGATCCCTGGCACATACAATGCATCAAAAAGTGTAAAGGTGTTGCCATTTGCAACATTCAGCACAATCTGTCCAACTCCTTTAACGGGATAAGAGGAGTTATTGGCACAAGTGACAGTATTCCCTGTGGGAGCAGACTCAAGGAAAGTGAATAAACTGCGCTGCGAGGTGATATGCTTAGTGGCACCACTGTCAAAGTACCATACATCTGAATCTACTGCAGACATACATGTGTCATGCAAAGATGGGTCATAACTGCACTGCGCATTGAATGCCCATTCTGTATCTAGCACAACATTAGCAGATTCATTGTTAGAAGGAGAGGCATCTGCAACAGCCATACCAGCCTCTTTCTTCTTAGCCTCTTTCGCAGCCAGCTTAGGACACGCTTTGATGACATGATCATTTCCCTTACAGTACTTGCAAAATGTCTTCTGTTTGTCACCCTTCTTCTCATCTTTGTCTTCCTTCTTTGGTTGCGCAGCATTTGCAGATTTCTGCTTACTAGAAGAAAAGCCAGCTTTACCTTTCCCGCTTCTCTGACTAGCAACGAAAGCTTGATCTGCGACACGCATATTATTCCTGTTTTGCCTTGACTGGTCTTCTTGCAGCAAAACAGAAACTAACTCCTCAAATGATAAGGCATTGGGATTGCCTTTCATCATCAAGCGAAGAGTGGAAGCAAAACCCTGATAAGAATCTGGTAGACCATTCAAAACAGTCTGCACAAGTGAACTGTCTGACAGGATTTCATCTGCAGAAATGAGCTGCTCTTTGAAATCCTTGATCTTTGTCAAAAAGCTATCCATAGAATCACCTTCGTTCATATGCTCATTCTCCAACTGTTTTCGGAGGTAAGCAACACGAGCCTCATTTCTTGCCTGATACAATGTGGCAAGTACATCCCAAGCATCCTTAGAAGTCCTGCAGGAGCGAATATGTGGGATAATGGTACGTTTGACAGACAGCGCAATCAAGGCATGAGCCTGCGCATCTCTACCATCCCAACGAATCTGCTCTGCTGAAAGTGGTGGTTCTCGAACAGCTGCTACAGCACTTGTGCCTGCACCATCATCAACAGTACCTGTTTCTGATGTGTTTGCAGCATTCGCAGCCACAATAGGACGTGCATCAATACCCTGCACAATGTTCCATAACCCCTTTGCTACCAATACATGTCGCATCATATATGCCCACAATGGATAGTTGGTGCCATCCAACTTATCCTCAGCAGCCAACATGCGGAATACATCATTGTTGTCAGCCATGGCCAATGACTGTACTACTAGATGTAAATGCTGTCTGCAAGAGGTAAACCTGTATAAAATCGACCTGTGCTATATAGCACAGCCCAAAACAGACGAATGGGCACCTGTCCTGCGGATTTTAATCTTGACAGAAAATCTGCACAGTAGGACGATTTTGCCTGCGCAGTACTTGGAATGCAAAAACGGAGGGCGAAATGACTTCAGATCAAAATTCTGAAACGACCAAGCCCTACGGGCTCTCCCACGGCATATACTAACCTGCAGACGCTCGTGAAACCTCGTTGCAATCGGAGGAGATGAAGCGGCAGGTGCGGTGATGCTGCCCGGGAGGAGGAAGCCGGCTCTGATACCAATTGTTGGAATTAGGGTTGCAGGAATGCACACACAACTTCAAGAAGATGAGGAAGCTTGAGCACAACACAGTAGTGTATTATGAGTGCCAAAATGAAACATAACAAGCCCTAGAAGATAATGGGCGTATATACAATGCACGGGGGAAAAAACCTCCTAGTGAGGGAAAAAGTGCCCCGGCGGTCCTAAGTGTGTTCACACACATCACTACTATAATATGGTAACAGGAGTGGTACTCTCATTGGTGCATGTCTCTTGATTTTCTAGTAGTGCGTAGACACTAAACTTCACATAGACAGCACTACATAGACGATGTTTATGTGAAAATCATCTTCATTGCAAGATGTGTAAACTATTCTTCGAAGAACTCAAGGACTTTTAACACCATATTATATAATTTGGGAAAATCCCATTCCCATTTGAAAAATGGGATCATGGTGAACTTTTCCAAAATTTTATCAAAACCTCTTCATGTCACATATGATTGGACAGATCTTGAAGAGTAGAATCTAGATCTACAATCTCCGACAAATTTGGAGTTGGCATGTTTATAATATATCCAAAATAAAATAGAGTGGTTGATTCCCAAAATATGAGATTTTTCCCAAATTATCTAATGTTAACTTTTTTGGAGAGAGAAACGTATAGCTTTCCTTAGGCAATGTGTAAATTCAATTGAACTTTACCACATTATAGAATAATTTGCTAAAAACTTGTAACAATTGCACAAATTTGTTGAATTAAAGACTATGTGGTTTCTAACCACAAGAGAAATATCTTTGTTGAATTAAAGACCATGTGGTTTCTAACCACAAGAGAAATATCTTTGATGTCGTAGAACATGCAAAGGAATTCCTTGAATGTTAAAGTACATTCATTATGAAGTTCTTGAGGATTTGAGAACTTCTGGCATATACTAAAGGCATGATGTTATTCGATGCCTTAGTAGCAATTTGTGTTTTATTGATATTTTTCATAATTGCAAGTGGCAACTATGGTTTGGTGTTCCAAATGAAACACGAGTGTTGCATGTTTCCTTGGTCCTAGTACTTAAGGAAAATATGTGTTGTGTGTCTTGGTTTTCTTGTCATAGTACTTAAGAAAGTTACAGGTGTAGATGACCATATGGTTCGACACAAACACTTGTTTACAACTTTTTGAACCATTTTCGCAGACGAAAACTCTTCTTGAAGGGAAAAGTAAATATGTTGACAAAGTTTCTTCCAACTAAAAGATGTGATAACATCTGAGCTCACTAGGCTCTTTGATATCAAACATCTCTACAAACTATATGGCCTGCCTCGCAGATATAGTGTTGGGTAGAGATAGAAAGTTTGATAGTCATCTTGAAGGAAAATCTTTAAAGGTCAAATATCACTCTAAGTAAGAGTGAGGTCAACCATCTGTAGATTGATGGTGGTCAAATTGAAAACCCAACGAGTTTCTAGAGCATATGCTTGTGCATAGATGAATAATCTAGTGGAGAGGAGTACCTCTCACCTTTGGAATTTGTTTTTGGTTGTTCATGACTAGATTTGCTCCATTTACGTTGTTTTATGGACTCTAGTCTAGATCTCCTATGGTCGTAGAGCTATGCGAGGGGAAGAGTCAACAAGTTGGTAGCATGGTAGTGTAATCTATAAATATTTAGTAGCATAGTTTGTAAATGGTTGGTAGTGTAGTCTACAAACTTGAGTTGCCGGAGAGCTCTCGAGTACACCTAGTTTTTCATGTCAGTGGCATGTGAAAACAATGTATGACCAAGACAATGTAGTTTGTCTTAAAGTTATAGTTGAGTCCTTGGAGTTACCGCACTTCCACATAAACCAAGGAGAATTCTTAGGTTCACAGACCGGAACACGAGCTGTACTATGTACCGATGAGAAATTGTTAAGTGAAACGATAGGTCAGAAAAGGTCTCAAGTAAGAACAACTATATATGCTTAACAACAACTTTTCCCATTTTGTTTTTGCGGATGAAAACTCTTTAGAAGGGGGGTGATAATGTCACATAGCTTGTAATAGCACATGGGAGCTCGATTGGATTTGGAGTCTGTATGCCAAAGCATGGACGGTAGGTGGATTTGGGGTCTAGGGGTGTGGGCACCCAAGTCGGAGTACTTGGACAGTCGGGCAGGCTTATGGGTGGGCAAGCCCCTGTAAGTGCCCGCCGAGAGTGTGGTGTTATCCATATTCTCCTCTATGGCTGGGTGGTGACTAGAGCTCTTGCTCCTCTTTTATTGAGAGATGTAATCGGGGTGTTGTGTATATGTGGGAAAGCATCCTAGAGGTGCAAGATATTGTGGTAAGATAAGAATGCCACATGTGATATTGTATGGTGTGTGAGTGTTGACCAAAAGAGTGAAAAAGGGAAACGCCACATGGATGATGATGTGTAAAGTGGGATAAGGCTAGAAAGCTTATATCATTGTATGTTTCATTGTGATATGCAATAGAGATCTTATGTTGAGTGTGCAGTCTCTCTCTCTCTCTCTCTCTCTCTCTCTCTCTCTAGTCCTAGAGTTTTTAGTGTGCTATAATCCACCTTAATCTTATGCTTAATCTTGTGTCTATCACCATGATCAATCCCATTTTAGGATTATTAACATGGTACAGAGCTTGGGTGGGCTCTTGGTCATGGTGAATATCTATGTATAGTTTTCTTGTTTATGAGGTTATTTGATTAAGCATTATTTTCATTTTATTATGAAAAAAAACTTAGCACACTCATTGTCATTAGTATTTCATTTGGAGAGAGATTATTCTCATGGAGATTTGGAGATTATGGTGTTGCCACATGGAAGCTGAAAATGGAGATTTCAGCAAAGATGAAGTTTTGGAAGCTGCCTCATCAAAAAAGATGCAAATTACAGTTGCAATAAAGAAGGTTAGTTTTGTGAATTTTTGGTTATTGAGCATGGGAGAATGCTCTTGTAAAGGTGCATGCTTGTCAAGATGATGGAATTGGTGGAAGTTGTCGGAACTTTCATATGTGTATGCACCTCAGGTTCTCAATAAGAGAAACTTGAAGCAAGCACCCTTAGAAGTGATGCATGCAAGGGAAGGGCATGCAAATTTGGGAAGCTCAACAAGGAGCTCATAGCAATGTGTTAGCTGTAGGCTAGCTTGAGCCACGGGCCAACATCGCAGCGCAGCCGAACACATGTCAACACCACCTGCTTATTTGGCGCTTATGCACACTCTTGTGCTATTTAGCAGATTTCTTTGGAGATAATGTGCCATGTTCATCGAGATGAGCTCATGATATTGTGCCGATTGGGGTACTTTAGCATGTAGTAGATGCTAGAGCTTTATCGACATATCTTTTTGATGGGCAGGGTTATGCCTACCCCATGTCTACTCCGTGCTAGTGGATCCTGGACATACTGGCCACAATGTGGTTTTATGTTTTTATTTTGTATGATCATGGCTGGATGGCCTTGTATCTAATGGGTTCCCAGCCCTCGCATGTTGCCATGAAATGGTTGCACTGTAGTTGCACTAACTACATATCATGTGCATGACACTAGCATGACCTTGGTTGTGGGTTCGAGTCATCAGATTGGGAATCCAACCCACCGAGTGTGCCAAGTGTTAGCCGTAGGTTAGCCGTAGGCTAGCCTGAGCTGCGGGTCGCACTGTAGAGCAACCGGACACATGTCAGCACTGCCAGATATCAGAGACAATTGAACAACACATTTTATTATAGAGCTCGCATGCAAGAGTTAGGTGTGTCCACCTACCTTATGTGGTTGCGCATTGGGATCTTTCACTATAGTAGAGGTTGTGTGTGTGTTGTTGTATGAGCATTCAGGATTAGGGATTTTGAGAGAGCTCCAATGGATACTTTCTTTGTTTTTTCTCTGTGTTCTCTTTTGTTTGTTTTTCTTCTGTTAGGGCAAGAAGGCCACTAACACAATGGCCAAGTTAACCTCAATTGGGAGGTTTGTCAATGCAAACAAGAATTTGCAGCAAAGGAGGTGCTGCAAAGGAGGAGCTTCTATTTAAGAAACAACAACAAGAAAAGAAGCAGGTGTGCATGTGTCTATCAAGACTCCAAGTAAAAGGTCTTGATAAAAAGTCTTGTTGTTGCTTCTATTTAAGAAGCAACAACAAGAAAAGAAGCAGGTGTGCATGTGTCTATCAAGACTCCAAGTAAAAGGTCTTGATAAAAAGCAACAAGACGAGAAAGGTGGATAGCAATAGGTGCAGTGTGTGGAGCAGGTGGACTTCACGCAATAAAGGCGGCCAGCTCAGTCACGAGGTATGACAAAGTGCAGTGCGGAGAAGGCAACAACAAAGTGGCACAAAGACCAGCCACGACAAACTCGAAGTAGAGAAGCTTTTGTGAGAGAAAGCATGAGCAAAGCAGGGCTTCGAAAGAAGATGGCAGCGTAAGATTGTAGCTATGGCGCTACTCAGGCAGTATATGGTGAGAAAGAAGCCGGTCCAGAAAGTTGAGAAATTACAGAATCAGTAGAGTTGGCAGCAGCGCAAGCATGTGACAGATGCACAGCAACACAGACGAAACTCTAATGCAACCTAGATTGTTTGCAATAGGACAAGAAGCAGAGATTGGGGGGTCGCTACCTAGGTGATCGCTCTCAACAAGAGGCCCCAACTATAACACAACCATCGCCAGCAGCACAGCGAAGCAAGCATTAGACCTCAGCTTTGGTGTATAGCTCAACCCTGATGAGTGGCAATGGGGGCAAGGGGCGGTCAGAACAAGCACGGAGGAGAAGACTGGGTACAGCTGGTAGCGACTGGTGCTACTGTAAAAGACAAAGGAAAAAGGTGTTACAGATGCCAGTAAGTCAAATTGTGTGGTGGTGGCAGCAATCAGTAAATGGGAGCTTATCTCAGGGTTAAGATAACGAGCAACAAAAATTTAAAAGAGAGGATATTTTTTCTTGTGGTTCAAAGCACACCCAAAAGGGGTCATCTTAAAATTATGGTTTAAAAAGTCCTCCATAAGGGAAGTGTTCACATGAGATGTAAATTCATTTCCATGGATATATGGAATGAAATATACTTAGTGTTTTGGTGGTCATCATGAAGAACCACAATGGGGCAATGAGGAGTTTGTTTTGTGATATGTGCAGGAGATGCAAAAGATATTGACGTAGCCATGTTGTGAGCTACATTTGTAACAAGTGACCATGAGTGGCACATGGTTCATTTTGTATACATATGTGGGTGCCTTGCCCAGGCCACGAAGAGCCTTAAAAAGGATTGTAAATTATATTTCACCCATGTATATGAGGGCAACCATGCCTGAGCCTGCATGCTCAAAACGAGAACTTTTTGTAATCACTCATTGGTATGAGGGTTGCCCTACCTGAGCTCACCGAGAAGCTCAAAATGGTTGTTGTCCGCCGCTGTGAGCAAATGGGCTCAAAATGGACTCGGTGTCTAAGATGGTAGACACAGGCACACACGTTCATTGGCTAACACTCCAATTTCACATTAAGGGGGGGAGTGTTGAGAGACGCATTGTGTTTGGCAATGCTACATTGGTGTTATGGGTGATGGGTGAGTTGTGGAGCACCTCGATTAAGAGGGGGTGTTGAGAGATGTAATTGCGGTGTTGTGTGTATGTGGGGGAAAGCACTCTAGAGGTGCAAGATATTGTGGTAAGATAAGAATGCCACATGTGATATTGTATGGTGTGTGAGTGTTAACCAAAAGAGTGGAAAAGGGAGTGCCACATGGATGATGATGTGTAAAGTGGGATAAGGCTAGAAAGCCTATATCATTGTAAGGTTCATTTTGTGATATGCAATAGAGATCTTGTGTTGAGTGTGCAATCTCTCTCTCTCTCTCTCTCTCTCTCTCTCTCGCTCGCTCGTCATGGACTTTTTACTGTGGTATAACCCACCTTAATCTTATGCTTAATCTTGACCATGATCAATCCCATTTTAGGATTGTTAACATCTTTGGCTACGGTGGTGGTTACGGTGATGTAACACTTTCTTTCTCTTTCTAACCCTCTCTCTCTCTCTCTATAACCCTCTAGCTCTCTCTCTAACTCTCTAACCTTTCTCTCTCTCGCGAACACTCACTATCTCTCTAACTCTATTTACCTTTCTCTCTCTCTCTCTCTCTCTCTCTCTCTCTCTCTCTCTCTCTCTCTCTTTCTAATTTCCTCTCTCTCTCTCTCTAACTCTCTAACCCTCTCTCTCCCTCTAACTCTCTCTCTCTAACAGTCATTGTTTCTCTCTAACTCACTCACTTTACCTTTCTCTAACTCTATAACCCTTTAACTCTCTCACTCTCTAACCTAATCACTCACATTCATTGACTCTCTCTCTCTCTCTCTCTCTCTCACTCATATTCTCTCTCTAACTCACTCTCTTTACCTTTCTCTAACCCTAACTCTCTTAAACTGGCTAACTCTCTCTCCAACACTAACACTCCCCCTCTACTTTTCTCTCTCTAAGACTCTCTCTCTCTCACACTCTCTTTACCTTTCTCTAACTCTCACTCTAAAACTCTCTCTCTCTCTCTCTCTCTCTCTCTCTCTCTCTCTAACTCTCTTTACCTTTCTCTAACTCTCTCTAGCTCTCTTTCTTCCTCTTTCTAACCCTCTCTCTCTCTCTCTCTCTCTCTCTCTCTCTCTCTCTCTCTCTCTCTCTCTCTCTCTCTCTCTCTCAAACCTTGTGAATAGTGCACATAGCATTGATGATTGGGTAGCGAGGAGGATCTGGGCAATCATGAGAATATGAAGCAATTATGGTCGCCCTCGGGGAAGGCGAGGACAACGGTTGAGTGCTTCTCCATCGAAAGCCTAGTTCCCAACTCACATTTCAAAAATTCTGTGTGCGCTAGATTCCCTCTATGCTAAACTCTATTTTCCTTGCCTTCGCATGCTTACTCCTTGCATTCCTGAAGCAAGAACCATGGTGTTGGAGTTCGAGCCTCTATCCTCCACCGTATACAAGGAGGTGTACAGACATGCCGAATGGCTGGAGAGGATGGGGCTAAAGCAGTTCACTGAGCTGCCCTAGGAGGAGCTACAACAAAATTACAAGGCCACGGAGCAGTTGGAGCAACTGTAGAAGATCGACACCATCACGCTTTTCAGGGGAGAAAAAAGGTGTTCAATGCCCTATACGTGGTAGAGGTCTTTAAACTACTGGTGGCTAAAGGAGAAGGAGAAATCAAGCTATGAAGAAGACCTGATTAAGGAGTTTGGCCCTTTGGAAGGTAAGGCCAAAGAGTTCAAAATCACGAGAACTCTAGATGAGGATAGGTCGAAGCGTATGCGCTTCATGGTGGAGATGATTAACCTCACCCGACCGCCTGCAAGCCATACTACATGTCCAGAAAGTCCTTTGGTTTGGGCAAGGGAAAAGGTGGTTTGGGCAGAGTTGTTGTATAATAACCTAAAAGACCAGATCGGGAAGGTCACCCACCCAAACACTAAGACAAAGATCGGCTCCTACTTAAAAGCTCTCTTCAAAGTACAACCAGCAAGGCTGCGAAGGAGGAGGAGAGCTAGAAGGAGAAAACAAGCATCAAGAAAGACGCAGGACAAAGGGAGGTGACAGAGGCAAGGGCCCAGCAAGAGGGGGGCTTTGGACAAGCAATATCTCGAAAGAAGAGGACCTTTGAGTTCGGGGAAAAGAATAAGGGCAAGGTGGGGAAGACGGTGGAGGAGAAAAGCAACAAGAAGCTAAAGGAGAACTTCGTTGATATCAACAAATTAATAGTTACACAGAGGCTGAAAGAGTAGCAGGAAATAGCAACTGTGGAATGCCCTCATGAGGCTGCTGCAGACATAGAATGACTGCAACTGGGGCAGGCACAACCCCTGCAAGTGAAAGCATAAGCTAAGCTCCCTGCACCTCATTCTGCATAGTTTTCGAAGTCCTTTTACACAGATTGGGTGCAGGGATGCCTCGATTACTTATAGAAGTGCATGGCAGATGGACTTAAGGAGATCACCAAGCTGTAGGATGTGGTTAGGGAACAGGATGGATTCATCCAGACCATGAGGAGCCAGCAAGAGCCTTTGCAAGAGGAGTTAAATAGAAGGAGGAGAGAGGTAAGTAAGGTGGAAGAAATGTAGAATCATCTATGCTGAAACTCCGAAAAGAGGAAGAAGAAACAAAAAGGAAAATGGTAATAATAAAAGGAGAGTTGGCCAGGAACGACGAGGCCAATAGGCAGCTAAAGGAGGAAATGCATAGGGCACAGGAGAGCTAAGCTAGGGCAGTGGGCCAAATCATCTTGATCAGATAAGAACACAACAAAATCATGAGAGAGGTGCATGCTAGGGCAGATAGAGACAAAGTGGAACTAGTCAAGGCAGAAGCCCAAGGCAGAAGCCCAACTTGTAGTCCTAGACGCCGAGGAAGAACCAGAAGTGTATGAACTAGACGCAAAAAAATGGAACAATGGGAAGGCCATGCCATGGAGGACCTAAAGGAGGTGTGGGGTGGATATCTAGAAAAACTGACAGCAGGTGGCAGCAATGCAGCCCCCCACACCTACCTACCGACAAATAGTCCCCTTCTAGAGGCAAGATGAAAATCCAAAGAGAGGTTCCAGAAATCCAGAGAGAGGTTCCAGAAATCCGGATGCAGAAAAGCTAACAGGAGCTTTCCCCAACAAGAGCCCTGGAGACTGATGCCCACATCCAAGGAGACTGATGCCCACATCCAAGGAGACAAGGAGGCAGGATCCAATGGAGCAGACACTAGCAAGGGGAAAGGAGCTTCAAGCTCAAAATGAGCAGCTTAGGCTGGAAGTAGAGACATGGAAGAAGAAGTTCACCCAGTTGAAAAAGGGGATGGGAAGAAGACGCAGGAGCAGGTTGAGGGGAAAGAAAAGGAGCTAGTACTATACAAGGGATTGTCTATGGACATAATCCCCAATGATGAGCCGTGAGAGCATGCCTGGGTAGCTACAAAAAGGCTGGAAGAAAGAGCTAGAGATGTTGTCCTCAGAGCATTGATTGAAGACCTAGAAGGGCTGGTGGCAGAGTACAAAGAACAACAAAGGTAGGATGGGTTGACTATAAAAGCCCTCAAGAAGGAGATTGCCAAACCCCTACCAGGAACACAAGAGGAAAAGGAGGAAAAATGATGGTCAATGAGCTGAATGTCTTGATGATAGCCCATGGCGATCTAAAGAAAAGACAGGATCAACTGGATGTTGCAAGGAGAACACACATAGAAGAGCTAAGAGCATCCAAGTTTGAACTCAAGAAAAGGCAAGAGTAGGTGGAGACCATAAGGAAGGCAAGAGTAGGTGGAGACCATAAGGAAGGCCCATGTTGTCGAGGTATAGAACAAAGATCAAATGATTGAAGAATTCCAGAAGTGGGAAAAAGGGAGAAAAAGAAAAAAGAAGAACTACCGCATAGGCTCCAGGAAGAAAGAACACAAAAGAATATAATTGGCTGGAGGGAAATGGCCCTTGCACATATGAAGAGTCTAATTCAGGAGGCAGGAGCAATACAACCATCTAACTAGGAGGAGATCGCCAAATTCATGACCCAGTTAGACGTGTCTTAGACAGAAAAACAAGGGCAACGTAGCTCCCAAGAGGCAGAATCAGCGCCAAGGAAAAGCCCTTCACCCGGATCCCAAGCAGTGTGAGGAAGCGGAGAAATCTTATGACATGAGGATCCGGGTGAGGAGGCAACATCCCATGCATAGGGCAGGACTGGCAGTGCCCCTCACCAACGGAGTCACATGGTAGAAGAAGGAAAGGCACATGCCAGATTAGAATTGATAAGAAAACCACCATATGGGTGGAAGTGGAGTCGAGGGGAAGAAGGAGATAAAGAGAGCCTGAGCAGATGGTGTTCAAAAACGCAGTTGTCAGTCCAAAGCAAACTGAGCCGCATGCCTTTGTAGTGGGGATGGCCATTGAAGTGATGGAAAGGGCTAGGAAGAATTACCCCTATGCCAAGCCCATTGATGTACAGTTCCGGTGGGCGGATGAAAGGACGGGGGCCAAGCATGTGGGGGTGAGTAGCAGGAAGAGGGCTTACGAGCCCAACCAGGTATGCCCAAGACAAGCCAATAAAGTTCATCTTTGGGGGCCTTACCATGGACGAAGGACCGGATGAAGGGGGATTGGAACAGGCCTTAGGTTCAGACCTAAATTCTCGAGATGAAAATTTTTTATTTTTAAAGAATTGAAGCAGTCTAGAGGGCAACAACAAGGAATCAAGTGGGCTTCACTGGGGGGCGTAGCATCCACCATGATCGCCAAGTGATGGGGGTCATCCAACCGTGGCCAACGCCTAGTCTTGCCACTAGTTTTTCTGCCTAATATATCTGTTGAGCAATAACTTTGTTGTCACAACCTTGTACTGAATCTTTCCAACGGGTAGTACCTGGGCAAATGTAAAAGGGAAAAGGAAACTATCTGGGATAGGGGAAGAGAGAAGGGAGTAGGGAGTGTCAACTATAGGCTCAGCCTTCACTCTGCTACACAGTGATTGTTGGTGTGATTCTCCATTCTCTGTCCTATGCAAGTCTATTTAATTCCCAGTTTGTGTTAGTGCTTTCTGTCTAGATATGTCTTCTCACTGGAATTGGGATTCAACATCATTCCTGTCCAGACATGACTCCTATCTGGAAACCGGAGTTACGAGCCACATCAAGAATCTCATCAAATGCAAGAACTAACCTCTACGCTGTCCGCGACTAACTCCCTTAGTATAGGTAGATTGGCGGCATAACACGCTAGCGTTGGCTTATCGTATTGGGCACAATGGCATTAGTCATCATGTCTCCTCCTCCAAAGCTGACTAGGTGGTTTGGAACCACTTAAGTGCCAGTCTCGACCGGACACCAATACACACACACACACATATATAGCAGTGTTGTTAGCATAGCCTTGCTAACATGGGAAAAAACACATTCTTCTATAAACATAACCATGGAGTACACGTACACATGAGCATGGAGTAGGAGACATGGATCAAGAACAAGATATAAGATATAAGAAAAACATCATAGTGTATTCCATATCTATCATCTTGTGTATATTGTGTCCAATTTGCATACAAGAGAGGCTTTATATAGCCATCCAATCATGTGACTCTTGGAATACCCATGTGACTATTGGGCTCCCATAACCTCCACAAGATCCTAACTCCCCACTAGCCCTCATGTAACCACTTCTTGATATAACGTTTTTTAATGACCAAATCCCACAACTCATGAGCCTAAGCTAATGCTAGTAATGCTAGGGGGTATTTGTTAAAACCCTAAGATCTCTCTAGATAATTGTTATGCATAAACATGCATAAATCAGGCATAAACTCAACCACCTGACCACCCCTAGCCCAAGGGATGCACACATGAATTATAAATGAAATACTTCATACCTCTACCTTGATGTCCCATACCATCAAGAGGTATAACTCCAATCCAATAGCATGTAGCTATAGTGTGAAATGGTAAGTGAGTAGATATGATCCTCTACACAAGAGAGCATAACATAGCCTTGGCCTCACAAGCCTAAGCCTCCCTTGAGTGTGCCCCATGCCCCTATTATATAGGAGGGCCCTCAAGTAACTCTTGACTCTCCATTTCCCATGTGTGACCCATGGATGCTTGACCCTAACCTTAATCCTTAAGGTTAGTCCTAACCCATGTTCCACTAGAGCTTGTTCCCATGCTCCCATGCTCACAAGCCTAATGTGGGTTAGCCTCCTAATATATGCACACATAATGTACATATAACATAGCACAGATAATGTACATATAACATACTTCCCCTCTCTCAAAACATTGCACTCTTGCAATGAAAAGAAGGAGAACTGCACTGAACAATCTCAACCGACTCCCAAGTTGAATCCTCTATTTCCCTATCTTTCCACCTAATTTTAACCTCAGGGATTAGTCAACTACAAAGTTTCCTTTCCCTGAATTCAAGTACCTTGTCAGGTTCATGTGGAACATAGGATAAATCTTCGATTTTAACGAGTTCTTGAGGAGTAACTGTGTTATCCTCACCTCCCACTTTTCCTTTCAATCTATCGATATGAAAGACGGGATGAACTCTAACAATTGGAGGTAGTTTTAGTTCATACGCAACCGTGCCAATCCGATGTATAACTCGAAATTAATTACAATATCTAGGTGAAAAAATTTGAGCATTTTCCTTTTGACAAAGTCTGAAAATCTTTAGGAACTTTTACATAAACCAACGCTCCTGGTTCAAAAGATCGAGATAAGCGTCCCCTATCAGTATAAAACCGTGCCCTATCTTGAGCACTCCTGATAGAATCCCGAGCTTCGATCAGCTATTCTGGGATCACTAGTGTCCCATACCACCATGATACCACCCATACATACCTTAACAATTTGAAACATATGCCGTTTAGAAAAATATGAATAAAATCTTGTATAAAAGGAATAAGATGGCCTTATCCAGACTTTCACATACTAAAACCTGTCTCTATATACTTGAGACTACATCAAGGAATAACCCTTATCGAGTACATCATTAGAAAAGAATTTTGAATTATTGGCGCCTTTCTAATGATAACTACCCAAAATACAATAAAGTTAGAGTAGAAAAATAACTCACCTAGATACATAAACAACTAGGTATCCAAGTTGGAATATGTATAAGAGTATAAGAAATATACTCTAAAATTACGTGCAAAAAACGAAGGCAAATGCTACCTTCAAAGCACATGAAATTATCCAAAAGATCAAAATATTCTTATAAAACCATGGATAAAAGCATAGAAGCTCCTTGAATCCATGAAAACCATAGTTGATCATAAAAATCAATGCATACCATCTAATGGACATTAATCATGCCAAAAGAAACATTAAAATTGGTGGCCAACCCATCAATCTGGAGTATATGAACATTGTGTCGTTCAAGCAAAACTCCAAAGTAAGAAAGTGAAACACATGCGTGTAGCACTCATTAAAAAACCCCTAGACACAAGTGATCTAGGCAGAACCTGATGAGTCCATATAAAACTTGGAAAACATCCAATAAAATTCACCAAAACAAACCGATCAACTGATCCATGATAGAATTTGTCTTAGGCTTAGAAAATTAAGCATAGACCACACTTAAATAAGTGCAAAATAAATTATCATGTACAAGTGTCAAAGGTGAAACACACTTTGAACACAAATTATAGCCATCAAAAGAAATCAAGGAACATGTCCAAAAGGAATGGCAAAACAATGGCAAAAAATCATGAAAACATCGTTTAGAATAAATCCAAACAGAAATATCTACTAATACGAGGTACAATCGTATTAATAATATGCGAATAACCCGCATCTATCTAATGTCAGCACCAAAAAATGTACTTCAATATTAAATAACCCTCAAAAATATTGAATTCTCGAGAAAATAATTATCATGATTTTTTCCTAATTTTTCCTAATTTTATAGGGCCTCAAAATATGATAATTTTGAATTCCACCAAACCTATCTTATAGCATTCCAAACCTATATTTTTCTAGAAAATTTTTTAGCAAATAATTTTGCCAAAATACCATTGATATTTTAAAAATACCAACTATTAGGATTTTTAAAAATAATTTCTAGAATATTCCTAATTTCTCATGAGAATCCCATCATTCATGAAATTTTCAATTTTGCTCGACAATACTCAAATCCAATGAAAAATTTTAATTTTAATGGATTTTTTAACTTTCTGGGTCAAAAAATATATTTTTAAAGGATTTGAATGATCACGGGTGCCCGAATGGACACACCACATGCCAAACACCAACCCCACATTTTCTCGAAATTTAAAATACCTTTTGTCTAATTTTTTACTAATTTTTAGGAATTTTTTGAAAATTTTAATTAACCCTGAACGCATAAGAATATGAACGGTAAAAAAATTTCGGAATTCCAATGGTTTTCCCAGAATACGGAAAGCCAACAGTTTCGGGAAAATGAAAAGACAAAAAAAAATCGAAATGTGAAAGTTCAAAAGTTTCTGGAATATGGAAGGTCAAAAGATTTCCCGGAATTTGGAAAGCCAAAAGGTTTCCCGGGAATGCAGAAAGCCAAAGGTTTTAAGAGAAAAAATTTCAAAAATTTTAGAGATTTTTTTTTCTCAAATCTCATAATTTCTTATAATTTTCAGGCTTTTTTGAAAAAATTCCAAAAGCTCTTTTTTTTAAATAAAAAACTCATTAAAAAAACCAATTTAATAAAGCTTTAGTTAAAGCTTATAATTTTTTTTTAGGGGGGGAGGGTGGCGTTTTTTTCCGCCTGCCTGTAGCGACCCCCTCCCCTCTCCTGCGTGTGCAAAAATGAGAGGGAGAGGGTGAGAGGGACTCCCTCTCTCTTCTCCCCTCTCCTCTCCCCTCTCTCTTCTCCCCTCTCTCCTCTCCTTCTTCTCCATTCCATTTTCTCTCCTCCCATCTCTTCTCTCTGTTAATCAGAGAGGTTAATTTTTAATTAATTTCCTTAATCATAATTAATCTTAATTATGATTAATATTAATTAAAAATGTAATTTTTTAAGAGGTGGTTTAAAAATGTGAGAGAAAATAGAAGAAAACTCAAAATTGAGAGACGAAGAGGATCCCACGCACACGAGAGAGTATTCCATGCATCAACATGCTGCCCCTTTTACTGAATTTTAGCAGAAAATCGACAGAAATTTGATCGTATACCCGTGGAAAAACCCGCAAAAATGTATAAAAAATACATTTTAACCATAAAAATCCTCAAAAAATTCCTAAAAATTCTAGAAATTTAGAGAATCCATTCTATCAAAAATATCCACAGTAAAATATGTGGTATTTTTGTAAAAATTTCTATTAATGCTTATTTTAAACCATAAAAAATAAGAAAAAACAGCGTTAAACTCATGGAATTTTCCCACAACGTCGATTCGTCCATTGAATAGTAGTAACACGCGTTCCAATCACCATATCAATGATCCACGTGAAAATCATCAACACAAATCAATAAAATAACATTTTTATTAGTAAATATTAAAATTTACTTCAAAAAATTTACCAAAAATTGTAATAAGAAAGAAAAATCAACAACAATTAACTAAAGATTGCTCTGATACCACTATTAAAACCCTAAGATCTCATTGTTATGCATAAACATGCATAAATTAGGCATAAACTCAACCACCCGACCACCCCCGAGCCTAAGGGATGCACACATGAATTATAAAATACATCATATCTCTACCTTGATGTCCCATACCATCAAGAGGTATAACTCAAATCCAATAGCATGTAGCTATAGTGTGAAATGGTAAGTGAGTAGATATGATCCTTTACACAAGAGAGCATAACATAGCCTTGGCCTCACAAGCCCAAGCCTCCAAGCCTCCCTTGAGTGTGCCCCATGCCCCTATTATATAGGAGGGCCCTCAAGTGACTCTTGACTCTCGATTTCCATGTGTGACTCTTGGATGCCTGACCCTAACCTTAACCCTTACGGTTAGTCCTAACCCATGCTCCATTAGAGCTTGTTCCCATGCTCCCATGCTCACAACCCTAATGTGGGTTAGCCTCCTAGTATATGCACACATAATGTGCATATAACATAGCACACATAATGTACATATAACAGTATTCACACCCAAGCTAATGCCAAAATGCTAGGGGGTGTTCACACCTGTCCAACACCTCTCTTCCCCTTTGTTCAATTGGGGGTGTACTATCTCCTACCAATGCCAAGTACATCATTAAAATCTATGAATGAGTGGTTTCTAGAAGGTACAATGCAAACCATTTTAAGTCATACAATATAATCATGTAAAACCACATAAAATTGATGGTCGACCACGAAGATGGTGGGAAGATGATTTCCACCAACCAATCCGATGAAGAACCCACAAGTATATGCTGATGAAGAATCTCCTCCATAGGCACTCAAGTGTGCTACCATCTGTGTCGGTGAAGCTTCATCTTCAGAAGTCCGTAAAGTGAGTCCTCCCTTGGATTCTGAAGTTACAACACCCCACAAGTAACTGCATTCTAGAAATCATTACATCATTTTCTTATTCTTTTAACTTTTTCATTTTGGTTTATATTCTGTTTTTCCTTTTCCTTAGCGTCAACTCAGTAGGGACCTTAGTGAGAGTTTCCTCCAGACCTCATGCCTTTTCACTCGATCTTACGGGCATGTATCTCACTGAGCTTTCTCTTCTAGCTTTCATGCCTCTTTATCTAGGACTTATAGGCAACTTAGTAGGGATCTTCAACTGGGCTTCCTTCGGAACTCATGCCTTCTCACTCGGTCTTACAGGCATCTTGGTAGTATCCTCAGTGAGACTCTTCCTTTGGCCCTCATGCCTCATTTTTGGACTTACAGGTGACACGATCAGGGACCTCGCATGTGCTTCCTTCGGACCTCATGCCTTCTCACTCAGTCTTACAGGCATCTCGGTAATATTCTCATAGAGCATCTCCTCCGGCCCTCTCATGCCTCATTATTTCAATATTAATATCATTTTTTCATTAACACTATATTTCAAGACAATACTTTAACAATTGAAGTATTTGAATTGGCCAATTACCATCTATGTTCTCATTAGGTCGTCCACCCCGAGTTTTCCATGGAGGTGAAGGATGCATTCCATGTACTCCAAGTAGTAGGCATAGATGAGTTGGATCATGAAAGCCAACATGTCGTATACCATATGTGTGATTTAATGTTCTCATGAAATCCTTTAGACTTTTAATTGCCTTCTTAGCTTTCTTATGTGATTTAGATTTGTGCAAGGCATGCAAGATTCCCTTGAACTCATTCTTGAATGATAGTTTTTACACAAATAGAATTGAAAATTTTTAGTGTGGTTATCCTTGTCGTGACACAACTCACACTTTCTCCCCATTTTTAGTGTTTGATTTTATCAAAGGCCCTGCAACTAGTGTACCACACTAGTGCAAGACCAAATGTGCTCCCAACAAGTAGAGCTTGGTGTGCAATACCAAGTTTCTTGCCGTTCACATGCAAGGCTACTTGATCTTAACTTTTAGTGTTCATTTTGAAAAAATACTCTTGCTTATGTGTATTTCCCGTGTATGGAAAGGCATTCCTCATTCCCACGTTCCCTAGGAATCATAATAACTAGATCATCCTCAATGACATGAGGGTCATCATCGAGTAGCCCATGTGCATCATTGGCCATGGCTACATCTACATCAAAGAACACATCATCCGCATCCTCAACTATGTGAGGGATAGCATCAAGTAGCACATGTGGCATTACTGGTAATGGCTACATGAAGTAAACATCTACATCCTCAATAAGGTGAGGGAATCCATCTAGTAGACCATGTGCATCATCGGCCAAGGCTACATCATTACAGATAAACACTTGGTCTTCCAAAGGTACTTCCTCTTTCAGTGGTAGATAATGAGGGGGAGAGTGTCAAGCCATAACCCACGAAAAACTTTAGGGCCACAAAGGAGAACTAGTGTGACAGTGAAAATCAAGGAAAAAGTGGGTTTTCTTTGGGTTTTTTGTTATAGGGGGAGGGTAATCTTGCTACATTGATCACCATGAGAAGTTGTGATTAGCAAGAAATTCTATTGCGGCAAAAACAATTAAAAACGCTGACAATCTTGGCACTATGGTAAGCCACATGGGAACTATGTTTAGCAGGACAACCTCTTGTGCTTAGTGTCCAAAATAAATCAAAATGCAGGAAAAGTTTCGAAGGTACGGTCCATGGCCGCTGAAAGCTGTGATTAACAAGATAATCTAGTACTATGATTAGCGCACAAAAAGAGTTGAAGAAATACTTGTAATCTTGCTAGGAAAAGCTCCAGATTAATGGCAGAAATTGTTGTGATTAGTGCCCAAAGAGAGATAAAATACAGAAAAATGGCAGGTTTGTAAGCTTGAAAGGAAAGAGTGGTTGGTGGGGCGATGGCGATAAAAGGGTACGTTTACTGTTGCTTTTCCTGATTTCTGCGGTTACTGAGAATAAGAAAACGTAGAGAGAGAAGCTCATTAGTTATCCTTCTCTTCGGCCACCGCGCTTTCTTCTTCTCCATCATCTTTGCGCAGGGTCGCGGCCATGAGTTCCCTCTCCTGCCCTACAAGCTCCTCCTTCATGGCCCTCGGAAGTGAATAAAGCCATAAAAAGGTAACCATAGCTTCTTGCAACCTTCAGTCCGCCCTATGCACATTATAAAAAAGATGGCAACCTATAGATGTGTGCACTCACATCCACTTGTTGCAAACCTCCATATTGACTACCATTCCCTTGGCAAAAACACCTCAAGACTTTTTCACCATACATTCCCTAAGTTGTGAAACACCTCATAATTTTTCATTCAAACATTAGAGTGAAATACTGATACGAAAAAAGACATATCAACGACCAAAACAAATGAACAAAACAAGTAGTATGTACACTAAGAAGAAGAACTGCAATAATGTTTGAGTCTTGAGATGCTACGATGTACTTTTGAAAAGTGCTGTCTTGAGATGAAATAAGGAAAACGACCCAAATTTGGTTCCTCCTGAGAGACATCAACGGCTTGCGTCGACATTTCCACCACATAACTCCCACCTCTAGAGATAGCTCCAGCTTCATGCAAGACCACAATCAGATTACCAGAAAGCCTTACAAGCGCGAAGGAGAAATTTTTCTATAAGAGAAGAGTAAAGAAACTGCACGCTGATAGACAAATCACTAGAGGAGCTCCAAACGACAGACAAAAGACACTATTTCTGAAGGCAAAAAGAACAACAACGATGCCAACAGGCCAATGCAAAAAATTGGTGCATAATAATAATATCAAGAACACCAAGAAACACGCTAATCTCCCTTGTCATGGGGTTTTGAGAAAATCAACAAACATCATGGTTAATTTAGAATCAAGAAGAATCATGCATGCTACTAATCTCTCTTCTTGTTGTAAGAAATGCACATGGATTAGGCATTTAGCTTCTAATCAAGAGCTTTTAGGAAAAAGGAGAAGATTGAAGCTTCTCATCCCACCATGATGGCCAAGTGTTAGCATAGCCTTGCTAACATGGGGGAAAACACTTTCTTCTATAAACATAGCCATGGAGTACACATGTACACATGAGCATAGAGTAGGAGACATGGATCAAGAACAAGATATAAGATATAAGAAAAACATCATAGTGTATTCTATATCCATCATCTTGTGTATATTGTGTCCAATTTGCATACAAGTGGGGCTTTATATAGCCATCCAATCATGTGACTCTTGGAATACCCATGTGATAATTGTGCTCCCATGACCTCCAAAAGATCCTAACTCCCCACTAGCCCTCTTCTTGTAATAACCACTTCTTGATATGACATCTTTTAATGACCAAATCTCACAACTCATTAGCCTAAGCTAATGCTAGTAATGCTAGGGGATATTCACACCCAAGCTAATGCCAAAATGCTAGGGGG
>NC_141093.1:36123493-36150993 GCF_041138505.1 Cibotium barometz | reverse complement strand
AATACTATTATATTTAAACACATTCACACACACATATGTATGTGTACATAATCACATACGTTCACACACACATAAGCACATGTACACAAACACACACGTGTATGTGGAGGGTGTGTCTGTGTGCAAGAGAGAGAGAGAGAGAGAGAGAGAGAGAGAGAGAGAGAGAGAGAGAGAGAGAGAGAGATTTTCTACGTGTGCATATGCATACACAATCACACATGTGCATGTGGAGGGTGTGTGTGTGTGTGTGTGTGTGTGTATGTGTGAGTGAAACGGGAGTGAGAAGAGAGAGAGAGAGAGAGAGAGAGAGAGAGAGAGAGAGAGAGAGAGTTTCTATGTGTGTGTGAGAGTGTGTATGTGAGACGAGTGTGAGAAGAGAGAGAGAATGCATGTGCATGTGTACGCGTGTGAGAGAGGGTTGTGTCTATGAACCTAACCAAGACACACACACACACACTCACACACACACACACACACACACACACAAACACACATGCATTTATGTGAGAGAATCACACATAGACACATGCACACACGCACACACATGTACATAAATACACATAAGTGTAAACAAACACATACACATATATGTATCTATGTGAGAGAGTCATACATGCACACATACACACACACACACACATGTACACAAATACACACAAGCATATACAAATAGACACAAACATACACATATGTACACAAATATACACAAGCACACACACACACACACACACACACACACACACACACACACACAAACATACACACATACGCACTCACTCACACATGCTTGCACACACATACACATACACAGACACATACACATACATAGATGCATACACACATGCCACTATCGCACAGTTGCATATACACATACATATGTATGCACATATGCGTACAAGCAAAAACCTCATGCCACAACAACGCATGGGTCACCTACTTGTATTATTTATAATATAGAGAGAGAGAGTGAGAGGGAGACACTACTTATAGAGAGAGAGAGTGAGAGGGAGACACTACTTATGCATATGACCAGGCCAAGCATGAATCCAAGATTAAAAAGCTATACCTTCACTTCAAATTTTAATAATCCAAAAATCCTCCTTTCTCCCCGGCCCTTTTCCCCCCTCTCAGTTGGCCACCTAGAGAGGGAGTAAGTTGTGTTTAATAAAAAGTAAACCAATAACCTAGATTTATCACTAAAAGTCAAAGAAATGTCCGGATTATAAATAAGATGTATATGTTTTATCCCTTGAAGCTCAAACTTCAACTGTGATTTTTAATTTTAATCAAGAAATATACACTAATAACTAGTTTTTTCCAGCACTTTCTTATAGACATATGCATAGTTTATGATTGAAGAGATTGGAAATTTTTAAGTCATCATCATCATATAGTTCCGAGCTCTACTTTTCAAGGGACCATATTAACTAACTTGGGTTTGAGATAAATTTTCTATTTGTTAAGGTTTAGAATATTAAGCGCGCGCGCGCGCGCGCGTGTGTGTGTGAGAGAGAGAGAGAGAGAGAGAGAGAGAGAGAGAGAGAGAGAGAGAGAGAGAGAGAGAGAGAGAGAGAGAGAGAGAGAGACTTGTGGCAAAGAAGATGTACTTACAAATATCGATTGAGTTTTAGAGATAGTTATTAAGGTCAATGAAGCTATTAAGGGGAGAGTGTTTGAAAGGTAAAAATATGTAATAATGTCACTCTCTTCACCTTGTTTTTAGTTAGATGAAGCAAGTTCAAATTCCATTATATATTTGTATATGTAAATTTTCTCTCATACCTAAGAACCATAAGTGGTATCAAATATAAAATAAAGTTTTTCTTAATTTCAAGGCATGATAAATGATGATTCCTTTGACAATGTCTTGCCAAAGTGCATAGAAATATAATATTAACAAACATGTATCACAAGAAAAATGCAATCGAGGGGCCAATGAAAACGTGTTGAATGATCTTGAGGTAGAGCCACATACATGTGCATATATTTATAATATTCTTTCTTAAAATTTATGATATTGTGCCTCAAAACAATGTCTTATTAATGTGCTTAATCCTCACTTAATCCTATAATCATGACTGAATTAAACCGTAAGCTAGAAAATAAGTCAACAAGTTTAAGGAATCAAATACTCACTTGCTCTACACAACTAATACACATTGATTGACAAGTTCAAAATGCTACAAAGGATCTTCAAGTAGATCTAGATACCCATACATATATTTTTAATATCTTATTAAAAATTAACAATATTGTAACTTGAAACATTGCAATATAAATGTTATTTCTACTCACTAGTAATCATGATAATATTAAACCTTACTCTAACAAATAAGTCAACAACTTAAAGAAATTAAGTAGTCGCTTGCTCTACACAAATTGATACACATTAATTGTTCAAAAAGCTATGTAAGTATTATATAATATTGAAGTTCAAAATTTAAAGTATATAAAATTGAAGTTCAAAATGCTATATGTAAGTATTTACAATTGGAGTTTCATTATCTAAAACGATTTTTTGATAGACATAAGGTCCTTGTGAAAAACCAATGCAAAAGTTTTTGCATTCATCCATAGCTTTCACATAGAAAGTATGCCTTTTGGGATGTTGTCAACCTGAAAAGGGCATGAAAGGTAGAAATGAATAAGGGTATGATTAACAATATAACAAATGAAGCTCTCTTGAAATTACATAGCAAATGTTCATATTATTAAGGCTTGCACTTTAAAAGGCATTCCTTTCAAAGGAAGTCATTGTGGTGCTATAATTATCAAAGTTGTAAAGCAAGTGAGTGTGATGACTTGCTTATCAACAAGGAAGAAAAAGTCCAGCATTCAGGGTGCCTTTTTCCTTGCTCAAATTCAAGTGGTTGTATGTCTCTATTAGAAGTCTATCTTGTTGAAGTATTCTTACATTGTAATGATATAATTTCACTAAGAAATGATGTCGTACACTGCTTTTTTAAGGTTGATAAATAAATTAAATATCGTGTCTTGTTTGTGTGCTTTTTCTTTTTCAACATGTAAGGATTGTCTTTTTTCCTTTTCAGCACGTGTCTTGTTTACTTACCTTTTTACTTTTTAATAGTAAGGATTGAGTCCTTTTCAACACTTGTCTTGTTTGCTTACTGGGCCTTTTTACTTTTCAATAGTAAGGATTGAGTACTTTTTATAGTAAGGATCGTGTCTTTTTCTATAATCATGTGTAGAGCATGCCATTAGTTTCAACTTGCAATAATGTTATTTATGAATTTCACAAGCATGTTTCTCCTATTATATGGTCTTTCTGTACAAGACCTTGGTGGACTAGCATGCTATTGTAGAGAGATTTTGCCTATTTTCCTAAAAGGGAATTCATCTTACATGCTCATCCTTTTTTTCTCATGCTGACATTGTTATGTGAATATTAATAATTATTGGTTTATGTAAAGGGTTACAAAGTTTCTTTTTGTCTTCGCTCGCCATGTGCCCAAACCCATATTTATAAAATGATTCTCATTTATCTCTTTTGATTTCTTGAAGCTATCAATAGTTTGTGTCAATACCTAGCATAATTTCTTATCAATGCTCATATCATATGCTATAATGAAGCAACACCTTTAGTTTAGGTCTAGGACCTTGGTCATGGGCTCAAGTATAAAAGGGGGCTCATGTACTATCATTGTACTTTTTATCTTCCTACCTTTTGAAACCCTTTGACATCTTGGCTCCTTTCTTGGAGATGGCCTTTCATGATCTAGGGCTCATGGCAAGCTTGATAGCCATCCTCTTGGTAGGAGGTTAACTCATTTAGGCATCATGGTGGCCATTATATGAGATTATCCTTAATCTTGTATTAATACATGATGATTTGTCCCTAATATGAGCTTTATGATCACTCCATTTCAGTTGGTATCAGAGCTCTTGGCTTAGATCCTTGCTTAAGGAGTGATTAGAGATAATCATTTTTAGATTATGCTTAATCAAGTTTTTAGAATGTATTTTCTTGATCTTGATTAGTGATAATCATTTTTGGATTACTGTTAATCCAATTTTTCAAAAATGCATTATCTTGATCATGATTAGGATCAAAAATCAACCCTTCAAGTCACACATGACATTAAAGGTTATTCCAATATACTTATAGGGTGTGAGGAAACAATCGCCATGACTCCAAGCATTTAAACCTATTTGCACGGTAGGGGGTTTCCTAGCACCATGGAAAAGAAGAGAGGGTAGGAGAAGGAAGGGATGAAGTCCAAGCATTTAAACCTATATGTAGGGTAGGGGCTTTCCTCACATGATGGAAAAGAAGAGAGGGTAGGAGAGAGAAGGAAGGGATATAGAGGGAACTCATTCTAAGCACCATTTGTTCTTTGCATGTGAGTGTCCCTGTATCCATTCCTTACTTCATGTGCTCAAAAAAACCTACTTTGTAGAGTGTTTTTCTTGGTCAAAATTAGATACTCCCGATTTTTTTCCCGATTGAAATTAGATAGTCTCGATTTGTTTTTCCTTGGAAGATGCAAAAAGTTGTATTGAAATAGGAAGGTGGTTACACAAAGCTTTTTATCCAAGAAGCTGAACTTTGAAGCAAACATAACTTGGGAAACAAATATGAGATAATAGTCATATGCTTGCTTGAAGATAGTCTTGTTTGAAATTTGGCATTAGATTTATTTTCTAGGAGGTTTAAAAAATCTTGTAGTTTATGTATTCTTTGAAGCATTAATTGATGGCCTTTATTATTAATTAGAAAAACATCTTTTTTTTAGCACTAGTCACTTGATAAAAGACCGAGTCCCAAGAGGTCATTAAAATTATAACGAGACAAGTCTAAGATTGGAATGCATTAGACTATTCAAAATGCAATTTTCAAGTTTTGGAATTGATTGTTGAACGTACCATAGGCTAAAAGTAAGTATACTTTCCAAACTTTGACTTTGAACACACACACACATATATATATGGTTTAGGCTATATATATTTGTGTGGGCGTGTGTGTGTGGCCTAAAACATATATGGTTTAGGTTATATATATTTGTGTGGGCGTGTGTGTGTGGCCTAAAACATATATATGGTTTAGGCTATATATATTTGTGTGGGCGTGTGTGTGTGGCCTAAAACATATATATGGTTTAGGCTATATATATTTGTGTGGGCATGTGTGTGTGGCCTAAAACATATATATAAATATAAACATATATATGTTAGGGTTTATATATGTTTTAGGATATGTGTGTGTGTGTGTGCACGTGTGCATGTGTGTATAATAAAATACATATAGCCTAATACATTTTCAGCCATATATGTGTGTGTAAAATAGTGATTAATATAAATTAAAAAATGATTCACACACGTTTCATTGTTGCTAATCTTATCAAAACAAGAAATTAGCAAATCTGAAAACTGTGTAAAAATTCAATTTCAAAAATGATTAACAGTGGAAAAATCTACTTTAGTGCCTAAGTTGGAGAAAACAGTGATCCAAAAGTTACTACAAAATCTTGAGTCTTTATCAGAAACAATGACTTTTGTAATCCGTGATGTACAAAGATTTGTTTGATAAACATATTCATGGCTTGCTGAGAAGTCAAAGTTTTCTTACAAGGTAAGAAATATGCTTGCTTACTTAAACAGTCAATTATAGTCCAAATCATATCATTATGACTCGATGTAGTAGGCAAACCTATAATGAAGTCCATAGATCTTTGTTCCCAAGTATCATTAGGAATTGGTAGTGGAGTAAGAAGTCCTTGGGTCTTACCTTTGTAGCTTTTAATTTTCTGACAAACAGAACATTTAGCCACAAATTCTGCTACATCTTGTTTAAGATAAGGCAAAAAGAACTCTCTAGAGACTAGCTGAAACACCTCGATAACCCATATATGGTGGTTGATGCATTTCCTCTCGTATGAATTGTTTAAAAGGTTGTGTAATACATAATCTCTTTTGGAAGAAACGATAACCATCATGGCATGAATAATCACCAATAGGGTTTCAATTATTGTCTCTAAGCTTAGTCCAAACTTCAGTAAAATTTGGGTCCATATCATAGGATTCTTTTATAGGACTCAATGGTTCACTTTGAATAATATAAATGTTGTGAACACTAGGACGTCTATTTAAAGCATCTGCCACACAACAGTTTCTTTGCCTGGTTGATATTGAATCATGGGTTGAAAACTTTGGATAAATGAAACCCATTTGATATGTTGATCAAAGATCAATGGTTGGGTCAACAAATGACAAATGCTTTGCTGGTCTATCTTGATTAAGAATTCAGATCCCATTAAATAATGTTTCCAAAGTCTTAAAGCATGAACAGCCGCAACTACTTCTTTGTCATATGTACTATAATTTCTTTCTGCTGGTTTAAGCTTACGACTTTCATAAGCAATGGGATGTTCATCTTGCATAAGAACAGTACCAAAGCCTTGTCCACTTGTATCAGAAACTACAACAAAGAATGGTCATAGTGTAAGAATTGGTGCATGGATCAGTGCTATCTTAAGTTTAGCGAAGGAATGATCTTGTTTGCTAGTCCAATCAAAATGTCTAGTTTTCTTACAAAGTTCAATTAAAGGATGTGTAATGTATGCAAAATTTCTAACGAACTTCCTATAGTAGCTACATAATCCAAGAAAAGATTGGAGTTTGTGAATATCACGTGGTCTAGGCCAATTAGCAATTCTTTCTATATTTTTGGAGTAAACTCGAATACCATCAACAGAAACAATGTATCCTAGATATTCAATTTCATCTTGAAAGAATTTGCTCTTTTTAGAATTGACATAGAGTTGATTCTCTTGAAGAAGTGAGAATATTTTTCTAAATGTTGTTCGTGCTCTTGAAGATTCTTTATTGAAAACTAAGATATCATCAAAAAATACTACAGCAAAATTTTGATATTTCAAGATCATCTTTCTGTTGAAAGTAGCTGGAGCATTAGTTAAACCAAATGGCATAACTAAAAACTCATAAAATGACTAGTTTGGGTTCTAAAGGCAGTCTTGAAGATATCCCCTTCGTCCATTCGAATCTGATGATAACCAGACTTTAGGTCAATCTTGCTAAAGACTTAGGCTCCCTTAAACTTATCTAGCAAGTCATCCACTCGAGGTATCGAATATCGATTCTTGACAGTAATCTTGTTTAGTGCAAGATAATCAATACACAATAGATATAGTCCATTCTTCTTTTTAACGAGAAGAATCGGAGCACCAAATGGAGAAATACTGGATCTAATCAAGTCTTTCTCTAATAGTTCTTCAACATGCCTTTGGATCTCCTTTTACTCAAGCATTTTGACTCTATAAGGAGCTTTACATGGTGGTGAGCTACCAGGACTTATCTCAATTCTATGGTCTTCTGGATGCGGTTTGGGTAAGCTAGGTGGTAAATCATCTATGAAGCAATTAGAGAACTTAGAGATGAAAGGGTCATGAGACACTTTTGATTTGGAGTCATCCTAGGCAGTAAGCTGGTTGACAAAAATAAAAAATATCTTTTTCTTTTTCTCTACAGCTCTTTTTGCTTGAGTATGAGTAAAAAATGGACCTAATTCACCTTTGGTCTGATATTGAAGATAAATTTCTTGGTCACCTTATATTAACCACATGGTATGGGTTTCATAGTCAATCTGGGGATTATGCTCATGTCTCCATGGCATACCTAAGATGACATCCACACCTTGAAAAGGAGCCATTAGGAATTTTCTCTTTTCTTTTAGTGAACCCATTTATAATTCTAAATCTTTAACCTCTTTTGTGCAGTTGTACATAGTACCTTGAAATGCACCTTTTACTTTATAACTAGAGTATGATGCATCTAGGTTAAGTGCTTTTAATGCTTTTCCAGAAATGAAATCATGCGAGTTACCATCATCAATATAGAAATTGATTTTCCTTTTATCATCATAATTCTTTTCATGTTAGCTTGTTAAAACCTTTCAAGGGATCACTTCCTACTCATCCAACATATGAAGAACCACCTCTTGAGGGTGAGGAAGAAGTTTTACATCCAAACACTATCATTGTTCATCACATTACATCAACTCGAACTGAAAATCAATATAACAAATTAGTGACTTTCCAAAATCATCCTCGATCGTGAAGATGCAAGATGGGTGCTTGAGAAATATTTTTGTGCTTTCCTCGAGATCCTTTGTTCTTTTTAACAAACAAAAAATTGAGGGCAATTGCAAACTCAAGCAAGAGGGAATGTTATGGGAATATATTTTAAGCCCTCTACAAAAAATTATTATACCCTCTTAGATAATTCAGCAACGCTTGGATTATCTTTGCATCAAGCCAAATTATGTTAATATCATGGGTGATGCCATTATAAATATTAATACATTTGGTGGATATTGACGTATGTTTGGGGCCTCCAATGTTTGTTTCAGTTAGTTTGTATGGAAGAGTGATTCCTGGGTTACTTACGCTTGGCAAACATGTATGTGGTTATGGTTTATATACTTATGAATTTTTTTTAAAACCAATTTATTGTTGGTTATTTTATAGGTGAAGAGGATTCCGAAGATTGAAAAGAAATTGTACAAATTTATTACTTGTTGGCACACCATTTTTGTAAACAAGCTTTGTATATACATGTGCTAGCATGTATATACTTGTTGGCACACCATTTTTGTAAACAAGCTTTGTATATGCATGTGCTAGCATGTGCACATTTTGATTTATTTGGAAAGCCTTAGTTTATCAAGCATAGACTTAATCCTTAATATTTTTGTAAAGTGTGATATGCTTTTTTAAACCCTAGCCTATTTACAGGCACTCTATTTCGAGCATAAGTGTTGTGCAAGAAAATCACCTTTTTGTATTTTTGGAGGCTATGGCCTAATTTGGAATAAAGTATCTCGTAAATACCATGTGTGGGGAGAGGCCACACACATAAGGGGGATTATTGCACCCAATCTTGGAGTTGTGCTTGTGCTAAGTATTATTTGTGTTTCACTCAATTATTGAATATGTTGAGTATGTGGTATTTAAAGAGTTATTTGATTTAATCAATTCTTGCAAAGTTTTTTTAAACTCTATTTTCCTAGAAAATCTAGATCCGTTGAGAGAGAGAGAGAGAGAGAGAGAGAGAGAGAGAGAGAGAGAGAGAGAGAGAGAGAGAGAGAGAATACTTGGTTTTGTGCATGGAGTTCATTTTGTGCTCATCCACCCACAACAAATCCCCAAGGAGCTGCGACAAAAGGGCCAATGGCCGAAAGTCAGGCAACCCCAAGAACATCAAAGCCACTAATGATGGGTGCCTACCAATGTGCTTAAAGCTCAAGGCTTCCATGAAGGAAACACACAATTGTGGCTCCTGAAGCCACAATCAAAAGCTTGTCCTCAGTATCAAAAACCTACTCATAGCTCAAAGCCCCATTTTGACAAAGAAACAAGAAGCCTTGTCAACCACAAGCTCTCATCACTCAGCAAACGATGGGTTCCAAAACATATCTTAGAAGCCCAACGCTTCAATGATGGGAACTCCATCATTTAGGTCCCGCAGAATAACCCTCAAAAGTTCACCCAATCTACACAAATGGAGCCAATACTTGTCCAATCCATGGAGCTAGTTTGGCGGCCAATGAGGAAGCAAGTCCTCTCTTCATCAACCAAATCCCACAGACTTACCCACACATAAAGCCTAGGCACTCACAAGCTTAATTTGCCTAGTCCTTTCAACAAAAAGAGCCTCGTCCATGAAGCTCCAACCTTGCCCTCCACTTCATTACCAAACCCAGGGGTAGTGCCACAAATGCTAGATATATATATATATATATATATATATCAAAAATTCAAATTTCAACCCCCGTTTCTCCCCAAAACCTCCTCTATCCCCTTAAATGTGACATCTTTTTTTCCCTCATTTATTGCCTCCACTTTCCCACCAAATCACCCTCATTTAATGCCTCCAAATTATCCTATCACTTTCCACATCATCGTTCTCGCAACTAGGTTTTGGGGCCAAAAATAGTGATTTTTTTCATCTTTTTTGAATTCTCCTACTTTAAAACTTAACCCAAACCCATATACATATATAAAATTCATTTTTAAAACTCAATTTCCACCTAAAACCATATCTACTCTACCTTTTTTCCTCCAAATCAACATCCCCCCCTCTCTCTCTCTCTCTCTCTCTACTATGAGCTTATGGCCTGCATACTCACTTTCTCTCTCTCCCTCTCCCTCTCCCTCTCTCTACTATGCTTTCTTGCCATTATCACTCTCTCTCTACTATGCTTTCATGGCTTAACATCAACATAGAGCTGTTAATCCAACATTACTTGGCTTATTAATTCTTTTCTCCACTTGGAGATCGTCCGTTGTGTGACTTGTCACCTAAGTAGAATCATGGCCTTGCACGAAATCACCAGTGAATGTGCCATTGCAACAACGACACAAGGTGGGTTTGCATGTTTGAATGTTAGAAAAGTATGCATCTTTGGGCAAGGGTCATCTCATAGAACAAGAGAAGATTGCACAAAGACAAAGTGGTCACACAAATGTGGATCTATGGGTTGATGGAAATCTATACCCAGCAGACCCTTCTAGGCGATACCCACCAACTTTCAAAGACTTGCCCTCATTTATTCAATATGTGGGAGATGGTAACAATGGGATTCTTGGGTATTGTGAGAGATTATCAACAAGTGATGCTGGCAGAGTATTCTACTTGTCCTCACAATTGCATACTCTTCAAGGTATGTTAGGTGGTTTGCACTAAGCCCTACTTCAGTCTGACGCTAAGGTTATGGAGCTCAAGGATGCAAAGAGGGTGTGGCATGTATTGAAAAGCTAAGGCAAACCATCGACCACATGAAGAGCACCCCTGTTGGAGCTAGGGAGTGTAAGAGGCCACTCAACCACATTGAAACACTTGTCGTGGGAGGGGGTTCTTGTTGTGAGCAAAGAGTTCACGTAGCACGGTATGGGTCTTAACCATTCCACTAGTAATGTCAATGCACGGTATGGCTCTTAACCATTCCACTAGTAATGTCAATGCACTATCAGTGCACTTCCAAGTTCAAAATGTCAATGCTTTCTTTTTGTTTTATAGGGTATTCCTCCAAGATGTTACAGATGATGATAAGTATGGGGATTGTAATGAGGTCTTGCGCTCGATCACAACGAGGAAGCATGTGCTTAAAATGATCAAGGATCCCCGAAAAGCAAGAAGATATGTTTGGTGGTGGCCAATGATATCATGTGCAAGGTAGCCCAAACTATTAGCAGTGCTAAAGTTGTTAATGCGTGCGATGAGGTAGGCATTAGCACCAAGGGCTATAAGGCACTTCATCATTTGCTAGGAGACCTACTCTGCAAGAAAGGTATCACGCACAACCTTTTCCCGATGCCTAAGAGGGTATCATTAGCTAAGGGAGTGAGCAATGAAGATGTCAAATGCATGATTGGTGAGTACTATCACATCCACGACACCCTCTCCATTGCAGCATGGGGGAAAAAGAAGACCGCACATGATATGGTTTTGTTTCCTTACAACGAATTCAACAACATATTTGTGGACCTACAGATGTTATAAAAGGCTATGATATTATTTTATGGATTGCCTCTGCAGGATGTGAGTGGGGTTTGTAACATTATAATGTTTTTACTCTTGTGCACGTTTTTGCTCTAAGAGCATAACATTGTGTTTGTTTGTGGATTTCATAGGTCAAATAGTCTCATTCGTTTTGAAGTTGGATGAGTGTTAGATAGTGAAGGGAAGGAGGCTAGAGAGAGTGAGTATTACACTCATGAGCTACACTATGGTAGAAGCCTTTAAAGCTAGTGATGGTCGTGAGGAGCTAGAGAGTGATGGAGTTGGTGATGGGGAGATTGATGGAGCTAGTGATGAAGCTACTGATGGGGAGATTGATGGAGTTGGTGATGGGGAGATTGATGGAGCTAGTGATGAAGCTATTGATGAAGCTGGTGATGAGAGTAGAACAAACACTAACTTTTCGTTCAGTGTTTAATAAGAGAAAGAATCGCGGAGGAATTTAACACCTCCACCAGCTATAAAAAGAAAAGGAAGGTGCTTGTGGATTATGAACGACACCGACAATAGCAGTGGCACCACACAAAGGAGTGACTCCGATTCAGAGAGGAATGAGTTAGAGGACGACATGCCATTGGGGCATGGGCTGGCATGGAGATTCTAGCACACCCGAAAATAGCTTTGAAGACTCTGCCTAGAGGTCATGCCCCTTCTAGATGTCCAGAGACTCCCAAAGAGCCTAAACGGCCAATGTCACCTCCAAAACACTGCCCGTGCCAAGAGCATTTTTTCAAGCCCCCCGCACGCATGGCCCGAACCCCCAAGCTCTTCCGGGTGGTCCACAATGCAAAATGCGCTTTGTCTCTTCAGAGTATTCTAGGAGATACACCATTGCTATAAGTTGACAGAGCTACTAATCTGGAGGGATCTATTTGCATAGACATGCAAGGAAATTCTATGGGATTACAAGATGGAATGTTGCATGCACTCCATTTCCCTTGAAGCGTTTGTGCAGGAGGCGACGGAGGCCTACCTGGTCTCTCTTTTTGAAGACACTAACCTCTGCGCAATTCATGCTAAGCGAGTGACCATCATGACGAAGGACATCCAATTGGCATGACGAATTTAAAAGGGCTGCAAAATAGACCGTCTGACTTTTAATGTAATTGGCCTATCAAGTACAAATGTAATATTTTTGTAATTGTCAATGCAAGATAACTTTTTTGTCTTTGTTTCATAGTCTGTGATTGTGTTTGATGCGATTAATGCTATACTCGGTCTATGAATTTACGCTACACTCGATTGATGAATTTAGGGTATGGTTAATCTATGAGTTTACGCTATGCTCGATTGATAATTTACGTGATTCTTGGTCTATGAGTTCACTACATTCATTTAAATGGAAGAACAACATATGCAAAAGATGGGCCAGAAGGGTGCGAGAAAGGCCTCTGCGGGAGGCCCGCACATGGCATTTTCGCATCCCTCTGGCCCCTTCCTCTGGCCCCTTTAGTTTTTGATGTTTATGCAAGAATTAAATAACTCAAAATCTCATGTCAATTCTATTCATATTCCCACCTCAAAGTAATCATACCATTTAATTTTTGAAAAGCCTTCTCTCTTTATTGACACACACCCAAGCCATCCATGTGGTTTTAGACGCACGTGAGACTATGTGATACACATATTACTGTTTGTGGGTTTTTTTGTGCATATCAACGCTTTAATATGTGTCCAAAGATCGCTATAGTATGTTTACTAGCAAGAAGACCTGTCCACATGATGGGCTAGAAGGGTGGGAAAAGGCCTGTGTGGGAGGCCCCAAACAGGGCATTTTTGCATCCCTCTGGCCCCTTTGGATTTTGATGTTTTGTGCAATGTTTGTGGTTTTTGTTGGGTGCCAATAGTGATATTTACATTTAATATTGACTTAAAATTAGCTCATCTTAACTTACAAAGCTCTTTGACATCATCTTTCAACACTGACGGCGGACAGGTTTGGAGCGAAGGCAAATACAAAGCTCCAACTATGCCAGCCCTTTGCACTAATGGAAATAATATGCTTTGTATCACTTTCATTTTAACATGGCATGAGACCTAATGCTTAAGTCACTTCAAATTACAGTCCTCACCCATTTTCAATACGTTGTCATATAAGTCTAAAGAGGACAGCAATTGTTTCTCCAGTTATACCTTATAATTTGAGTTCAAGCTTTTCAAATAAATTTATTTTGTGTCCCATACCTTTGTAACAATAATGCATGCAATTGTGATATTTCTTACAGTCTAATCATCTATAGGCCAAATGACCTTCAACTCTCGAAGTTGGATTAAAAAACACTAATACATCCATGCAAGAATTAAATAACTCAATCTCATGTCAATTCTATTCATATTCCCACCTCAAAGTAATCGTACTATTTAATTTGTGAAAAGCCTTCTCTCTTACCTAAGCCATCCATGTGGTTCTAGACGCACGTGAGACTTTATGTGATACATATATCAATGTTTGTGGATTTTTAAATGCATATCAACACTTTAATATGTGTCCAAAGATCGCTATACTACGTTTACTAGCAAGAAGACCTATCCACATGATGGGCCAGAAGGGTGTGAAAAAAACATGTGTGGGAGGCCCGCATAGGGCATTTTTGCACCCCTCTGGCCCCTTTGGATTTTGATGTTTTGTGCAATTCAAACGCATTTTTTGATGATGTGCAAAAAGAGAAAGAGCTCCCCCCCAACCACCATTTGACATAAAGTTTAGATTTCTATTTCTAGGATGGGAGTAGAGTCATCTTTGTCTTCAACCACCCTGCTAGCACTGGCCTTGAAGGAAGTGGTGAGGGTTCGGCCAACCCCAGCGCACCCTCGGGAAAGTCTTTTTGGATGAGCACTGATTCATATTGGGACACCGACCAGCTACCTTGTCTTGCTCACCCTTCTCTGTGACAAACCCCCCACCAAGGCATAGCTAGGGGAGCTCAACCTCACCTTCCTTCTCTCCTTCAAAAATGTGGAAGACAAAACATTCCAACCATGAGAGGAAGCGTTGGGCCAATATCCCCTTTGCCGAGCTTGCAGACTTGTTTTTTTTCAAGCTCTATGAAGTGATCTGAGAGTGTTGCCATATGTTCAAATCTTTTAGCCATTTTTTGAAGAGTTTTTCATTGTGGGCTACGTGCTCGAGTGGTTTACATGGCACCCACAAGCCATCGTCATCCCATAATGCCAATGAGTGCGGCCTCAGGTGGGTCTCCATGTAGGTGAGTGTGCCAGCAAATAGATCTGAGTGCAGTTGGATGCTGGAGGTCCAGTCAACCACACGAGTGAACATAGCATACAGGTGCGTGGCCTCTAGGACGTCACTCTCATGTAGGAAGTCCATGAATTGCTCTAGGGTCATGATGAGGAGGGGAGAGTGCGAAGGAAAAAATGACACATAAAAGGGCCTTGGGTATTTATAGAAAGTTTGTATGAAAATAAACCAACCGTACCACAAACCATAATTTTAATAAACCAAAATATCTATTCAGTAAACCAAAGTATTGTGGAAAATAAATATATTTATAAAACTCTGTAATAGAGTGAGATTACATAATAACTCCAAAATGGAGTGAGATACATAACATCTGCCCAAAATGGACACTTTTAGCTTAGGTCCCTTGAGCTAAAGTGACATCATCCTCCCCCAATCCGAGGACACCTTAGTGCTTGCTTCTAGGTGCCTTCCAACATATCCAAACACGTCTCATTGTAAGTGAACTATGATAGTTATGAGCAAATACATTTGTTTAAAGAGTAAACAACCCTTACCTTCCGACCTTGCAATTCGAAGTAAGCATTGTTGATTCCCTCTCGTACCCCAAGATGCGTAGGTGATCATAAACATTCAATAGGCTCCAATGCTTGCTTGCTTTGGATAATCTCTACCCCCACATTTGGTAATCATATCGAGAGTGCTATGGGCTCCGCAACCTCCTCTTGAGCTTGTAAGGGAATCCATGCTCCCTTCTTCCTCATCCACCACTCATAATAAAATCGAATGTACAGAGTGGCACGTGCTCGAAAGAATCGAAAGGAAACATTGGACTGTACTACATTGCACTTGAAATTCTCCCCTTTGTGATGCCCCTCCATAAGGTCCCACCCTTGGCCAAGTAAATTGACCATCTCTTCAACACCCACAACCTTCCACATGTACATGGTGGGCGTTTGTGTGCACTGAAAGGCCTAAAACATGTGGGCAAACACATGCATAGGGCATGCCCAAGTAAGACTCGCTGATCTTGAGGCCTTGGTGTACTTTAAAGAGGCTTGTACATCACTAGCAATATTTGCCTTAACATCAGGTGTTGGCCATTCAGTGCTAGAGAGAGGAGGGGAGGGGATTTGTTCAAGCTTACCAAAGCCATTGGCATGTGTGGGCACTACATAGTTGTGTGTGTAGAAGAAACTTTCCGACGAACAAGGTAGAAGGGGCAATGTTGGAGAGTATTCCATCCCCTATATGAGCATAAATAACATAGAATTTTCCTATTAGGCTTCAGATAGGCTTCTCCTTAATGAAGTTGGAAGGAAAAATGTCTGGAAATAAACAAACCCATCAAATGAGATTGAAAACAAGAGCCCATGCAAACCAACCTTCTAGAGAGAAATCTATACAGTTACAAGGAAAAAGAGGAGTGTGCCATTAGGGCCGTAATGAAATATCCGTTGGCTGATGAGTACACATGTTGTACAAGGGCCACCAACCCATCATGCCTTGATTCCTTGAAACCTAGTAGACACCCCTTTCGACAGTGCTTGACCACATCTCCATGTCAAATTTGATGGGGTCCCAGTGGCATTGGGTTGTAAATAGACCCTATCTCCCTTTTAAAATTGCATCCCAGCCAAGCATCGTGCTTATCCCTCACATTATGCAAGAGCTTAGACTCTATTGTGTCTCTTGGCCTTCTCCTCTCGACGAAGATGCACTACCCTCCATGGTTGCTTATGCTGCAAATAATTGGAGAGAGAGAGAGAGAGAGAGAGAGAGAGAGAGAGAGAGAGAGAGAGAGAGAGAGAGAGAGAGAGAGAGAGAGAGAGAGGGAGGGAGGGAGGGAGAGAGAGAGATTATTGTAGGCGTGAATAAATTGCAGGACTACGCACAGTAGAGAGAGAGAGAGAGAGAGAGAGAGAGAGAGAGAGAGAGAGAGAGAGAGAGAGAGAGCGAGAGAGAGAGAGAGAGAGATAATTTGAGTTGCGAGTTTTGGGGGGAATGGAGTGTAGGGTGATGTTGGAGGGGAGAATGGAGTGTAGAGAGAAAATATGGAGGTGAAAAAAGCTATTTTTTGATACAATATGGTTTGGTTTGGGTTTTAGGGGGGGAATCACTTTTTTGAAATTTTTGAGAAAACCCATTTTTAAGGGTTTTTTGACTGACGAGATTGATGGGGGCTGAAAATGATGGAACCCCCCCCACTTTTAGCTACCTACCCTCCCTCCCCCAATTTATGAAGGCCAGTCATTACTTTTTGAAACCCACATTTGTATTAATGAGGAAGGAAGTATGTTAAACACATGTGGTTAACATGTTTCTATGACAACTATGTCCGCACACGTATATAAACGAGCTCCCGTACTATATTGTAAATCCCATCATTTGATGAGAAAAATGCCCTAAAGACTCTCCCAAGTCTTGAGCTTCAAAGGCCAGACAAGAGGATCTCGGTTAATTGGCTAAACCATAAAGAAAAGCCTTGTAACTATGTTCCGGGCACCTCAGATCACTTACTCCCAGGCAGCCTAGTCGGAAAACGCTTGGAACAATAAAAGCCAATTTCTCTTGTTTGTAACTCATTCTCCCATTCATGCAATAGAAGTGGAGTGTTCTCTCTCCCTCTCTCTTGCAACTCTAATCTAGCATGTGTGGTATGCTTAGGGTTAGAGTTTGGGTATGATTAGCGCTAATTGCTTGTTCTCTTATGCTTTCCTTTTCTTCTTCTCTCCCTCTTGCTCGTTCTCTTATGCTTCCCTTTTCTTCTTCTCTCCCTCTTGCTTGAATGATTAGGCTATCACCCCGCGATCGGCTTCCATGGTGGGGATCCCACATGATCTTCCCAAGAATGGTTGCACCACCCCTAGGATTAGGAACCACCTCAGTGTGACACAAGAGTGCGGGAGGATCCCAATGACAAGCGGCTATCCACACGTAATGGTAGAGATTTTGTGCATACCGGATCAACAACTTCCCATGACATTTTGGTTAGGTTAACACACACACACACACACACACACACACACACACACACACACACACACAGAGCCTAAAACCATATATATATATATATATATATATATATATATGTATAATTTATTTATATTTATATTTATATATATGTATGTATGTATGTATGTATGTATTAGGCTTTCTATATACTGAGGTATATATATACATATTGAAATATATACCTTAGTAGATATAAAGCCTAATACATATTGAAATATATACCTTAGTAGATATAAAGCCTAATACATACATACATACATATTTCAATATGTATATATATATACATATTGAAATATATACCTTAGTAGATATAAAGCCTAATACATACATACATACATATATATAAATATAAATATAATATATATGGTTTTAGGCTATGTGTGTGTGGCATATATATATATATATATGTACATATATATATATATATATATATATATATATATGTACATACATACATACATATATATATGTACATACATACATACATACATACATATATATATATGTATGTATGACTAGTTTCAAGTCAACATGAAACAACAAAGTCAAAGTTTGGAAAGTATAAACGCTACTTTAAAATTGTGTTTTGAACAGCCTAGTGCGTTCCAACCTTAGACCTGTCTCATCATAATTTTATTGACCTCTTGAAGTGACTAGTGCTCAAAAAAGATGTTTTTCTAATTTAAAAATAAAGGCCATCAATTAATGCTAAGTGAATATCTATTCCGATCCAAGAAATACTCGGATTATACGTAAACTACATGATTTTTTTTTAGATCTCCTAGAAAATAAAGCTAATGCCAAATTTCAATTAAGGCTATCTTCAAGCAAGCATATGACTACTATCTCATGTTTTTTTCCCAAGTTATGTGTGCTCCAAAGTTAAGCTTCTTGGATAAAAAGCTTAGTGTAACCACCTTCCTATTTTAATGCAATTTTTTGCATCTTCCAAGGAAAAACAAATTGAGACTATCTAATTTCATCTTAGAAAATAATAGGGATTTTTTTTTGGCATCTTCCAAGGAAAAAAATCGAGACTATCTAATTTGAAATGGGGAAAAAATAGGGACTTTCTAATTTGAACTAGGAAAAACACACTACAAACTAGGTTTTTTTGAGCATAGGAAGCCAGTCAAGAATGGGTAGAAGATCACTCACATAAATGGTGCTTAGAAGGAGTTCCCTCTATATCCCTTCCTTCTCTCTCCTACCCTGCCTTCTTTTCCATGGTGCTAGGAAAGCCCCTACCTTGCAAATAGGTTTAAATGCTTGGACTTTGTCCCTTCCTTCTCCAGCCCTCTCTTCTTTTCGATGGTGCTAGAAAACCCCCTACCCCGCAAATAGGTTTAAATGCTTGGAGTCATGGTGATTGTTCCCTCACACCCTATAAGTACACTTTTGCATATGAAAAGGACCTAGTTGTAGTAAATATTACATGTTTATCATATTGATTTCTTTCAACCAAAGGTCAATGACTGAATTTCATGCATTTGAGGCTTTGAGGCTTGAGCCATATTTTTTCACTAGGGCTAGGGCCTAATTTCGTGGTGCATTCATTAGTTTCTCAAGTGGCTGCATTTTTTTAAAGGGGATTTGATGGCAAGAATACAAACCATAAGAGCACATAGGTTTTGCTAAGAGTTGAGCTCATTGCTTATTACATTTTTAAAAAAGAAGAGAATTGTTGGTGGGGTACCACACCATTTGGCCATTTTCATGAGAACCAAATTTCAAAATTTTGGTGTTGTGCTAGATATTAGTTAAAAATTGGTCACAACATGGAATTGGCCCATAGTGAGAGGAAAAGAAGAGAGAGAAGTGTTCTGAACTCTCGAATTTGAAGCTTTCAACAAAGCGGGCATCCAAGCCCTTCGAACCTTAAAGAGAAGGCCTCATAACAAATAGGGTTACAAAAGAAGGCCACTATTTTAAAGATTTCTCTAAAATTTAGCTAGTTTATGGCCTTGAAATTTTCAGCCCGGGTCCCTCAGGAATAGCCTCTAACGTCATGTGTGACTTGAAGGGTTGATTTTTTGATGGGCATTTGGAACGTTTGTCAGACATTGAATGTATCCATTACACTTAAAACAAATTGAAGTCGCTACATTTTGAAGAAAGGAGTCAAAGCACCGGCCAAAAATTGAGCATGCGGGCCAGTAGAAAGGAGTCCCTCCTCTAGGTGCAGAATGGTCCACCACGCGGAAGGTTTAGACCAAGTATGCAGAGCCCCCCTCCCCCCCTCTCTCTCTCTCTCTCTCTCTCTCTATATATATATATATAAAAGCCCACAGCACTACTACACACGCACACAAGCTGAAATCTTCTAGACTAGTTCAAAATCTTCATATTGGCAGAGAGAGAGAGAGAGAGAGAGAGAGAGAGAGAGATTGATTGAGCTTGATTTTGTGCATAGAGTTGTGTGTGTGTGTGAGAGAGAGAGAGCGCGACGAGAGCCTGGGAGTTCATTGTGTGTGTGCGTGTGTGTGTGTGTGTGTGAGAGAGAGAGAGAGCCGTTCATTGTGTGTGTGCGTGTGTGTGTGTGTGAGAGAGAGAGCCTTCATTGTGTGTGTGCGTGTGTGTGTGAGAGAGAGAGAGAGAGAGAGAGAGAGCGAGCAACATGCCAGACGAACATAGGGATGATCTCAGAACCACCATCTCCGACAGCTGCTCGTATGATGATATCGAAGGAATTCCCACCCATGGTGGCAAGTTTGTGCAGTACAACGTATACGGCAACATGTTCGAGTTCACCGCCAAATACAAGCCCCCCATCGCTCCCATTGGGCGCGGTGCCTATGGTGTTGTCTGGTAATTCCTCTCAATTAAGAATTATGGATCTACTGCGAAAAGATTATTATCAATTTGCTGAAATATCACTGGTAATTCTTTACCTTACCGGATTCTGATTTTGCTTCAATGCAGCTCAGCGCTTAATTCTGAGACAAATGAGCTTGTTGCCGTCAAAAAAATATGCAATGTTTTTGACAACAAGATCGACGCCAAGAGGACATACAGAGAGTTGAAGCTGCTTCGCCACATGGATCATGAAAATGTGCGTGCACCAATTTAATTACTTTGATTTAAATGTGCTTTCTGATAGAGTAAGATTAATTATATCATTACATCGATGGAGTAAGAAAATTAATAATTTCACATTGACATACTAAAATGAATATTCAACGTTGATATATTTTTACATTGGATATAGTAGGCGTAATATTTTGCACATTTATAAAAAAAATGATCTCATAAAACTGTACCAAATTGTTGATCAATTTCTTACTGAAGATTATGATTATCTTAAGCTAGTTATTTGATTTATTTCAGGTGGTTGCAATCAGGGACATAATGCCTCCCCCGCGAAGGTATGATTATGATGATGTTTATGTGGTTTCTGAGCTGATGGACACCGATCTCCATCAAATCATAAGATCAAGACAAGCTTTGACGGAGGAGCATTGTCAGGTGTGAATATGCTCTCTCCTTTTTTTCGAATTATCAGCAGTGGCGCATAATTTGTTCAAATTTGTTACTTAATAATATTAATCAGAGTGTATGAATTAATAGTATTCATCAGAGTGTATGAATTGTCTTGGTCGATATATAAAGGGTCAAAACTGATTGGGTATAACTTATCGGTTAATTGAATTAACTTCATGTTACGTTAATATAAATAGCAATAAGAAGTAAGCATTCGGTTAATTAACTTAACCTTGTGTTATGTTAAATACTTAAATTAACCTCATATGCGATTATAAGTGCTCATTAAGTGATAGGTTAAATGGCCTAGTATGGTTGTGGGTTTCTTCTATTAGAAGATGTGATAAATGTACAGCTTGGGTGCAATAAGCAAAGTAATTAAGCTTGGAAGAAGGGGTTTAGAGCCTCAGCTATAAAAGGCACAGTCTCGGCAAGCCCACCCTTCCTGATGGCTTCTTTTCGGGTCCCCCCATGGACCTTCCTCATGGGGCTTTGTATTCCATCCTTTTTTAATATATTCTACTGTTTTTATAAAAAAAATAAAAATAAAAAGCACGGTGCAATTAAGAAGGGGTGCATGGCATCGAAGGCGCGAAAGTCAGGCGTGCAAAATGAAATACAGGCAGAGGTTCGATTTCCGTGAAGTGTTATAAGCAAGTCATGTGCCCATGGATCTGCAAAACACGTGTAGTGTAGTGGTAAAACATAAGTATGCAAAACACGTGTAGTGTAGTGGTAAAACATTAGTACGGCTACGCTTGAAACCCGACATGAGGTTGAACTAGAGCGAGGTACGATAAATTCGGCCTCTTAAGGCCCATTACACATGGCCATACCCCTGCTTGCCCATGCTGATGTGGCAGGCAATCTCCCTCGTCGACAATTCATGGGCAGGCAATCTCTCGCGCCCATACACGGACGGTGGGTGGGGTATGTGTAAAGGGCCTTAATCTCGAATGTTAAAAACGTCTTCCGCCATTCCATAGTCTTCCTTTCTTAAATGCATGGTGCTTTTTAGAGGTGTCCATTCCATAGTCTTCCTTTCTTAAATGCACGGTGCTTTTTAAAGGTGAGAATTAGAGAGTGACTGGTCAACCTTACGATAATTGATGATTAAATGGTCGCTAATCATGATTAATGGTATGTGCAGTATTTCTTGTATCAGATATTGAGGGGGTTGAAGTACATACATTCGGCGAATGTGCTGCACAGGGATCTAAAACCAGGGAATTTGTTGATAAATGCGAACTGTGATTTGAAGATTTGCGATTTTGGGCTGGCGAGGACGGCGGCGACGTCGGATTCCTCCGACTTGTTCATGACGGAGTACGTGGTGACACGATGGTACAGGGCGCCGGAATTGCTCTTAAATTCGGCCGTATACACCACCGCCATCGACGTGTGGTCCGTCGGATGCATCTACATGGAGCTTCTCACCCATCGACCCCTCTTCCCGGGAAAGGATTACGTCCACCAGCTCCGATCCATCGCAGAGGTGCGCTTCATATTCGCCGGCCGCTTTGCTTAATCCCACATGTTAATCCTTCTTAACCCTAATTTTTCTTGCTTGATAGTATGCTTTATCTTGCTCAAACAGCTTGTGTAATCCTACTCTACATTATTTGATTGATCTTGCCCAGTCATTTCTCTAATCTTGCTTAATCTTCGGTAATCCTACTCTACATTGTTTGATTGACCTTGCCTAGTCATTTCGCTAATCCTGCTTAATCTCACTTCTGTAATCTTGCTCCAACTTCTCTACAATATTGCTTAATCCTGATAATATTTTAATCTTTCTCACAACTACCACCAAAATAGTACATAATCTAAAATGCAAGGCTCAATGGGCTATTTGAGAGAGTATCTAAGGGCTTAGTTAAATGATAGTGCTTTACCACTTAAGTATCTCTCTAATCTAGAACTTAATTTGATTTTGGTTTAACTAGTTAAGTAACTCTCTAATCTAGCTCGTGATTTTGTGGTAAATAAGCAGTTGATAGGGTTGCCCAACGACTCTGAGTTGGATTTTGTGAAGAGTGAGAATGCAAGACGCTACCTTCGCCAATTGCCATGCTATCAGAAGCAACCTCTCGCAGAAAAATACCCCAACATCTCCCCTCTTGCAATTGATTTGGTGGAGAAAATGCTCACATTCGATCCCACAAAGCGTATCACAGGTACACAAAAAATAATTCATTTTTGCATAATGATAAATATTTCATGGAATTCTTTATTTCAATATATATATGTGTATTATATATGTTCACACACACACACACATATGTATTATATACGTTTCACACACACACACACACACACACACACATTTACATACATAGTTGTTTGAAGTACATTAGAGCTTTCTTATACAACTCCCCATATCAAGTTTTGTGCAAGTAAATTGTATTTTGAATATTTGATTAATGCACCTTTTCATTTCTTTGTTTCTAACAGTGGAAGACGCACTAGCTCATCCTTATCTTTCAACTTTACATGATATCTCTGATGAGCCAAGCTGCCCAACACCTTTTTCATTTGATTTTGAGGAGAAAAAACTATCAGAGGAACAAATAAGAGATCTAATCTACAAGGAGGCTCTCTACTTCAACTGTGATTACAAATGATAAAATGTTAGCCAAGTTCTTTACCCTAATGTGCAACATGAGCCAGATAAATTGTGTTTCAAAAAGTAGATGTAATTTTGTTGGTCTTAAAGACCGCTCCTTATATTCATGTGTATACCAAGGGGCAAAGGGAGCATCATTCTACACATCAAATAACATAAAGCCATTGACACATGTGATGACTCTTTGTAGAGTTCTCATCATGATTCCACTTTTGAGGTGACAAAACTCAAGCCATTGAAATATGCTCTTCAGTCTGAAGTTTGGTGATGGAAATTAAAAGCTTTTTTCCACACATGTTGAAGCCTCTTGAGTCTTTAGTGGTCAACATTATAAGCCTTTCCTCATGTATAAAAGAAAAGCCTTTTCACATGTATCGAAGGCTCTTTTAGTGGTGAGCATTAGCGAGCTTTTCCACATGTAGAAATGTAAGCCAACTAGAAGCTTTTCCACGTGTATTGGCTCTTTTAGTGGTGACCATTGTGAGATTTTCCACATGTAGAAATTTAAACCAACTCCTTAAAATCTCTATTTATTTAAGTGCATACTTAAGGTCTTTTATGGGGGCAATGTGGTTTTTGCTTGAAGGCAACCATGAAGTAATTGTCTTTAAGCAACTTCATGGTTGCCTTCAAGCAAACCACACACATCGCTGAAAACCTAGAAACTCTAAAGTGGGAGAACCAGATCACACACTCACATAGATAACAAAATCCCTATATTACCTATGTGTATAGGATAATTAAAAACTAAGTTACCGAATTGTACAATCTATGAAGCTTGGGTGGATAATACATTTTACATGTAAAATCAAACAAAGGTCTTGTACAGAAAGACCATATAATAGGAGAAACATGCTCGTGAAATTCATAAACAAACATTATTGCAAGTTGAAACTAATGGCATGCTCTACACATGATTATAGAAAAAGACTCGATCCTTACTATTAAAAAGTACTCAATCCTTACTATTGAAAAGTAAAAAGGTAAGCAAACAAGACAAGTGCTGAAAAGGACTCAATCCTTACTATTAAAAAGTAAAAAGGTAAGCAAACAAGACACGTGCTGAAAAGGAAAAAAGACTTAATCCTTACATGTTGAAAAGGAAAAAGCACACAAACAAGACACGATATTTAATTTATTTATCAACCTTAAAAAAAGCAGTGTATGACATCATTTCTTAGTGAAATTATATCATTACAATGTAAGAATACTTCAACAAGATAGACTTCTAATAGAGACATACAACCACTTGAATTTGAAGCAAGGAAAAAGGCACCCTGAATGCTGGACTTTTTCTTCCTTGATAAGCAAGTCATCACACTCACTTGCTGTACAGCTTTGATAATTATAGCACCACAATGACTTCCTTTGAAAGGAATGCCTTTTAAAGTGCAAGGCTTAATAATATGAACATTTGCTATGTAATTTCAAGAGAGCTTCATTTGTTATATTGTTAATCATACCCTTATTCATTTCTACCTTTCATGCCCTTTTCAGGTTGACAACATCCCAAAAGGCATACTTTCTATGTGAAAGCTATGGATGAATGCAAAAACTTTTGCATTGATTTTTCACAAGGACCTTATGTCTATCAAAAAATCATTTTACATAATGAAACTCCAATTTTAAATACTTACATAGCATTTTGAACTTCAATTTTATACATAGCGTTTTAAACTTCAATTTTATATACTTTAAATTTTGAACTTCAATATTATATAATACTTACATAGCTTTTTGAACAATTAATGTGTATCAATTTGTGTAGAGCAAGCGACTACTTAATTTCTTTAAGTTGTTGACTTATTTGTTAGAGTAAGGTTTAATATTATCATGATTACTAGTGAGTAGAAATAACATTTATATTGCAATGTTCAAGTTACAATATTGTTAATTTTTAATAAGATATTAAAAATATATGTATGGATATCTAGATCTATGAAGATCCTTTGTAGCATTCTGAACTTGTCAATCAATGTGTATTAGTTGTGTAGAGCAAGTGAGTATTTAATTCCTTAAACTTGTTGACTTATTTTCTAGATTACGGTTTAATTTAGTCATGATTATAGGATCAAGTGAGGATTAAGTACATTAATAAGACGTTGTTTTGAGGCACAATATCATAAATTTTAAGAAAGAATATTATAAATATATGCACATGTATGTGGCTCTACCTCAAGATCATTCGACACGTTTTCATTGGCCCCTCGATTGCATTTTTCTTGTGATACATGTTTGTTAATATTATATTTCTATGTACTTTGGCAAGACATTGTCAAAGGAATCATCATTTATCATGCCTTGAAATTAAGGAAGAATTTATTTTATATTTGATACCACTTATGGTTCTTAGGTATGAGAGAAAATTTACATATACAAATATATGATGGAATTTGAACTTGCTTCATCTAACTAAAAACAAGGTGAAGAGAGTGACATTATGACATATTTTTACCTTTCAAACACTCTCCCCTTAATAGCTTCATTGACCTTAATAACTATCTCTAAAACTTAATCGATATTTGTAAGTACATCTTCTTTGCTACAAGTCTCTCTCTCTCTCTCTCTCTCTCTCTCTCTCTCTCACACACACACACACACACACACACACACACACACACACACACACACACACACACACACACACACACACACACACACACACACACACACACGCGCGCGCGCGCGCTTGCTTAATATTCTAAACCTTAACAAATAGAAAATCTTTATCTCAAACCCAAGTTAGTTAATATGGTCCCTTGAAAAGTAGAGCTCGGAACTATATTGATGAGATGACTTAAAAATTTCCAATCTCTTCAATCATAAACTATGCATATGTCTCTGAGAAAGTGCTCGAAAAAACTAGTTATTAGTATATTTCTTGATTAAAATTAAAATTATAGTTGAAGTTTGAGCTTCAAGGGATAAAACATATACATCTTATTTATAATCCAGACATTTCTTTGACTTTTAGTGATAAATCTAGATTATCGGCTTACTTTTTATTAAACACAACTTACTCCCTCTCTAGGTGGCCAACTGAGAGGGGGAAAAAGGCCGGGGAGAAAGGAGGATTTTTGGATTGTTAAAATTTGAAGTGAAGGTATAGCTTTTTAAGCTTGGATTCATGCTTGGCCTGGTCACAGCAACTCAGGGGTCACCTTTATATGCATAAGTAGTGTCTCCCTCTCACTCTCTCTCTATATATTATAAATAATACAAGTAGGTGACCCATGCATTGTTGCAGCATGAGGTTTTTGCTTGTACGCATATGTGCATACATATGTATGTGTATATGCAACTATGCGATAGTGTGTGTGTGTGTATGCATCTATGTATGTGTATGTGTATGTGTGTGCAAGCATTTGTGAGTGAGTGTGTATGTGTATGTTTGTGTGTGTGTGTGTGTGTGTGTGTGTGTGTATATTTGTGTACATATGTGTATGTTTGTGTCTGTTTGTATATGCTTGTGTGTATTTGTGTACATGTGTGTATGTGTGTATGTGTGCATGTGTGACTCTCTCACATAGATACATATATGTGTATGTGGTTCATAGACACACCCCTCTCTCACACACGTACACATGCACATGCACTCTCTCTCTCTCTTCTCACACCCGTCTC
>NC_141093.1:35890993-36118493 GCF_041138505.1 Cibotium barometz | reverse complement strand
CAGGCGGCGAGCAGAAAAAAACACCACCCCCCCTAATTTTTTTTATAAACTTTAACTAAAGCTTTATTAAATTAGTTTTTTTAATGAGTTTTTTATTTTTAAAAAAAGAGCTTTTGGAATTTTTTCAAAAAAGCCTGAAAATTATGAGAAATTATGAGATTTGAGAAAAAAAATCTCTAAAATTTCTAAATTTTTTTCTCTTAAAACCTTTGGATTTCCACATTCCTAGGAAACCTTTTGGTTTTCTGAGTTCTGGGAAATCTTTTGACCTGCCGTATTCCGAAAACTTTTGCCCTTTCATATTCCAATTTTTTGTCTTTTCATTTTCCCGAAACTGTTGGCTTTCCGTATTCTGGGAAAACCATTGGAATTTCGAAATTTTTTGACCGTTCATATTCCTATGCGTTCGGGGTTAATTAAAAATTTTAAAAACTTCCTAAAAATTAGATAAAGGTTATTTTAAATTTCGAGAAAATGTGGGATTGCTGTTTGGCATGTGGTGTGTCCATTCGGGCGCCCGTGAGTTCATTCAAATTCCTTTAAAAATATATTTTTTGACCAAGAAATTTAAAAAATCCATTAAAATTAAAAATTTTCATTGGATTTGAGAATTGTTGGGCAGAATTGAAAATTTCATGAACGATGGGATTCTTAGGAGAAATTAGAAATATTCTAAAAATTATTTTTAGAAATCCTAATAATTGGTATTTTTAAAATATCAATGGTATTTTGGCAAAATTATTTGCTGAAAATTTTCTAGAAAAATATAGGTTTGGAATGCCATAAGATAGGTTTGGTGGAATTCAAAATTATCATATTTTGAGGCCCTATAAAATTAGGAAAAATTAAGAAAAAAAATCATGATAATTCTTTTTCTCGAGAATTTATATTTTCGAGGGTTCTTTAATGTTGAAGTATGTTTTCTGGTGCTGACATTAGATAGATGCGGGTTATTCGCATATTATTAATACGATTGTACCTCATATTAGTAGATATTTTTGTTTGGATTTATTCTAAACGATGTTTTCATGATTTTTTGCCATTGTTTAGCCATTCTTTTTGGACATGTTCCTTGTTTTTTTAGTATAGGAAATCTAATCCAAAGAGGAAGTCCTTTGTTATCAAAGTTGGTCTTTCTTAGAAAAAAAACATTTTCTATGTGCGCTATGCTCCTTTTGTTTATAAGGACTTTGTGTTAAGCTTGAATGTAGGTGTATACACTATAACTTGCATTTGTTACTACTATAATATTCACACACTTAAAAAAAACAATTTCTAAAAAGAAATGTTAGCATGGATAGAAAATACTATGATAAGGAGATAAATTATATCATCTCCTTGACTTATAGCATGCGCATGCTTATGAATACTATTTGGGATTGAATGGGTAATTGCGAACGTTTCTCCTTAAAGATTCCCTTACAAAATTTTAAAAATTGGGCCTTAAAAAAAGCTAAAAATGAGCACTATCATTGATGACAAGCTTATTTTATAGAGATGTAGTTTTTGAAAAATAATAGTACAAATAATTAAAAAAACTCTAAAAATAGCTAATCACAAAATATTTATCTTGCATGCAAGAAAGATATAATTAAAAAATAATGATTTTCAATAATTCAAGCAAACATGAGTGTAAAACCAAAAAACTCGCTACTTTCTTTCTTAGCAACTTGGATTTGAGAAGTAAAGTTAGATTTCTGTTTTCTCTTAGGATAAAAAACCTTTACTAGCACATGGTTCCATAATAAACACTTTGAAGTATTCAAACTATGGATGTAGTCTTTCCTAGATACTTGAGATAGGAACCTCATTTTCTTTATTTCTAGACATGGAGGACAAGGAGAAACAACAACTAATCCTACGTCATGTGGAAGAGTGCTTAGTGTGAATTATGAGGATCCGGATAGTGATATTGTCTGGCTCAAAGTTGATGACTTAACCACAACTTGGGAGTTTTATGTGAGTGAGAAACTTATTATGAGTAGTTGGAGTGGTCTAGCCATCACAATTTTCAAGTTATTTGGAAAAGTTTGACAATATCATTTTGGATCTCGCACTTCAGGGGAATGATAATATAATTGTCATTCTTTGGAAAAGAATGACATTATCATTATTGTGGCTCTTGCATTTTGGGGGAATTTTCTTTGTCTTTCATTGTCACAATTTTCAAGTTCTTTGGAAAAGATTGACAATATCATTTCGGCTCTTGCACCTCAGGGGAATGATAATATCAGTCATTCTTTGGAAAAGAATGACATTATCATTATTATGGCTCTTGCACTTTGCACTTTGGGGGAATTTACATTGTCTTTCACCAAAGCTCAAGCTTCCCACTTAGTAGTTGAAGAAAGGACTCTGGAAGAAGCTAGATTTCAGGCTCAAATTTCAAAGAATAAGAAGCATCATAAATAAGACAGGGATAAGCCACCAAAAGATGAAAGACCTATGAAACATAGAAACATAGAAGAGTGAGAACTTCAATAGAGTTCAAGAAAAAAAGGATTATGAAGAAGATAGGTGGTGAACATAGTTAAGGTGTTCTTACTTCTCAACATGGATAAAATAAGAGAGAGATCAAACTTTACAAGCTTGTCACAATGGGAAGATTTATAATCTTCCGAATGAGAAGGTCAATCAACCCTCTTAGGATCCATTGACATGGAAGATATTTACAGGGAGTGTTATTTTTTACTTGCTTTTAAAATGGGGTAATTGTGGGAACTATAGTACAACATCTTCTCTATGTGGGAAGATAAATAATTGAAAGTCCAAAAGCACACAAAAGGCCAAGATGATGCAAAAGTTATCTTGGTTGAAGGGTGGATGCCATTATGGAGGGCCTTCTACAGGAGGACAAAAAGTTATGCCTATGGCCTTCTTTGCAAGGGATAAAGAAGAAACACTCTTGATATCTTCTCTTCCAAGAGTGATATCAAAGGAGTTTTCAATGGGTGAGATGTCATTAGAATTCAATGAGTAAATACTTGTTTAGAGAATTAATATTTTTAATTCTACGACTGGATGGGATATCATTAGAATTCAACAAATAAGTACTTATTTTTTTATTTTAGAGAATTTATATTGTTTTAGTAATAGCTTTCTAATAATATGTAAGTTTCTTGTGGTGTTCTCATGGAGGATTAAAGAGTTCATGATCAAGATACTTAATTACAACCCACCAAATAGACAAGATTATTGAAAGTTGAGCTCACATAATGCCAAAATGCTAGGGGATGTTCACACCAGTCAACACCTCTCTTCCCCTTTGTTTAATTGGGGGTGTACTATCTCCTATAGAACCACATAAAACTGATGGTAGACTAAGGAGATGGTGGGAAAATGATTTCCACCAATCTGATGAAGAATACACATTCATATGCAGAATATCGTCCATGGGCACTCAAGTGTGCTACCATTTGTGTCGGTGAAGCTTCATCTCCAGAAGTTTGTCTTTGAGAGTCCGGGAAGTTTGCTTCCACTCCGGGTGTCCAAAAAGTGAGTCCTCCTTGGGTCCTCAAATTACAACACCCAATAAGTAACTGCATTCTAGAAATCATTACATCATTTTCTTATGCTTTTAACATTTTCATTTTGGTTTATATTCTGTTTTTCCTTGGACTTATAGGCAACTCAGTAGGGACCTCGCTGAGACTCTCCTCTGAAACTCATGCCTTCTCTCTCGAACTTACAGGCATCACGGTAGGGATCTCATTGAGCCTCTTTCCCAGCCCTCATGTGTATTTTTCTTGAACTTACACGTAACACAATAAGGACCTCACTGAGCCTCACCTTTAGACCTCATGCCTACTCTCTTGGACCTACGGGCGTCACGGTAGGGACCTCATTGAGCCTGTCCTTTGGTTCTCATGCCTCATTCTTGGACTTATAGGCAACACGGTAGGGACCTCGCTGGGCCTTTCCTCTGGACCTCATGCCTTCTCTCTCAGACTTACATGCATCATGGTAGGGACCTCATTGAGCCTCTCCTCCAATCCTCATGCATTATTCTTACACTTATAGGCAACGTAGTAGGGACCTCATTGGGCCTTTCCTCTGAACCTCATGCCTTCTCTCTCGGATTTATAGGCGTCACCTCATCGAGCCTCTCCTCTGGCCCTCATACCTTATTCTTGGACTTACAGGTGACTCAGTAGGGATGTTGTTGGGCCTCTCCTCTGGCCCTCATGCCACATTCTTTTTAATGTTTTTATTCATACAATATGTACACTAATTGATGTATTTGCAATTTGTAAATTATTCACCATCTATTCATGTTTTTATTCATACAATATGTACAGTAATTGATGTATTTGCAATTTGTAAATTATTCACCATCTATGTCCATTAGGTTGTCCACCTCGAGTGTCCCACGGAGGTGAAGGATGCGTTCCATGTACTCTCCATGTACTCCATGTAGGAGGCATAGATGAGTTCGATCATCAAAGCCAACATGTCGTATATCATATGTGTGCTTCTTTTAATGTGCTCATTTAGATTTTTAATTGCCTTCTTAACTTTCTTATGTGATTTAGATTTGTGTAAGGTATGCAAGATTCCCTTGAACTCATTCTCCAATGATAGTGCACAACACGACAGGTGGTAGTCTTACAAAAATAGAATTGACAATCTTTTTGTAACACAACTCACACTTTCTCCCCATTTTTAGTGTTTGATTTGATCAAAGCCCCTACAACTAGTGCACCACACTAGCTCAAGACCAAGTGTGTTCCCAATAAGTAGAGCTTGTGCAATACCACGGTTCTTACCTTTCACACGTAAGGCTACTTGATCTTAACTTTTAGTGTTCATTTTGTTAAAAACCTCTTGCTTATGTGCATTTCCCATGCTGGAATGATTTGTTGGGACCAATGGAGAGCACCACATCAATACCCCACTGGTGGACTCCATTCTGGCATGTTTGGCAACTTTACCCTTACTGTCGCCCTCGCCATCACCATCAAGATCACCATCACCATCTGTAGCAGCCCTCATCACCACAAGACACAGCAAGTTCTTCTCCAATGGCCTTGAGCTCACCTACCCCTCCCACTCCGATGTGAGGAGAAAATTCCAGGAGCTTTTAGAAGCCTTCTTGAACAACATTCCCGCAAGGGAGTGAAGCACATTCCCACAATCCCTTGCATTCAATCATGTCTTGGGGATAAAAATCGGAATTGCTCCTATTTATGATCCACACACTAAGGGAGTGATCTCATCTGCATTGCGTGGATTTAATGGTACCGTCTTTGCATACAGGCAAACCAGCAATGGTAAAGCTTATACCAAAGGGTGAACTTGGATATTGACTAGTCTATGAAGGTTTTAACCATATTAAAAAGATTACAGCAGAGTTCTTGATACGTGTCTTATACAATGAGGACATAAATGACCTCTTGGCTCTAGAGAACCGAGAGATGGCCACCGCCAGTGCTTTGCTGTGCTTGAAAATGGCCATCACCCGCTCTGCTCTCTTACCACCGCCAGATTTTTGCAACAACCGTTAGCCTGTTCGACTTTATACGGTTGAGCGAGTGCGAGTAGACAGCTGAAGTACTTCGAAGGTATGGAGAAGATGGGCGGAGGGAAAAGCGAAGGCGATAGTGAAGGTGTAGAGGCGGTGGAGAAGCGATGGAGTGGTGGAAACGTAGGAGGCAATTACGGGGGAGATGCCTTAAAGAAACGATGAAGAGAAGAATGCAGGTTTCACAGGCGTACAGGCGAGTGCCTGGTATTAGCACAGACGACAGAACAGGAGGAGGAAAGGGTGCGTGCTGTAGTTGGCGCTGAGTAGTGCCGCTACCGCTAAAAGCTTCACAATTCGTCCTCTCTTATCCCCCAGTTTATCTTGGAAGCGAACAAGCCGTGAAGGCGTCCAGCGGCCTCCCCATGGTAGCCTCCAGCTTCACCTTCACCACACAGCTGCCAACAACAACCCCCCCTAGAATCTCGATTCCATCAAGCTTTGTGTTTTCTATTCTTTTTGTGCTTTGCTTTTCTTGCCAATAGCGACACGCCCCCTGCGCAAAGCGTACTACTGTAACGGCGGCCCTGTACAACCCTAGCTAGAGTTTGTTGCACCCGTTCATCATTGGTATTTTGAATTAGCATGCTAAGGAAGCGCCACGAGTAGGGTTGATCCGGTTCGAGAGCCTCACAGACAAGAGCAAGTTGGATTCCCAGTCGGACCTTTTCATTCACATTGTGCTGGATAAGGCGTCTAGCAGTCTGACTATCATCGACAGTGGGAAGCTACATAGGTCGAGGGAGGGGGGTTGCGTAGCCCACTGTGCGGCGGCACAAATTGCCAACCTTCCGATCAGCTGAACCTCATTGCGGCTCCCTATCTGAATAAAGACTTCAACTCCTTTGCCTCCCATGCACACCCACCCACCGAGTTGTCGGCCTGGTTACTTGCCCACTCCTCCTCTTGCAACTTCACAGCCATCGTTGCACTGGTTAAGGCAATGTTGCTTGCACATATTTTAGGACTAGGACAATGGTGCCTGCACAGACCTTGTGTTGCGGGGTGTGTGCTTTTAGCTTGCTACCAAGGGCCTCCCGCTGGCCAATGGCCAAGAGTTGGCCTCACTCTACTCGATGGCAGTGAAAAGACAAAACTTTGAAGCGAATAGACTACCTGTGTACAATCATCGAGAAAGGGAATAGAAAGAGAAAATTAAATCATTTATTTAATAAAATAATTCTCAGAGAGAGAGAGAGAGATATATATATATATATATTGAGATCTAAGTCGAACCTACGAGCAAAGAAGAGAAACATGCACTCAAAATTCTGCACTGTGCATCTAGCTAACCTGCGAGACGAGGAAAAAGTCACCAGACTGAACACAATGTCCCTCCTCCACGTCGTGGATGCTGGCTTGTCAAGTGGTCATGTCATGGTTGAAAGAGTGCTGAAATTGGAGCGAACAGCCCACGACATGGATGAAAGCGGGAGTAGGTCCTGCATCTTTATTTTGTTCCTGATTAGGATGTTTTTTTTAATTTACAGATTACGGGTTTGGTTATGACACATTCCTATTTTTCTCTCTTTTATATTCGAACAAACTAATGGCCACTTTCAACACTGAAGGTGTATCTTTGGTCCACTTTCGATACTGAGAGTGTTATTTGGGAAACAAGGGAAGGGCATGTTCCCTTATGTTTATAGAATTTTGGGGAGGATTGTGCCAACTCCCCCACATACTTTATATATGGTTTTTTTATTTTTTTTCACTCGCACAAACAAGCACAAAATTCGTACAACTTGAACAACACAATGTAACTCAGATTCAGATGGACTAACCAGTTTGTAATTATCCTTTTTGCGAGGTGCTTCAAGATCTCCATCGATCAAAGGCATATGCGGAATTCATACTAACACAGAACATTCAAAGGTAAAGTGTTGTACAAAATCAATAAATATTTTTTTAAATTCTTAGATGTCAAGAGTACCGATAAGGCTATCAAAGCATTCTAGTTGTATATCTAAAGAACTTCAACCCAAAAAGGTTTGAAGTGACGGCACCATATCTTTTCTCTTAGACCTAGTGCTGTGCTAAAAAATAACGTATTTTTCAACTAATGAAAATAAAGACAACTCCTCATTCTCTCTTTCATTAAAAAAATGCTTAAGGATTAGGCATTAGACTTCTAATCAAGAGCTTCTGGACAAGGAGAAGATCAAAGCTTCTCATCCCACTGTGATCACCAAGTGTTAGCATAGCCTTGCTAACATTGGGAAAAACACATGCTCCTACAAACATAGCCATTGAAGTACACATATACACATGAGTACGGTGTAAGAGACTTGGATCAAGAAGAAGATAAAAGATACGGGATAAAGATACAAGCAAAACATCATAGTGTATTCCATATCCATCATCTTGTGTATAATTTGCATATAAGAGTTTTGTACAATTTGTATACAAGAGGGGATTTACATAGCTATCAAAATATGTGACTCTTGGGATACCCATGTGACTATTGGACTCCCATAACCTCCATAAGATCCTAACTCTCCACTAGCCCTCTTGTAAAACCACTTCTTGATATGACATCTTTTAATGACCAAATGCCACAACTCATTAGCCTAAGCTAATGCTAGTAATGCTAGGGGGTGCTCACACCCAAGCTAATGCCAAAATTCTCGAGGGTGTTCATACCAGTCAACACCTCTCTTCCCCTTTGTTTAATTGGCAGTGTACATGAAAATCTGTGAATAAATGGCTGCTAGAAGGTACAATGCAAGCCATTTCAAGTCATACACAATAATCACGTAAAACCACATAAAACTGATGTGGTAGACCAAAGAGATGGTGGAAAAATTATTTCCACCAATTCGATGAAGAATCCACAAGCATATGCTGATGAAGAATCTCGTCCATGGGCACTCAAGTGTGCTACCATCTATGTCGGTGAAGCTTCATCTCCAGAAGACTATCTCTAAGAGTCTGAGAAGTTTTCTTCAGCTCTGGGTGTCCACAAAGTGAGTCCTCCCCTTGGGTCGTGAAATTACAACACCCAACAATTACATCATTTTCTTATGCTTTTAACATTTTCATTTTGGTTTATATTCTGTTTTTTCATTGGACTTACAAACATGTGACTCAGTAGGAACCTCGCTCTTAGACTCTTGTAGTCCATATCCATCATGTATATTGTGTCCAATTTGCATACAAGTGGGGCTTTATATAGCCATCCACCAACCATGTGACTATTGGGCTCCCATAACCTCCACAAGATCCTAACCCCCACTACCCCTCTTGTAACCACTTCTTGATGACCAAATCCCATAACTCATTAGCCTAAGCTAATGCTAGTAATGCTAGGAGGTGTTCACACCCAAGCTAATGCTAAAATGCTAGGGGGTGCTCACACTAGCCAATAGGGAGTGTTAGGAGACATAAAAAGAGAGGCTCAAACAAAATAGGTGCCTAAGTATAACCCATCCTAGTATGACGCCTCTATGACAACCCCTAGATATACCAAAGGTAATTGCAAATATTCCAAAGAGGAGCCTAATGGACTATTCATGGGCTAACAAATACACTTCTCTAAGGTGACCTACCATCTCTTTCCTAAAATAAAAAATCGTGTAAGATTCCTCCTCAGCCTGAATAACAAATAAGCCTCTACTTCAATCCCTTGTAATCATTCTATGTTTCTGAATTCAAGAAAATATTATTTTTTCTTGTTTGGCCTAGTAAGATAAAAATTTCTAGAGAGTGGTAAATCAATATTGGGATATTTTTGGATAAATAAATTCTACAAATATCAAAAAAATGTTTTCCCTGCAGCAGCAGCAGAAAATCAAAATAGATTTTGCAAGGTGCAATTGAAATTAATTAAAAATGATTTAGAAGACCTTAGCCTAAGGGTCAAGATTTTGTGAAAATTTTGGATTAAGGTTCCTATGGACCAATAAGATTAATCCAAGTGTTGGGATAAGATAAATCCAAAGAATAAAAGAAAATACCCAAAAATGAGTAAATGCCCACATAAGATGAAGAGTTGACTAAGTACTAGATTTATTAGTTAAAAATTATGAAGTATTAATAAAAAATTGAGATATTTTGGAGTAATCATTCATTTTTGACACATTGGTAAGGAGAAGGGGGCCCTTCAAGGAGGCGCCTATTTCACATGTGTGGATGAGTTTTAAACTAAAAAATAATAGGATATTTTTATCTCTCCTACATCAAACCAAATAAAAAAGGGAGCCAAACTGGTCTAAAACTTGTCCAAATTCAGCTAAACTGAAGCTGAAAATTTTTAGAACTCAGTTGGACTCAGTTAGTGGCCTCCCTCACCTATAAATAGACCCTCATTCTTTTGTATTCTCATCTGTGAACTAAACTATGCCGGTATTACTCTAAGATAAGCTTATTTTCTATTATCCTCTAAAAACCCTCTACAAATTGAAGAGATTGGAGCTTCTCTCTCTCTTCAATCTTCCTTGGAGACTTCATCAACATACCAAACCAATTGATTGGTTGGGGGCCTCTACTTTGATCAAAGAATCAAGCAATCTAGAAGGTAAAATATGGTTTATGGTCTTTTTTTTCTTGAATCTCCAAATGTTTCTCTCTTCTCAACCCCTCTCAAGCTTGAGAAGCATTCAATTGAATGGCTTTTGAATACAATTGAAGTTCTTTAATGAATTGTAGTGATAAAGCACATAAATTCTCATTTATGCTTAAATTATAATGTTTTTTAAGCATAAATTTTCATTTATGCTTAAATTATAAAGTTTTTTAAGCATTTCTCTCTCTCCCCCAAAGAATGGTCATTCCTATGACCTATTGTTAAAACCCTAAGATCTCTCTAGATAATTGTTATGCATAAACATGCATAAATCAGGCATAAACTCAACCACCCAACCACCCCCGACGAGCCCAAGGGATGCACACATAAATCATAAATGAAATACATCATACCTCTACCTTGATGTCCCATACCATCAAGAGGTATAACTCCAATCCAATAGTATGTAGCTATAGTGTGAAATGGTAGATGAGTAGATATGGATCTCTACACAAGAGACCATAGCATAAGCCTCAAGCTTCCTAGCCTCCAAGCCCCCTTGAGTGTGTCCCATACCCCTATTATATAGGAGGGCCCTCAAGTGACTCTTGACTTTCCATTCCTCATGTGTGATCCTTGGATGCCTGACCCTAACCTTAAACCTTAAGGTTAGTCCTAACCCATGCTCCACTAGAGCTTGTTCCCATGCTCCCATGCTCACAAGCCTAATGTGGGTTAGCCTCCTAGTATATGCACACATAATGTGTGTATAACATAGCACACATAATGTACATATAACGTACTTCCCCTCTCTCAAAACATTGCACTCTTGCAATGAAAAGAAGGAGAACTGCACTGAACAATCTCACCCGACTCCCAAGTCGAATTCTCAATTTCCCTATCTTTCCACCTTATTTTAACCTCAGGGATTAGTCAACTACAAAGTTTCCTTTCCCTGAATTCAAGTACCTTATCAGGTTCATGTGGAACATAGGATAATTCATCGACTTCAACGAGTTCTTGAGGAGTAACTGTGTCATCCTCACCTCCCAGTTTCCCTTTCAATCTATCGATATGAAAGACTGGATGAACTCTAACAATTGGAGGTAGTTTTAGTTCATACGCAACCGTGCCAATCCGATATATAACTTGAAATGGACCACAATATCTAGGAGATAAATTCGAGCATTTTTCCATTGACAAAGTCTGAGAATCTTTAGGAACATTAAAATAAACCAACGCTCTTGGTTCAAAAGACCGAGATGAGTGTCCCCTATCAGCATAAAACCGTGCCCTATCATGAGCACTCCTGATAGAATCCCGAGCTTCGGTCAGAATTTCCTACATATCTCGCAAGAAATCCCTCGATGCATCAAGCTCGATGTCCTTAAGAGAGACTGATATCAATAGGTGCCCTGAGTTAATACCCATACATAAGTATGCACGGACTAAAAACCAATAGCCATATATTTAAAACTGTTATAGGCAAATTCCATCATTGGAAGATATTTTCTGATGATTTTCTAGAGACATGCACGAAGCATATACTCTACAATCTGATTCATACACTCTGTTTGCCCATCAGACTACTGCGGATGATCAGAACAATTCACATTCAAAGTAACTTCCTCATTGTAAAACATTCGGAATAAAGTCGAAAAGCATGGCATTATAACAGCAGAAACCAGGGATTCATCGGTGCCCCGACATACCCACATCTGCATATGGAATAATCGACGTCTCGAGTTACCCATATCAACATAGAGTCATCAACGTCTCGATGAGTCACATATGTCCATCCGTAAACCTATCAGGTTGATTGTGTAAATCACCTAAAGTACGGAACTAGAGAAAGAAATGCCAACAAAGGAAGAATCCAAATTTCCTTATCCGAACACAACAAGATAAACTTGTTTGAACTCTAAAGAAAGAGATTTCAACAAGTGAAAATGCCGATGAGATTACCCTCATCAAAACATGCAGGCTATAGATAAAAGAAATTTATCTAGAGAATGCCCACACTATAACTTCTAGTGAATTTAGAAAATAAGATTGTCTTTGAATGTTGAGGTCAACATGCTAAGTGATGTAAGCAAAGCAACAATCTTGAGCCCAAATTATCCCATAAGATAATATATGTGAGGGATCCCTAGCGTCCCATATCACCATGATACCACCCATACATACCTTAACAATTTAAAACTCCCTAGTATGCCGTCTAGGAAAATATGAATAAAATCCTGTATAAAAGGAATAAGATGGCCTTATCCAGACTTTCACATACTAAACCTATCTCTATATACTTGAGACTACATCAAGGAATAAATCCTTCTGAGTACATCATTAGAAAAGAAATTGAATTATTGGCGCCTTTCTAATGATAACTACCCAAAACACAATAAAGTTAGGGTAGAAAAATAACTCACCTAGATATATAAGCAACTAGGTATCCGAGTTGGAATATGTACAAGAGTACAAGAAATATACTCCAAAATTACGTGCAAAAAACGAAGGCAAACGCTACCTTCAAAGCACATGAAATTATGCAAAAGATCAAAAGATCCTTATAAAACTATGGATAAAAGCATAGAAGCTCCTTAAATCCATAAAAACCATAGTTGATCATAAAAATCAATGCATACCATCTAATGGACATAAATCATGCCAAAAGAAGCATTAAAATTGGTGGCCAACTCATCAATCCAGAGTATATGAACATTTTGTCGTTCAAATAAAACTCCAAAGTAAGAAAGTGAAACACATGTGTGTAGCACTCAATAATAAACCCCCAGACACAAGTGATCTAGGTAGAACCTGATGAGTCCATATAAAACTTGGAAAACATCCAATAGAAGTCCACCAAAATAAACTGATCAACTAACCTATGATAGAGTTTGTTTTAGGCTTAAGAAATTAAGCACAATCCACACTTTAATAAGTGCCAAAATAAATTATCATGGAAAAATGTTAAAGGTGAAACACACTTTGAATGAAAATTATAGCCATCAAAAGAAATTAAGGAACATGTCCAAAAACAATGGCTAAATAATGGTAAAAAATCATGAATACATCGTTTAGAATTAATCCAAACATAAATATCCATTAATACGAGGTATAATCGTATTAATAATATGCGAATAACCCGCATCTATCTAATGTCAGTACGAGAAAACGTACTTCAACATTAAATAACCCTCGAAAAGATTAAATTCTCGAGAAAAAGAATTATCATGATTTTTTCCAAATTTTTCCTAATTTATAGGACCTCAAAATATGATAATTTTGAATTCCACGAAACCTATCTTATGGCATTCCAAACCTATATTTTTCCAGAAAATTTTTAGTAATTAATTTTGCTAAAATATCATTGATATTTTAAAAAATACCAATTTTTAGGATTTCTAAAAATAATTTCTAGAAATTTCCTAATTTTCCCTGAGAATCCCATCGTTCACGAAATTTCCAATTTCGTCCGACAGTTCTCAAATCCAATGAAATTTTTTAATTTTAATGGATTTTTCTAATTTTCTGGGTCAAAAAATATAATTTTAAAGGAATTTGAATGGTCACGAATGCCCGAATGGACACACCACATGCCAAACACCAACCCCACATTTTCTGAAATTTAAAATAATTTTCTACTAATTTTCAAGAATTTTTTGAAATTTTTAAATTACCCCGAACGTATTTAGAATACAAACAGTCAAAAAATTTTGGAATTCCAACGGTTTGTTCCGGAATACGGAAAGCCAAAAGTTTTGGGAAAATGAAAAGACAAAAAAAATCGGAATGTGAAAGGTCAAAGGTTTCCGGAATACGGAAGGTCAAAAGTTTTTCTGGAATTCGGAAAGCCAAAAGGTTTCGGGAAAACGGAAAGCCAAAGGTTTTCCGGAAGATGAAAAGCCAAAAATTTTCAGAGAATTTTTTACTCAAATCCCAAATTTTTCAGTATTTTTCAGGCTTTTTTCCCAAGCTTTTTTCTTGAAAAATATCAAAAAGCTCTTTTTTTTAAATTAAAAACTCATCTTTTTAAAAAAAATGAAAAAAATAAGCTTTTTAGCTTATATAAGATTTTGATTTTTTTAGGGGGGGGGGCATTTTTCGCCGGCGGCTGCTGCGCAGCCCCCCCCTTCCCGTCGCCTGCGCGAATGAGAGTGAGAGAGAGAGGGACTCTCTCTTCTCCCCTCTCTCCTCCCTTTCCTCTCCAAATCCATCTTCCTCCTCCAATCTCTCCTCTGTTAACCACAGGGAGATTAACTTAATCTTAATTAAGATTTTTAATTAAACTCTTAGTCATAATTAACATTAATTATAATTAATGTTAAATTTAAAAATTTTCTTTTTAAGAGAAATTTCACGGAAAAATGAAGGAAATATCAGATTTAAGAGGCGAAGAGGACCCCACGCCCACGGGAGAGCAATTTATGCATCAACACGCTGTCCCCTACTGAATTTCAGTAGCAAATTGACAGAAATTTGATCGCATTCCCGCGGAAAAAACCCGCAAAAATGTATAAAAATATATTTTTAATCATAAAAATGCTCAAAAAATTTCTAAAAAATTAGAAAAAAATTTCTAAAAATTTTAGAAATTCAGGGAATCCATTCTACAAAAATATCAACCATAAACTCTATGGTATTTTTGCAAAAAATCCATTAATGCTTGATTTTAACCATAAAAAATAGGAAAAAATAGCATTAACTCACGGTATTCCCCCGCAACGTCGATTCGTCCATTGAATTGTAGTTACACATGTTCCAATCACCATATCGATGATCCACGTGCAATTCATCAACACAAATCAACAAAAGATAACATTTTATTAGTAATTATTAAAATTTACTAAAAAAAATCAACAATTAAATAGAGATTGCTCTGATACCACTGTTAAAACCCTAAGATCTCTCTAGATAATTGTTATGCATAAACATGCATAAATCAGGCATAAACTCAACCACCCAACCACCCCTGAGCCCAAGGGATGCACACATGAATCATAAATGAAATACATCATACCTCTACCTTGATGTCCCATACCATCAAGAGGTATAACTCCAATCCAATAGCATGTAGCTATAGTGTGAAATGGTAGATGAGTAGATATGGATCTCTACACAAGAGACCATAGCATAAGCCTCAAGCTTCCTAGCCTCCAAGCCTCCTTGAGTGTGCCCCATGCCCCTATTATATAGGAGAGCCCTCAAGTGACTCTTGACTTTCCATTCCTCATGTGTGACCCTTGGATGCCTGACCCTAACCTTAAACCTTAAGGTTAGTCCTAACCCATGCTCCACTAGAGCTTGTTCCCATGCTCCCATGCTCACAAGCCTAATGTAGGTTAGCCTCCTAGTATATGCACACATAATGTGTGTATAACATAGCACACATAATGTACATATAACACCTATTCTATATTCAAATGAAGCTTCTCTCATGAAGCAATTCTCTAATCTAAAAGTAATGTCTATGCTTATCAAATTAGAGGCCAAATAAGTGGCTTTTTAATGCTTTTATGCTATTTAATTTATGGAAAAATTAAGAATCAAGTCCATAATTAGATATTGATCCAATTAATGGTTATTCTAATCATAGGGATATTACTAAACCTTAAGCTTTCAAATTATTGAGAATTATCAATAATAGCAGGCAGAGCTATGGTAAAATTTTTAAAAAATTAACATATAAATCATTTTCATTCATAATATGAAGAGAGGACTTCCTATCATATTCTAGGATTAATCATCCTAGATTAATTGAATGATTCTCATTATAATCATGGAAAAATTAATTTTTATGTTTATGCATAACTAGTTAATTAAGAAAAAGAGGAATTTCTAGTAATCCATTTTTATGTTAAAAGAGTAATCCCCATGACAATGGAAATCCATGTATTTCGATGAAGTAAGAGAAAAATTGTGATGCTAAAATAATGTATATTTTATTTAAAAATTAAAGAAAGATTTTAGTTAAATTTATATTTTTGCATAGATAAGTTTAAATGATGAAAGAGGAATTCCCACCATATTGGAATTCAAATATTTAAATGAGGAAAGTGTAATTCCTAGTGTAAAGGAATTAATGGAGATTTTTATTTAAATTTTAAGAAAAAATTTAGTTAAATTTATCTTTTTGCATAGATAAGTTTAAATGATGAAAGAAGAATTCCCACCATATTTGAATTCAAATATTTAAATGAGGAAAGTGTAATTCCTAGTGTAAAGGAATTAATGGAGTTTTTTATTTAAATTTTAAGAAAAAATTTAGTTAAATTTATCTTTTTGCATAGATAAGTTTAAATGATGAAAGAGGAATTCCCACCATATTGGAATTCAGATATTTAAATGAGAAAAGTGGAATTTCTAGCTTAATGGAATTAATGGATATTTTAATGTAATTTTTAAAAATAATTTTAAATAGATTTAATTTATGGTAAAAGAGGAATTGCCATGATAATTGGATTGTACTCATTAAAATGAGAAAAAAAAAAGGATTTCAAGTTTATTAAAAAAAAAGGTATGATATTTAGTTAAAAGAAGAATTTTTATGATAATTAAGAAAAGATGGATTTGAATTAAATTTTAGTGTCAAAAGATGAATTTCCACCATAATTCTACCTAATGAATTAAGGTTAGGAAATTATGTGATAGAAGGAATATCTTTGGATATTGTAATTGGTAAAATCACTAAATGGATATTTACCCAAATCTAGATGTTTATCTGGAGGGAATCCTTGTAGAACTAAACCGAATGAATTTGGTTAGACTACGAGAGGGACGGACAATAAACCTACTTGGCCATCTCTCGATTTGAATCAAGTAAAAACTTCTTGATGACCAATTCCAGTTTCTAATCACAAAGAATAGACTGTCGGAACTAAACTAGTTTTTCCCGACCGAACTCACCGAGAATCTAGTTGGACAATCAGACTGAATGAATCAGACTGAATGATGGTGGGGTAGGTTACCTTGATGAGAGATCAAGGATCCTCATTTTGAAACTGGGAATTATGGAAAAGGGTTTTTGGAATCATCTCAAACTGGAATTTTACTTGCATTGGAACCTCTGTTTTTCATTCAAATGACTGTTTTACGGTAGAATGCTGGAGAAAGCATTTGGCTTATGTTTTTTCTAAGAGGAGGTTCGTGGGAACAGCTGGCGGGGAGTCGTCAAGGGACGTCGCTCGCGGCAAAGCTTGCCGAGGTCTTGATCAGCCTCAGTACGGTTAAAATGGTGCGCTTTCGGTACGATGGGCGAGGACCGATGAAGCGGTCCCTGGGTGAAGTGCTAGGACACCTAAGGAGGATCCTAGAGGGTTCTGACCAGGCGATGCACGGGCTCACGGTTGTTTGCTAGGACACCCATGCGTACGTCAAGGAAGATTTTAGATGGACAAAAAGGAAAGATTTTTGGGAACCAAATTTTGATACTGGATCTCGTTGGTTGGCCAGCTGGTCTTCAACGGAGAGTCCAAAGGATATTATTGTAATACAATGGACTCCGAATTTTAGAAAATGATGATCATAAATATTATGATTTCTATTGAAGGATTGTTTTAAAGCTAGTCAAATCTGTTATAAATGGTAATTTCATATTGGGTGTGTATGTGGTATGCCTACCTTAATTTTTGCATGAATCACCGGCGGCTAGGGAGCTTGGGAACTCTTTTTCTTGGTACCCGGGCAAAAACACAACCAAATCTTTATAAAGGAATCCCACCAATACAGTGGTCAGGTGGCGGGTGGTTGGCTAACCCATGGGCCGTGGGCCAGATGGGGTTAGGTTGGATCGGAGGATTCTTGAGAAACAACTAGATACGATTAGTTATGTTAATTAGTTTAAATCTTGAGAAGACCTTGTTCTGTGGGAGGGGAGTAGCGACTGTGCCTCGCAAATGAGGAAAAAAGCGGTGATTCCATGGACCAAGTGCAAGTCTCTTCTTGATCTGACTATGTGACTTTAGGTTTGGTTAGATCAGTTTAACTAGTTAAGACTTTGACTCGTTAGAGTTATTCCCCGTTATTAGAAGATTTTTTTCCATGGCGGAATCGGCCGTGCCTTCCGGGCGAGGGGAGTCTTCCGGGCCCGGTCTCGGAGGGACCGCCGCCTAGGCTAGCCTCTCGTCCTCCGGACATCCGCGGGCGAGGCCCCGAGTGTGGATCCCCACCCCGCGCGGGAGGCCAACGCCGCTTCTGCCGCTGGTAGGTGCACCGCGGAGGGGGCAGGGACATCACAAATCCAAATTCCCTACACCATTGTAGGCTGGAGTCCAACAACAAGTGAGTGAGAATACAGACCAAGAAACATCCCAAACTCTCATCCTTTATATCTTTTGAAAATGAAATGCCCATTATAGTTTTTGTAAGATAGCCTAAGCCTTTATGTGTGATCTAGACGCCTATACATTGGCCGGTGGATCTAACACCACCCACCATGAGCATAGTAAGAAAATAAGAAAGAGTGAGCATACAGACCAAGAAACATCCCAAACTCTCATCCTTTATATCTTTTGAAAATGAAATGCCCATTATAGTTTTTGTAAGATAGCCTAAGCCTTTGTGTGTGATCTAGACACCTACACATTGGCCGGTGGATCTAACACCACCCACCGTTGAAAAGTTCCACGTTAATGCTAAAATTGGAAGATGTATAATAAGTCATGTGGGACCTAAGGGTTAAGGTGTTTGGATTACCCTTCAAACACACTTTCATAGTTATGAACTTCCATCAACAACCTAGTGTGCATGATAAATTTTTAGGGAATTTCTACTAAGAGTCTATTGACTAGTGTTGACTACTAGTGCATGATTGGAGCAATGACAATATCTATCTAGAAGGAAGGTCTATACACTAAAAGGCCAATATTGACTAGTGTTGACTACTAGTGCATGACTAGGGTAATGACAACATCTATCTAGAAGCAAGAAATATACATTAAAAGACCAATCTTTGCACAAGAAAACGCATCCCATGGGCACAAATGTAGATATATATTAGTTAAAGATTCAGATACCACAGTTAGAACCACATTAATCAATGTCTATGAGACTTGTAACAAACAATTAGAGGATAATCATAAGGAAGAATTTTCTACAATATTACTTCATCCAAAATGATGTGATAGATTGGATACACTTATGAGTGCCAATTAATCATTAGGAAAAATATGGACTCATAAAAGGGCCCTTTAAGAAAATATTAAAAAAAATGGGCTAGCCAATGAGAGAGCTGGGATTCCAGATCCATGTAACATGGATCTTTTTGAATCTTTTGCCACCAAATCTTACAAGATCAAGCTAATGGAGTTTAATATTGGGACCAAATATTTAAATACTAAAGAAATGTCAAATGTGCCTTATGGTCCTCATAATAAAATATTATAGTGTTAGTGAATGTTACTTCTCAACAATCATGAATTTCTTCCCCTCTTTCACTTTTCACGCTTTGATTTTCCCCCCTTTTTGAATTTCCCTACTTTTTTCTCTGAGGAATTCAATTTTATCATATTTCACGCTTCCTTGCTTTTTTTCTCATTAAAATTTATTGTAACCATCCTCTCTAATATGTCTATCTTATGGTAAAACTTTCTTTGAGATATTGCTAATTTCTCAAGGCTTGAAGGTAGTCTTTCTTCTCTATTCTTTTAGGGAAAAAAATATAGATAGGTTTCTCTTTAGTATGTTCATATTCTGGTAAAATTTTTTCTCCTTTGAATATAAGCTCAATGAGATAATTCTAATTTCTCATGGTATTCATAAAGTTAGTCCTTCTTTTATTATTATTTTTGGGCAAAAGTTTACAGTTTGCATCCTCTCTCGTACGTTGTTCTTGTGCTATGGAGACTAATTCAAAATCTTTGGCATTGGTCTAAAATTTTTGAAGCTTTGGTGTTGGTCTATAGTTTTTTAAGTTTGGGAAAGGAGAAGGTAATAAGCAATTTTCTTCTTTTTATTCAAATTTTGTTAATCTTTAAGTTTTTGATTTTCTATTTTGTTGGTAACCTTGATAATGTAATATATTGATAATATTTGAAAATTTTTCATTTTCTCTTGCAGGTTTTGAACCTCTGAGTTTTGTTGGTTTGGAGACTGCTTGGGACTTTGGTAAAAAGGTAATAATTAAGTTTGGTCTCTTGTTAATTTAGTTTATGAGTGTAAAATTATTAATTTTGACATATTGGTGGTTAATCCAATGGCTTACATTGAGGTATAATTTTATTAATATTTATCTATTTTATAAATTTTTTTACTATAGATATCTCAAAGAAGGAAGAATAAAAGGAATATGCACACTGTGGAGGTTTTTAATCACAGAGATGAGGAGGGAAAATGGATTCTTGAACGTAAAAAGTAAATCTATGATTGATGTAAAGCACTTTTTTAATTCTTTACTTTTTTAAACATAAGATATACTTATATTTAATTATAACTATAAGGATAATTTCATACATAGGTATTAGTATAAATGTAAGTTTAATTATAAATCTAAATATTGATGTAAGTTTTCAATATAAACATAAGTTAGTATAAGTATAAGTAAGTTCATTTCTTTCATTATACCTTCAATATAAACATAAGTCAGTATAAGTATAAGTAAGTTCATTTCTTTCATTATACCTTCAATATTGATGTAAGTTTTCAATATAAGTATAAGTATAAGTTCATTTCTTTCATTATACCTTCACCTACTTTCACTCTCTAGCCTTTCTCTCGCGTGCAATTTCTCAGTTTTTCTTGTGTATTTTGATATCATCATGGTTGTTCTTCGAGTAGCCTTTGATGAGTGGATTAGTCACACTCGCTATGCTCACATTGTAGACTCAATTTATGCTAGATTTTGTAAGAACATAGAGCTTGAGAGCTTGATGTCTAGCCTAGAGCCTTTGATGAGTGGATTAGTCACACTTGCTACGCTCACATCGTAGACTCATTTTATGTTAGATTTTGTAAGAACATAGAGCTTGAGAGCTTGCTGTCTAGCCTAGATCTTGAGAACTTTCTCTTGGCAGAGTTTTGCTTGGGACATGATGAAATTACCTTCTCCATTCCTAACTCTGTTTCTAGGTGGGTCCTTGTGGAATTCCTCTTCTCCATGAAGAGAAGAGATAGCCACAAGAAAGTTATCAAGAGAGCCTTAGCACATGTCTCTCCGGACCTCCTCACAGCCTCCGTTCTTGCCTCCTTTGAAGAGAATATTCCAATCAATTTGATTGAACGGGATATTTTCCTTGCAATTTACATTCTATCAATAGATATTCAGGCGGAGGCTGATGACCCTGATGTTGACATCCCATTCTTGACATACCTTGATCAAGATCTAGCAGAGATGACTCTTTATCCTCAAGTAGAGACTGAGAAAAGTCTAGAAATATAACACATAGGCATCCAGGAGCCTAAACATATAGAATTTAAAGGCCTACCCCTTGAATCCCTGACACCCATCATCTAGAGGGTGAGGAGTACGTGCTGATGCAAGATGTCTTGGAGCTCCTGGAATGAGGAAAGATAAGATATATTTCACACTTGTTCAAGATGTTGGAGATGACTTCATTGACTTCAGCATACAGGATGCTCCACCTATTGTTAATGAAGTCAGTCGCTATGATGGTAGCAGCTTGGATGATGTATCAGCATACAGGATGCTCCACCTATTGTTAATGAAGTCAGTCGCTATGATGGTAGCAGCTTGGATGATGTATCAGCCATCATCCAAGTCCAAGAATCAATCGAAGAAGCTTCTCCTGAATATGAGATTTTGGATGCAAAATTTGGAAGGTTGCAAGAGGATCTGTTCACGCCTCAACAACAGCACGAGATACGAGCGATGGGAAGTGAAGAAGAGATTCCTCCAGGTAGCCTACGATGTTGATGAAGGAGCACGAGGAAGCCGAGGAGGTAAATTCTGGGAAAATTTTAAGAAAATATTTTTCCTAATTTATTCCAAATTTGACCTGCATGCTCCTTGGGGGCATGTAGAGGCCCTAGAAGAAATTCTAGGCTAATCACAGGGCCCTTGAAGTGCCCCAACCAAGGGCTAGCATCTACAGGGGTTCGTGTCTCCTACTTCTCTGTTATCCTCTTTAGTGGAGTAGAAAATTTTATCTCAACACCCTTGCTCTGTGCCCTTCCGTCTTGTTTGGGTTTGGTTCTAACCCCCTTAGAGTATGCTTGTGGTGGGCGGTTGTCCTCGTGATTCGTTCCCGGGGTCCCCCTCTCAGGGTGGGCTAGACGTCATGGATCTAGGGCTACTTGAATCGGAGTGATGTTGCTTGATTCGTGTCTCAAGAGGTCAATCCTATGCCATTTCCATATGTGCACATCTGTGGTTCCCTCTGCTTTAGCAAAACCTAGCTAAATCAAAGGAACTTGAAAGACTTAAATTCACTAGCATGCATGTTGGATGGTAGTTCAAAAGGTGGGCCCAACCACTGATATGATTATTGACTTCATTGGGTCGTTGACATGTTCAAAGGTGGGTTCAACCGGCCAATTCGAAGATGGGTTTGATGGTGGGTATGATGCCGTGTTTGATGGCGTGCTTGACGGTGGAAATCGCATGCTTATGGTTTGGAGCTGGCACATGGACTAAACAAGAAACCGAGGGAGTTATCATTGCATGAATAAATTTGACAAATAGCGTAAATGACAAGCTGATGGGTCCCAAATGTTTAGTCAGGAAGAGGAACCCTATTATCTAGTAGGTAAAGTCAGCAGAAGATGGCCCTGCTCGAATCGGTGGGGGTTTCAGTTGGTAGAAGAAGCTAGCACTGGAATCATCTTTTCTGTGTTTCCAAAATCTCTGATAGCGGTAGATTCCCTATACTATGGGTAACTTGCACATGTGGTTTTGACTAGAGAGAGAAGACCTACCCCATCGGCCTTCGGCTGGGGCACTTCCAAGGCCTTGATCAGCCAAAAATTTCTTATGGGGCCTCTACAAGCCACAGGGAGCATGTAGGTCAAGTTTGGACAGAAAAAAAATCTATTTTTTTTAGACGGTTGGCAATGCGAGCGTTACGCATGCACTTGTACTAACATAATTTTTCACTTTTGGTTTACAATATATCTTTGATGAGTCCTCACCCAGGCAGGCCAGCAGATTCAAAAGGTAAGGAAGAGTCCAAGACTCAGCCTTGAAAGAATATATTGGCTGAATCATTATCTTCCACAAGGCATGCTTCTCGGCTAGCTCAACTAATTTTTTGAAGTTAAAAGCATTAACTAAAGTTCCTGCTTTCAAAACTATCCCTACAATGTCTAGCTTGGAGAAACTCGTGCTCCCTCGATGCTCCAAGTTAATTTTTCTGTACTCAGAGTAGTGGGGGGGGGGGGTGCACTATAAGCCCTTGTGGTGGCAGTTGGCCACATTGTAGGGATACATGATCCCTTAGCAATCCAAAGGGAGCTTGCAGGGATGCAGTTTTTCTCCCAGCTATTAAAGCCTCTCCTTCATCTTCTAGTGAGCCAAGTAGCAAGAGGCAAAGAACATAGCCTCTCTTTTGTAATACGATCATGGGTTTCTTGTACTCTCTACAGTAATAAAAATTGGATTTCTTTTTTATCTTTGCATCGTATGCTCATTTGATTTTATCAAATTTTAACTATTTGATTCTATATCTAAGTGTTTAAAAATTAAACTTGATATGGTAGGACAGCTTGTGGTTGACATAGTAAAATTAATTGCACATAATTAAAAAAAATTACCACGAAAAAAAATGAACAAGTAAGAAAAAGAACAAAAGCACAACACAAGGAGCAGAGAAAAGTTCTTGATATTCATCAAAGTCATCAAATTACTTACATAGTTATACGATTACAAAGACTGGTATATTTACAAACAGCTATTATTTCCAGGAGTATCCCTCCATTTGTGCAAGTGACAAACTAGTCACATGTCCTTTTTGGTAATGGTGACCCTCTTTCTACGTATAGTTGCTATCAAGGTATCACTGAACATATCTACTAGGTAAGCCTAGCCACGTGCAAAGCATCCATTGCTTGTGCTGTCCATCGATATGGCTAGAAATCTTTTTATCGAGCCCAAAATCTACAGTTGCCCCTCAACCTTAAGTCATTATGAATTTCTCGTACGTCTCTCGCAAATGTTGCCTTAGGAATTAAGTTTTGCACTTTCTTTTGATAGTACCGGATTTCCCTCAAGGTCGTAGTACCTGGCCTCCATCTCCCTCCATTTGCAATGTCTTGGTTGTGGTCGAGGTTGGGGCTGAGGTTGAGGTGGGGGCTGGGGTTGAAGTTTGGGCTAGGGTTGCACCTCATCCTCCAACTGGTGTGGGGCTTGGGTGAGGTATAAAGGATTAGGCTAAGAGGAGGTTCCGGCTTTTGAGCTAGAGTCTTATGGTGGTGGCATAGTCTTGCTCTCTTTTGTGGGCCACACCCTACATAGGGGTTGCTTTGTGTGAGCCATTAATCAAAAAGATAATAAACAAGAAATGAAAAAAATGAGGAAAACTTTTGTTAATATATTCAATTTTAGAAAGTTACAATTGATTTTATCAAAATTTTTAAATTTATTGAAAATTTCAAAGTTTTTTGAATTGAATGAAATTGTATCTGTGCATAAATCTAGGCCTAAGGGACACCCCAAAAAAAATTGTGATCTAAGGCGTATAAGGCCCCTAGTCGAAGGCTAGCATGTGGGGCCTTCGGCTATAGGGGTCCTACAAGCCTCAAATCAACCCTAATTTTTTTTTTGGAGTGTCCCTTAGGCCCAAATCTATGCACATATCAAATTCCGTAACATTTTGACAAAGTTGGTATGTCGGCATATTTTGATGCTTGTTCCCAGGGTCAAACAAAATTTGGCTGTAGAAGTGTCATTTTTGCATAAATATATTATAACCGTCATATGTGTCATTCTTTGATAATGTCCAAAATTTCATGTGTCATTTTTTTAAGAAAAAAATCATTATCATGATGAAATGTGATAATAATATCGATATTTGCATTGAAATGTTTTCTGTACTATAGACAGCTTAATTGAACTTAAGTGTTATCCAAATTGCTTCATAGGCTCCATACAAAAAATAATTACTATTACATAAAAATCATAACCATGAGACAAGTTAAAATTGCCATAATTAAAGTACAAGGTACAAGTTTCATAGAACAAAGTACTTAGTTGAAATCTGCGTATAAGGTACAAGAGACAACTAAATACCAAAAAGTGCTAAAAAAGTAAGGAGTATAAAGCTTGATTTAGTGTGCATAATGTTTCTCAAACTAAAATATCTCCTAGCACCTATAGGTCCTCACATCATGTCAGGGTTGAGATTTGAGATATCACTATTGTTTTGTGGATCCTAAGAACTAACTGTAAATGCTTATCTTTGATGGTGATACACTTGGCATGGATAGCTACCATATGGCCATCATGCAATAAATCAACCATATAATGTTCAGCTACTGTTTGAACTTCCGTCAATGCTTGGGCTGAACAACGAATCAACGTTACTATAATATTGTGCATAGTACCTCCTTATAGATGCCTTTTGAAGATCTTGCATCACTTCCCTGACTAGCCTTGCGAAAGGGACCTTTGGTATAAGCAAGTCCACTGACTTTTGATACTTCCTTATCTCACATAGGGAAACAATCTTTGGTCTCCATCTTTGCTTTCTGTGAGGTGGCCGTGGAGGACCCATTGGAGATAGAGCTGGAGCTAGAGGAGCTCTTGCATTTGCAAAACTTGTTTTGGTGGTGGAGCAATAGTACCATTGTCAGATAGTGTACATTCACTATCAGTTTCACTGTTAGGACACTGTGCAATTGAGTCTTACTCTTGCTAATCTTCTTGTTAATCTCTCTCCCTAATTGCATAGCGAGTGTGTGTGAGTGAAGTGAGGTGAGAGGAGGAACGAGTACCCGTAGTGCAACGTGGTGATGTGACAACGCTCACGGGAGGCATGGTGGAATTGCTCCTCAAGGAGTTGTAGAGCTTGGAGACCTCAAGGGTTACGAGCTCGGCCATTGGAAAGATCCTCACGACAGTTGCAATTCACCAGAGGTAATCTCTTTTTCGATGTGTTTCAAGGAGGGTTAGGGCGAGCCTTAACATTTTTGGCACCACTACCGGGGAGCCATCCCTTAGCTTTTTCCCTCATTTTTTCTCTAATCTACACATTATCCATTGCCTATTATCTTTATTAATGGTTTTTCGTGAAAAAGATGTGGATTTGATGGTGATTTGTGTGTGATTTGGTATAAAATAGCTCTCTTTTTCGTTTTTAAAAAGAATGCCTTTTACTTATTTTTTAGCTTAATTTGTTGTTTCTGTTGTTGTTATTGTGGTTTTCATGTTCTTAGGGCTTGCACATAGTTTGTATTAGGCTTAGTTTTTGCATCCATTGCATCAAACAGTGCAATAAAATATAAATTTTAGTGAATGTTAGCTCTCTTAGTGTTAAACATAGAACTAAGATCATTAATTTTAGCTTAATTATGTGTTTGTTGTTGAAATTGTTTGCATTAGAGTGTTAGCAAGTATTAGGAGTAGCTTAATCTTTCAATTTTTTTTAAAAAACCATAAAAAATCCTTGAATTGGACTAATTTCTCTTAATGGACTGGTTTTTATCATTAAGGGTGACTGATCTTGCTCAAGAGGTAAAAAATTAGAAAATGTGTTATTTGGGGTCTAAATTGATCATATGAGTAGTCGAAATTGGTGTTTTTAAGTGTTTTGAGAGCATCTAGATGTATCAAAATACTTAATTATATTAATTTTTTCATTAATTGGAAAAATTTAACTCTCTGCTTAATTTTGCCTTAAAAGAGGAGACCACAATTAAGAGTCTAATTAATCCCCTTGTAGATTAAATTATTTACACATTTGTTGATGCACAAAGATTAGCATTCCCTTGCTCTATCCAATGATGTGCTCAATTGTGTGAATTAATTAAGGATTAGTGGTTAATTAGAGTCCTAAATTAGTGTAATAGAGAGAAAAATATTAGTGAAAGGATTAATCTTGGATTAATTATTAATTACTTTTTTACATAACTCATTAAGGCTAATGAGAATTCCAGGAGTAGATGCTCATGAGTTGTCAAATTGTCCATTTTGGTGGTCATTTATGAAGGGTGTAGGGGTGTCATAAAAAGGTCGACTTTTTTGATTCCCAATAACCTTTTTGGAAAAATGCCCATATCTCTTTCATTTTAAATTAAAAAAAATCCCCCCAAAAAGGAAAATTTGTATTTCCCATGACTTTAAAAAAAATCAAATTTAATTTTTCTGTGAAGTTCGGTTCATGCATAAACCATTTTCTGCAACTTCACGGCATGAGACCCTTCGTTCATGTGAATAAATTTTTTTAATTATATAAAATCCGTGAAGTCCGGTTCACGTGTGAACAATTTTTTGCAACTTCATGGCGTGAGACTCTTCATTCACGCTAACATTTAAAAAAATCAAAATTTATAAAATCCGCGAAGTCCGCGTCATGATGTGAAAAGGGGTCCGTCGGAAAAAAAAAGACTCTAGAAAACACTCCTGTTTGTTAGGCGCGTATCTCCTAAACCATATATTTGAGGAAGGCACTCTAAGGCTCATCGAAAAGCTGACATCGAGCTCTTTGACTTTGGATTGCCGTGTCTGAGTCAAAATCAATCATTTTGGCCTCCGACCAGCGGCCTCAAAATTCAACCCGAAAATCGAGGCAAAAAACATTCAAACTACGAAAAATCACACAAACAGCCCGAAAACAATGACGAGCCATATTTGGGCTACTTTTTGAGAGTCCAAACGACAAAATCACGGATGACTCAGGGAACAAAGTTGTATTACTCCAAAAATACTACAAATCCCTCATACAGAGTTTTTCAAAATTCCTTTTGGAACACCCTCAAAAACATGCTGCGAAGCATGGAAAAAATTCACAGAAAAATTTCTCGTCTTGAGAAACCGATGGAAAATAAGTTTTAGGACGTCCTCTTCCATTTGGGAAGATACTTGCACACGCTTTTTTTGAAAAATTATCTCTAATGTCATTCGCGTGCGTATAGAGCCTAAGCTAATTAGGGCGAACGGACACCCGTTTGACACAACGAAGAGAACGCCAGGCCTCTTGAGGCTGTAAACAGGCTGTGAGAGAATATAAAAAGCAAAAAAAAAACCTGTGTTTGCTCATTAAGGAGCATTTAGGCATTCCGACATGGCAATGATAGAGGGATTGCTAGGGATTACACAAGGACTGAACCCAAGGCTGACATCTTCGAGCCATTGAGATCTATGCTGCAATTGCATCTCCCGATACCATTGGCTATGCCTATAACAAGCGTGTCATCAGGTTTTACACCCCCTATCACTTGGATCCCACTGGGCTTTGGTCCCTTACCTAACATTCCCACATATCCTATAAGTACCAACCCTTTCCTGGATGCCCACACCCTGGACATACTGACTAGTCTAGGAAGGGGGTAGCCCAAGGATTTAGTGAGTCTCTCCCAAAAAAGGCACTCACATACGGCCTCACTGATCGATGGAGTGCAGTAACAGAACTCTATTCAATTGAGCGTCAACCAAATGAATCCATTAGAGATTTCATCCTTCACATAAAACTCTTGGACTCATGTTGTGTCATGGAAAAAATTAAACGATATTCAATTGAAGAGATGTTTCATGATGGGCTTGAAGAATAATAGCTTACACAACCTGATCATTGTATCCAATCCGGAAACATGTGATCAATGTTGTAAAGAAGCAGTACGTTTAGATGACAACATGCTCGAAGAAGCCTTGCTTAAAACCTTTCAATCACCATCTCTAACAGAGGATGAACTGCTTCAAAACCAAACATTCTTAATGCCTCTACAAGTGAGGAACAAAATGCCTTGTGTTGAGTGCAATCACTACGATCATCCCAATCCCCATTATGCATACAAGGCACCTGTTCTTCTATACTGCATATATTGTAAAACCTTTGACCACGATACTAAAAAGTGTCCCGCTTCATCCACAACTGACTCAAAACTTCCATCTCAAACAGAAACAATCCAAAGGGTAGAAACTGGTCAGGAAGCAGTTAATCGAACACTTCAATGTTTCTATTGTCGTGGACCTCACAACTTGGTAGACTGCACAATTTGGAATACTTCCATGCCCATGGTCACTGGCACATTATGACCCATGTGTGAACGATGTGGCATTGATCACATGTTCCAATATTGCCCAAGACGAGTTGTGTCAATGTAACTTGTCTCACAAAATATAACTCTTGAAATCTTAAGTGTACAAAACGGGCAATTGTCCACGATACTCTTGAATGTGCTTACACATTTACATGCCAAGGCACGAGAAATGGTCAAAAAGAATCCAAAAAATAGAACCCAAAAGAAAAAGCAAAACCTTATAAATCCAAGAAAAAAAAGGGACAACAAATTATCAAAATCAAGGTCGAATTAAAGGACAGGAGGAGCCTGTGGATGACATAAACCCAAAAGGGGGCATAAACAAAAAAGAGCCAAAAGATACACAGGATGCAAAAGCACCCACATCAAAAGCCACCAAACAAACCACAAAACCCACATGTGTGACACAGGATAGAAAAGCCCAAAAGAAAATTTGATCTCGTCGCATGGGCAAACATAATGAAAAACTGATGATCCAAAGAAAGTTAGAAAATGAAACAAGTTCTGACTCTTCACTCAGTGTACCTCATAGACCAATCAAGAAACTAGAACCCACCCAACCACCCCAAATGGATAATAATGATCACATGACATATGCAGAACACAAAAAGCAAGCTCGGGAGAGCATACTTAGCTTGGTTGAATGTCTTACAGGGTCACCGGTTGTGATTGAGCCTCATAATGCCAATCCTTAAAAAACAACCAAAAAACAAATCCTAGAGGAGCACCACTTCCCCTTTCAAGAGGAAGATATACTCTCTACAAAAGAGTGATTTGCACGAACTATATACTTGAGAAAGCACGTGAGGAATTCAATACAAGATTAAAACAATCTCTCAAAACCTCATTTGGAGGAATGCTCTTCTCTCATGGTGAAGCTAGCATGACATCCGCACTTGCACCTTTAAGGGTTTAACTTGAGTTATACCAAGACATAAAGAAATCCATAGAACAGGATTGTGAGGATTCACAAGTTTCCAAACAGACCTCATTAAGAATTGTCAGAGGGTTAAGTGTGCTAGTGTGTACTCTTGAAAAAGCTGAGAGCCAAAATGAGGATGAAAGTGAATGGGAGCCAAAATGAGGATGAAAGTGAATGGGAGTATAAAATGAAAACGGGATCTGAAGCCGAAACAAAAACTGAAACATCCATGGATGATTCCTTTGGAAGATTCTATCATGGTATGGTTGGATTTTCCTACATGCATTGATGTTAAGCACAAACGCGCATTGATTAGCCCTCAAGCTAGTCATAACATCATGACAATAGACACTTGGGTGTCTTTGGGACAACCTAAACTCATCCCTACAGATAATAGTCTTGCAAGAGGAGCCAATGGATAAAACATTGAAGTTCCAGGTTACTTTAGCTACACTACTCAAATAATCGATGGGAGATATGGAATTTACATTCCATGTTACCCTAGATTCCCTTGAGTATGATGTCGTCCTTGGTGGAACTTGGATAGGTGAATCGTTGTATTAAATAGATAAATCCATGCAAACGTTCACCTTGAACACTCTAAGTTGCAAGCAATGTACAATTGCTTTTATGGGAGAACGAGACCATAGAGGAGCTGGAACTTCCAACATATCTTACTGAAAAGATCCCTAGGATTCTGGTTGGATTGGAAATTTCAAATACCACAGCTCAAGCACAACTTTATCCCCAACACAAGAACACAATCTCATGACCCTAGAGCTATGGGATTTGTTAGGTCAACCAACACTCACAGCACATCCTGAAAGAATTCCCTTTACACAACTCTTGGGGCATAAATGGACTATTGTTGCCCAAGAACCACTGTGCTTTGCTATAGCGATAGAGTCATCTCATGATGGTCAACGTGACAAAAAGTTGACAATACCATACTGCAAGAAAGAGGACCCAACTTTAATGGATTTTCTATGATGCTAAATGCAAAAGGTTATAGGCCTCTTCCACAGAAGCCTCTACACAATGACCTAGCATCTGCATCAACAACCTACTCTGTTAGAGCATCTACTCCTTCAACCCCATCCTCATCTACAAAGCTCGATGCCAAAACCTTGCAATAAACATCTATTTCTGAAGAAGTTCCCATAGCTCAACATTCTATCTCTAACAAGGAACTCAAAGGAAAAGCCCTGGAGCCTATGCCTCTTCATTTACAAACCTCACCAAAGGAGACAACCACATGATCAAAGGCCTCGTCATCGATAGTCACTCCACAAGAGACTCTAGCCTCATTATCATAAAAAATGCCCATGAGTCTCAAACTTGTAGCCTCCGCGCTAACCAAAGTCAAGGAGGACCCCAAACCTTCCACATCAACCCAAAAGAAAACTCCACCAAGATAACCACAATCAAGGTAACTTAATAGTATCAAGATGTGGGTGGAGAAGAAGCTACTTGTAGCTCAAGGCTACTATGAAAGGTGCCAATCAAATTTGGGTGCCTCGACAATCAAAGCTTCCTCCTCCTCAACGCAACACTCATGGGCCAAGGAAAAAGTAAAGTGGTCCACAACACCATCCACCACAAAAGCCTATGCAAGTTCCTCAAAGAACTCCACCAAGTCAACACATGTGGGTACCAAAAACACTACTACAAGCACAAGGGTACTATCAAAGAAATGCCAAAACTTGGATCCCCAAACACAAAGTCCCCTAAGTTTGCACAAAGAAGGAATCCTCAGCACCAAACACATCAGCAAACTAGTTTATAATGTTCATCAAAGATGGGTGCCTGTGCATGTGCTTCAACAACAAGGATACTATGATGGTAATCCTATCATATGGTTGCCAAAATCAAACAATGTGAAGAAAGCCTCACCACTGACTTCAACCTCAACAGCTTTACCTAAAGTTCGACAAGAATGGAGGCCCAAGCAACATCAAGCAAATCACTCAACCACTCTCATGCATTCAGCACCAACACAAGAGCTTGTGTGTTCAAGCAAACAACCAATAGTCTTACCTACTACCTTAACAACATTTGAGCAACAATTTTAAGAATCAATACCCACATCTGCAATGGAGACTTATGAGTGTATCAAGGATAAAATAACAATGCTCTTGTCACCCCTTTGGATGTAAGAAATAAGTGCACACGGACCTAATGCTTGCAGGTCATGTCCTAGCTGACCCATAAAATAAATTAAAATAAAAAACCTATCGAGGTCAAAACTTGCAACTTCACGGAATTCCATCTCACGGAACTACACTTGATGGAATTCCCGTTCACGGGTAGCACTTTCATGGAATTCCATCTCACGGAACTACACTTCACGGAATTCCATCTCACGGAACTGCACTTTCACGGAATTCCATCTCACGGAATTACACTTCATGGAATTCCCGTTCACGGCTTGCACTTTCACGGAATTCCATCTCATGGAATTACACTTCATGGAATTCCATCTCATGGAATTACACTTCACGGAATTCCCGTTCACGGCCTGTACTTTCACGGAATTCCATCTCATGGAATTACACTTTACGGAATTCTCATTCACGGCCTGCACTTCTCACAGAATTACACTTCACAGAATTTCCATTCATGGCCTTAACTTTCACGGAATTCCATCTCACGAGATTAGGACATCTCACGAAATATCCCTTCACGGTGGCCGGCTAAAAAACCTGCAATCTCACGAGTTCAAGTTTCTCACGAATTATAGTCCCACGGCTTAAGAACATGCAATTTCACGATTTAAGCCTCAACGGATTAAGCCATCTCACGCATTAACACTTTCCCAAAACGATCTTCAATAGCCATTATATATTTGTTAAGCTTATTGCTTACTATTCTTTTGGCTAAATTAATGTAGCAGCTGCTCTATGAGTACATATCCATACTCATGCATAGGAGAACATTCGCACCAAAGCCTCACCATCGACAACTTCCAAGTACATCTCTGGATGGGGGGGCTATGGTGAGCGAAAGCTTGGTCAATGGTACAACCCATTGCCTGTAATTTTTCTTCAAATTATAAACCTCTCCAAACGGCACCACCATCTTCACAAATCAATGATCTTCAATCCTTAGTGAAGATATCTATATTAGTCTCACAGGGTCAACGTAATTCTTTCAATTCTCACCAACAAATGGCTACTTCAACACAGAGCAGTTCAATAAGAGTCTATATGACTCAATTCTTGTACTTCATGTATATATGCTTCATAAGAGCACTTAAATATACATAAAAACATAAAAGCACATGGACAGAAGAAGACAAGAACATGTCCTACTCCACAATATTTGACAAGAATCCTGCCACACAAAGGGACATCATTGAAGGCCAATTTCTTCAAATGATGGATGTCGCTTCAATGAATCAAATGAGGAATGGAGAATCACCATCTTGTTCTGATGATTAAGTCTACATATCTTTGGATCCTTCCCTCTCTTCTATCCCATTATTAATATCTCTTAGTGTCCCCACTAACAAAATCATATGTAACATTGCTTATGATTGCCAAAAACAAAGTGAGCAAACATGCCCAAAAAAAAACATGCTCACACAAATATAAAAATGCAATCATTCACAAAAAACCCCACTCCCCACCCCATTAGGAATTCCCAATAAGCCACTAACCTCTTCATTCACTAACTACCTTTTCTTATTCCTTCTAGAGAAACAAAGATCATTGAACGTCACTCAACATCAAAACCATCGACAAAGCTTGTTCATTCTTCCCACACAAAGGTCTTCAATGCGATCACGAGGACGTGATCACCATCAAGAAGGGGAGGATGTTAGCCCAACTCTAGGGTTAACAAGAGCTACCACCATTATCTTACATCAAGGAGTCATGATAGATACACCAAAGGGTCATACATTCAAGATATGAAGTAATAGTGTCCAAAGCTACAACTTAGACGGGTGCCCATAATGGTGTGACGGAGTATTTATGGCAATTCCCACTTCAAGAGCGAGGCAAGTTAGGATGAAGTCCTAATAAGTGATGTACTTCATGGATATATTATGAGAGTAGTTATTATAATAGCATTAGGCCTCTTATGAGCCTAAAGTGCCTAGCCAGTGAGTGTGAACACTTATGGCCATGTATATAAGTGAATATCTCTCATAATACAACATACTCTCCCATTGTGAATATCTCTCATAATACAACATACTCTCCCATTGTGCAATTAGGTCTTACTCTTGCTAATCTCTCTCCCTAATGCATGCTAGTGAGTGTGTGTGAGTGAAGTGAGGTGAGAGGAGGGACGAGTACCTGTAGTGTAACGCGGCGGTGTGACAACGCTCATGGGAGGCACGGTGGAATTGCTTCTCAAGGAGTTGTAAAGCTTGGAGACCTCAAGGGTTACGAACTCGGCCATTGGAAAGATCCCCACGACAGTTGCGGTTCACTAGGTAATCTCTTTTTGGATGTGTTTCAAAGAGGGTTAGGGTGAGCCTTCACAATAACACATTGTACCATTAAAGTAAATATTAATTAAAAAGAAAATTATATTAAAAAACCATAAGAAGATATCAAAACATAAAAAAGACCCAACCTCCATGGCTCTCTTCTCCTTTGAAGTTGCAACACAATGGATATCTCTAAACAGAAAGATTAATGAAGGGAAAGCTGAGTTTGTGGTTCCAACCAAATGGCGCCAAAAAATCAACACACCCTTCATCATCAATCTTGGTATCTACATCATGTTTTCTAATCGGTCTCATGATTGAGAAGATCGGTGCCATTAATGTGGTAATGGAGGGAAAAGGAAGAGATGATTAAAAAAATAGAGACAAGCTACACAAATTGAAGGCCATACATAGAGATTCAAATATCTTCTCTACAAAAGAGGAAAACTTGAAAAACAATTGGGGAATCCCTCATTACCCTATAAAAAAGAACCTTAAAAACATAATAGTAGTTAACTAAAAACATACAGACTAAGTCTCGAAGTTTTTTAAAAAAAGACTTGTAAACTGAATAGAAATTGGGAAAAATGTACATACACACTCTTTGGGCCCTAATCCAGGCATGGATAAAAAATAATTAAAAAATCTAAAGTCTACATGTAGATATATGAAATTTCTTAATTGAAATATAAAAAGAGCTTAAATCCATCAAATTTGATGAAATTTGAATGGAGAAATCTAGGAGGTTAATCAAGAGAGTCACATCAACAAGCTACAAGTTTTGAGTTCAAATATTTTTTTTTTGGTTATTTTCAAAATCTGGTCCCAATCTTACATAATAATAAAAAAGGTGAATCTATTATAATATAGCCAAAATGTGATCTTTTGGATCGTAAAGGAAGGAGAGAGAGAGAGAGAGAGAGAGAGAGAGAGAGAGAGAGCTAATATTTTATAGTTCTTTTTACACTTTTCCTTGATTCATGGAAGAGAGAGAGATCACTTACAAGGCCCCTTTTTGAGTCCATATTTTCCCTAATGGTCCTCCCAACTACTGACACTCAATTTATACATACACACACCACAATGTTTATATTCACCATATGAAAACTCCCTAAGTGTTATCTCAGAAAAATGATACACCTAAACAAAGACCTCAACTATTAGGTTTTCGTTGATCTTCTAATTTGGAAAAACTTGGAATAAAGACAAACAATTGCGAACTCAAAAGCTAGCCACAATATCTTGTTATGTGGGTATCCCTAGGCTAACTATCTCTTGCTCCTATAAATTCATACACCCCATGCGGCTTAACAAAAAATTTTCCCATCAAAATCCAAAACCTCAATTTTGACACCACCTCCCAAGTCCAAGTCAAATCTAATCTCATCTTGATAATCATGTCCACTTTGGAAGCTTCTACCTCCCACACTCCTACGTTAACCTCCAAAGTGCGAGTCAACCACACTGATCCCTCAACAAAGCACACCGTTACTTTATACCATTATTAAAAAAAACAATGGTGGGTGCCTAGAAACTTTCCTATTGTTCAAGGTTTTCTCAAGGGAACCACTAAACTTTGGATCCCTATGAGACCCTTAAAGAAACCTTAAAGGCAACCAAGGATGAGGAACCAAAGGAAAACACAATAACCTAATAACCCATGCTTAACAATATTATGAGACCCTTAAAGAAACCTTAAAGGCAACCAAGGATAAGGAACCAAAGGAAAAGATAATAATGTAATAACCCATGCTCAACAACAATACATTCGAAATGCTATTATGTAGACATGTATATATGTATACATATATGTATGTATATATGTATACATATATGTATGTTGCATGTGTATATATATGTATGCATGCATGCATGCATGCATGTATGTTTATGTATTCATGTAGGTATGTATACATGTATGTATGTTTATGTATTCATGTAGGTATGTATACATGTATGTATATGTATGTCTGAATATATATATGTATGTATGTAGGTCTGAATATATATGTATGTACATACACACGTATGTATGTATGTATGAATATATATACATGCATACATACATACATACATACAGGCCTAAAGGTAATATGAGACAAATATTATTATTTGGCTACCCAAGGATGTTTCATGCCCTCTCATTGACAAACCCTAAGAAGAAAAAATTGACGTGACAAACGTCAAAGATTTGGTAACTTTAGGCTCACAAACGTCAAAGATTTGGTAACTTCAAGCTGACAAACATCAAATATTTTACGTTCCCAAACATCTATTAGAACCTAAAGGCTTGAAAAGTAGTACCCAAATATGTGGCTTCTAAAATTTCTTCCGTAAGGAGTTGGCAAAAAGGCCAACAAGAAGCCAAGAAAAAGATAAGCCATGGCCAGGATGACTTGTCAACAAAGAACCTTTAATTTCAACAATGTTAGGTCTCCAAAGCTCATGGAAACTCAATCATCTAGTTTCTAATATAATTCCCACAAACACCTTCAATTTTAACCACCACTAAAGCTTCTTTAATAGTTCAAATAATGGTGTGGTGACCTAAATCTTCTTCAATAGTTCAAATAATGGTGTGGTGACCTAAGATGATAAAGGTAGAACACAAAAACATGTGCAACCCATAAGGCAAGAACCTACTTATGGGCCAACATGAAAAAGGGGAAAACAACTATAGGGAGCTACACAAGAACTTTGTACCACTTGAGAAAATTACATCATGCATATATCAACAAACATAGGTTTAGACACAGGCCTTGAGCAAATCAAACACAAAAACCATAACATAAACAATAATTAGAAAAAATAAAACATCACCACTTACACAAGATTGGGTTGAATCTCCCCCTCATGAGTGTATCTCCCTTCACGACATGAGTATATATCTCCCTTCACGACATGAGTGTATCTCCCTCATGACATGAGTATATATCTCCCCCTCATGAGTGTATCTCCCTTCACGACATGAGTATATATCTCCCTTCACGACATGAGTGTATCTCCCTTCACGACATGAGTATATATATATATATATATATATATAAATTAGCCCTTGGAGCTCAAAATATTGTCTCATACAAAATTGGGCTTGTGCTTTTCAAAAATAGAGTTGTTCACACTTGAAGTATAAATTAGCCCTTGGAGCTCAAAATATTGTCTCATACAAAATTGGGCTTGTGCTTTTCAAAAATAGAGTTGTTCACACTTGAAGAATGTAAAACTAATAAACCTAGTTCACATTCTCTAATACAAATAGCATCACCCAAGGCGAATAAAATAATATGTACAAGTAATGGTGCATGGCCAACAAAAAAATCATGGTGGGGTCACACCACCATCAAAAATACCATCAAACATCCAATAAATATCCCCTGTGTATAGAATTTACCATCATCATGGTGCACATGCACTCGGTTTCTCCCTTATGCCTCTCTTTTACCTACTTATAAAGATAATCACATCAATTGCCACTATGAATAAACAAAATTACATGCCAAGCACAAAGTTGTAAATATAAATCACACACTAAAAATGATTTAGGCCCAAATGTACACTTGGTGAGATGGGTGATGTTTCACACGGTATCACCCGCAACACCTAGCCTGGCCCCACATTATTTCACTTCATTCCTCATTTTTCATCTTCAAGATGAATGGCCTATATGAAGAAAACTGCAAGAAGGGTACCTTTGAAACAAAGAAGGTGTATGTGCTTAGCATGAGGCCTAACCTCAACCCTTGCACGAGTCTAACCAATTATGTGCACCTCAACCAGGGGCCCAAGATCCCACTAGCCCCAACCCCCACCTCAGCCCCCCAAGCCCAAAATCCTTGTTGTCCTACCATAATACCACAAGTATAGGTGGAGAGACTAAGCATTGTAGTTGCAATAAACCTGGTTCTACAAAAAGTCCATATACAACCTTATTTCTACAGCCCCATCAAATTCGCACGAGAGATCATGGATGATCTGAGGTTTAGGAAGAAGAAGATTTTTGGTTTGCTAAGTAACCTTGCTGGCTCTTTCCTATGTGGTGGTCTAAATAAGCAGTGGAAGCACTATTGGTTGCTGTAGAGGGATACCTATGTGATATGCTTAGTGACACATAACATGCTACTATCCATGCGAAGAGGGTGACCATCATAGATAAGGACATGCACTTGGTCCGCCGTCGTCTATGAAAATGGAGGGATATTCAAGGACATGACCCATGCTTGTAGATTCATTACATTTATGTAGTCTTATAACTAATGTAACAATGATATATGATTTCATGATTACGTTTAGTTTTTTAAAGACCTCTTCTCTGCTTCTGTTATGCTTATGTTCATTTTGAAAATTGTGGTAATAATGTTTAATTATTTTTTAAAATTATATTGAATTAAATTTTAATTGTCAAACATCAGGTATGCATGTTAAATTTTTTGAGGTCATAGAAATTAGTATCAAATAAATAATAATAATGAACCTAAACATCTAAGCTCATGATGTGCGAATAAAGCTACAAAATAGATTTTTTATTATAACATATTGCATAATATAACCAAGAGGTTATGTACTATGTCTCTTGCTATAAATCAAGGTCTCGAAATGGCAGGGACTTTTTTTTCCAGAATTAACTGCGCACGCTCCTTGTTGAGACCTGTAGAGGCTGTTTTTTTTTTGCATAGTCAGGGCTATATATGGCCATATAGGTGGCCTAGCTAAAAAACTTTTGTGGCCTCAACATGCCCCACATGAGTCCTACACATCAACTTGGTATAATTCTATGAAGAAAAAATATATTCAATATGGCCCAAATTTTACTTGCTCTTAGCCTCTTCTTTATCCTTCTCCAGTGATGCCTTGAGGTCATTGCCAGCTTGCTGCAAATTTGTTCAGGCACAAGTACATAAACAAGACAACCAAAAAATGTGTAAGTGAGCCACATATGGCTTTCTACCATTCCAAGTTTCAAAAGGCATAATTGTCTACAAAGCCATTATAGGACAGGTCCTGTTCAAAACATATGTTACACACATGACTGCTTCTAGCAAGAAACCATGAGGTAGCTCCTGTCTTTTGACCATACAAAATTCTATCTCCATGAGAGACTTGTTTTTGTGTTTGTTAACCTATTCCTAGGATTAAAAAGAGCTACCACCATTATCTTATATCAAGGAGTCAAGGTAGATACACCAAAGGGTCATACATTCAAGATATGAAGCAATGGTGTCCAAAGCTAAAATTTGGATGAGCGCTCGTAGTAATGGAGTGACAGAGTATTCATGGCAATTCCCGCTTCAAGAGCGTGTGGTATAGCAAGTTAGGATGAAGTCCCTACAAGTGATGTAGTTCATGGATATATTATGAGAGTAGTCATTGTAATAGCATTAGGCCTCTTATGAGCCTAAAGTGCCCGACCGGCCACAGTTTAAGTGAGTGTGAACATAAGTGAATTTCTCTCATAATACAACATACTCTCCCATTATGCAATTGAGTCTTGCTCTTGCTAATCCTCTTGATAATGTCTCTCCCTAATGCATGCTAGTGAGTGTGTGTGAGTGAAGTGAGGTATCTAAGCGTGGACCTCATAAGAGACGCCCTCCATCTGCCCCACCTCGACCAACGTTATGTGAGGCTAACCAATGCCCCAAAGCTGGGCAAGGACACTTATAGGGGCACCACAACCAAGGACGGCATAGAATGGGCTAACATCACCGGCGAAGAGGAGTTGGTGATGCCAGCCAGGGCACTTCAAATTGCTTTTGACCACAAGGTGAACTGACAGGTTTAGTCGCAATAATGCAACCTGTCTACATTAGCCCAAGTACACCAAGGGATGAACGTGAATTGGGCTAAATATCTACACAAGGAATTCCATGCAGTCTACTCAAACTCTTAGGGAAACCTCACAAATAGCCACACTCGTAACCAAATTCCTCTACCATGTTGCCGGGTGGGAGGAGCTTCCCAAGGCCATCAAACTCAGTGGCCCAGATGCGGTCCCCATTTCTATGCCTCCACCCCCATCCTCTCCACAACCACCACCCGCAGAGTGTCATCAACCAGAACCGAAAGGAGCAGGACACTGAGGAAGCAAGATGCAAGGCTGCTGAAGAGAGAGGTAGAAACAAGCTTTCTTTTACCAGAATCTTTATGAAACCCCACCCCCAGCAAGCTCAATAGATTTCGGTTCTCACTACACATATGCAGGCCCCTCCTCTCCTCACTCTTCTCATTTCAACACGCTAGAGACCCTTTGCTGGGCAAGAGCAAAGTAGCTTCCAATCCAACGAGGCCTATGCAGTGAGTGTACACGTGGCATCCCTAAAATTTACCATGGGTTTCTCTCATATGGCCCGTGATCTAATCACCCAAACGATAGACTATATTTACAATCAACAGGAGGTTGCAACAATGGCCTAGTGAGATATTGTTGTTGGCAAAAGCTCAGGAGCAATAGACTGCTAAAGATTTGTACACAACTAACTTCAACAACCTCCATCTCCTCATGAGAAGGAACAATTGCTGATCCAAGCCCTCTCCACCATCTCAAAGCTCTAGCACCAGCTTCAATAAGAACAAGAAGCCGCACAACGGACCCACAACAACCTATCCTTAGTCCAAGCTATCACTAGAGATGCCCAGCCGAGCTACTGCCCACGAATGAGGCGCTCAGTAAGACACAGCTTGATTTCCAATTATACTGGGAAATCTCGAAGGAGACACTCCATGAGAAGGAGGCCCAGTTGGACGCAGTAGAGGCACAATCAGAAAGCCCCCATCGACTCCATTTCCCCCTCTTCTAGTGCCACACAGAAAGGAAGGCAGATGCCCTCATGAACACTGTGATAGAGCTACCGCTCCTCACCCTACCCCCCAAGAACCCCTTCCAACTCCTCGACCTACACTACCAAAGTGTCTAACTCAATTTGCTTTAGCATGACATCTTCTTGGATGAGCCCCTCTCCCGCACAACATATAGCTACATCCTCACCAAGATCCCACTCTCTAGCATTTCCCTCCTTCCTCTATTCTTCTTCCATGGGCTCCTTTCCTTCACCCACCCCCAAATCTTCTTTGACCTCCCTACCCACCCTCTCCAAGCCACCCTCATGAGCTGGTGCCACCTACTCCGCTTTTCGGTCAACCCATTGAGCCAACTGATCCCCTTGATATCTCAGTCCCAGATGGCTTGTGTCTGTACCCTTACTCCTCTCAAAGGTCAACTGAAACTCTTCAATATCTCCACCGTAAGGGTTGGCACATAGTCAATTTTGCCTACCGCTCCCTCCTGTCGAGAGACGAGCTTCTCTCGTACCTCACCAACTGGCATACTAATCCTTTACCAAAGATACCGCTCCCTCCTATCGAGAGACGAGCTTCTCTCGTACCTCACCAATTGGCATACTAATCCTTTACCAAAGATACCATGTACAGATAGAGGTGATGGAAGCTATGTGCATCATATAGTTTGATGACTTGCATGTGGTGTTCCCGATGGATTATACCCCTGAGGAAGCTACGGAGGCAAAGGCCTATTTTCGATTGAATGGCCCAGAGAAGACTGAGATGGCAAAGATCACGGCAGTGGCCATGATGGAGGAGACGATGTCCAAGGAGCAAAACCACCTCCACCACCACCCTCATCTCCCCCACATCAACCTCCACCCTTGGCTCCTCTCACCCAAGCACCAGCAACCAACCACCGCCATTTGGCACCTCAACCCTCCCCTTCTTCCCCTCCCAATCATCTTCACCACTCCATTTTCCTAACCCACCTCCCTCAACAACCCTACCCTCACATCCATCATTGTCTTTGAATTTAGGCATGCACACTGCCCTAATCGATTCACCTTCAACATTAATAAAGCCTCCCCCGTACTTCATGCCAACCTCGCTGCCAACCTCGCCACTGCCTCTTCATGGGCCACCCCCCATCTTGTCACTGTTGCCACCTAGACACCCCTTCCCCCCCACCCTTAGAAGAAGGAAAAATTCATCCACCACATGAGCACGAGGAAGTTGACCCTTCGCTCAATCCACTGGACTGGCAGGATCCCCTCAACCAAATGGAGTTTGAGCAGGCAATCAAGATCTTGCTCGGTCAACAACTCCAAGTGACGCCTATCGCATGCATCACGGATTGCATGGACATCCATGTCTTGCGTCCGTACATCGAGGTGAAGCATCACACTTGGCAACGTGATAATCCAACCTGACAGCGATTGAGGAGGCTACCATTGGCCACCTGTCTTGCTACTCGCCCCATAACTTTCAATCTCATGGGCAAGCAGCCGGCCTGGAGGCATCCCTTTTTATTGAAGCCATTCATTTGGGAGAACTACTGCAAGGTGCCGCCCCCCCTTTGCATCAACCAAGAGTACCTGCCGATCCAAAGAAGGTGGGCTTGGAACCTCTTCCACGAGGAGTAGCACAAGAACCCCAAACTGCAATTCAACTTCCCATGATTTGCTCCTCTAATGCCCCAACAACCCAGCACAGAGGAGACCATGATCAAGCGCTTCCACGACTTCATCCGCAGATATGATCAGGTCTTAGACCCAGCCACCCCGTGATTGCAAGGATCAGATTCTTCAACTTGATCATCACGATGTTGGAGGCATTCCTCCCTGATTGGGACCACTACCATGAAGGCACACAGGTATTGGTCTTTGACATCAGCAAAGGGTCAACGCTAAAGCAAACCTTTGGCTACTATGAGTGCATCATGTGGATGCCCGCTTGACGTCTCTAGAATTTTGAAGACATGATGGAGACTACCTTTTAGACTAGCTATCAAGTCTTCCATCGAGCACCCCTGACTCCTACCTCACGCCGCGATTTTATATGCACCTATTCTACTACCGCTAAATCCGGCCAGCTCTAAGGACGGACCTGAATTAGGGAGGGGGTATGTTAAACACTCCGGTTAACATTATTTCTCAAGCGTGTCTACGTTCATTGTAACTTATCTTTTTGTAACCGCACAAAGCGCTTAATGATAAAAGAGACATGGGATGACTGAGCTTATGGCTTGTGTAATGCCAGTCATAGGAAAGAGTTATACATAGAGCTAGGAAGACTAGTTTTGTGTCCCCAATTGCAAATGGGTGGCCATTGTAAACTAAGAGCTCTTGTATATAAGACATTTTATGAAATATGAAAAGGGACAATCCCATTAGTCTCATTTGAGCTTGCCTCTCTCTCTCTCTCTCTCTCTCACCATCATGAGCTTGTGGATGCATGCTTGCTTTGTTTTTGCTGCATGCTTGATTATTGTTGTGTATGCCATTAGGAATTTTTTGGACCCAAAAAGGGCCTCCTAAGGATTCCTAATTTTAAGGGATTAGAGCTTAAAAAGCTGGGCTTAAGGGAGACAAAGGCTATGATGACCCTTATTTTTTGCCTTGCCACATCAGCCATACCCCCCTAGTTTCACTTTTTAAAGGGAATATTCTCATACTCTCTCTCTTCCTTTTTGACTTTTCTCATACTTTCTCTCTTACTTTTTGAATTTTTTATCTTCACTCTCTACAAATTGAATCTTTCTTGTCACTTTGAAATCTCCTTTCTCATTAACTCCCGCCATATCTCCCTTCCACATCAGCAAAACATTCTCGTATTTAGGTGGGCCCCAAAAAGTGAAAATTTTTTATTTTTTATTTTTTTACATTTTGAGGTGGAAAAAACACCACCCAACCAATATGTATGATGAAAATAATTTTTTCCCTCCAAAAAGCTTGTAATTCAAAGGTCACGTCAGAAGTCTGTCAGGAGCCACTACATCCATAACTAACTGTCAGGTCCCCACAACCCCATAAACATAACTAACTGTCAGGTCCCCACAACCCCATAAACATAACTAACTGTCAGGAACCACTACATCTATGAGATCCCGAAATTGTGGGGACCCCAAAAATTATTTTTTTTTAATTTTCTCATAAATGTAATTTATTGATGAAAAACTCCATGTTAGTATATTTGTATATCAAAAATATCATTTTCTACTTAGAAAAATGGATTTGTGTTAAACCTGCAAACAGTAAAGTTTTAAGAGTCTCTCTCACTCACTCTCACTCTCTCTCTCTCTCTCTCCCTCTCTCTCTCTCCCTCACACCCTCTCTCTCACTCACTCACTCCCCCTCTCTCTCTCCCTCACACCCTCTCTCTCACTCACTCACTCCCCCCCCCTCTCTCTCTCTCTCTCTCTCTCTCTCTCTCTCTCTCTCTCTCTCCCTATGAGGATCTCTCTGCTTTAGCTTCTTCCTTTGCTTAGCTATGGAGCCTTTGCAAGCTGTGTGTGTAGCCCCTTGTGAAGCTAGAGAACGGAAGGTTGATTTACACATTTGTATTCCTTGTGCAAGAGGCACGCAAGGCTGCAAAAAGTCATGCTTGGCTTGAATGGTTGCAAAACCAATGCTCCCATAGGCATGGTGCTTGGCGTGCACGAATGAGGAGACAAGGGAGGCATTGGGTTGTGCATGCACCAGCATAAATCTAGATGTAATAAGGCTAAGAAAATAAGTTTAGATTTTTTTTTCCCTTAAAAAAAACTATTAATAGTTCCTTCTCTCACTTCATTTTCATTTCACTTTTTTAGAGAGCTTGAGCTCAAGATCTATGTAGACACCCACGTAAGGACACCAGCACATGACCACGTTAGCATAGTCGTACATGGATATGGCACGTACCAAGAACACCGCATGTGTTACCATGCCTTCACAAAACACAGTGCAAGGCACCCAACGACCACATACTGGCGACACCACGCAAGAGAGTGACCCCTTGGATTCTAGGACACGCCCAATGGGATCACCAAAGTCCAACCCTCCTCCCACAGCAACACCAGCACACACACATGCAGGCCCTTCTAGTGGGAGTAAGCGTGTGAAGAAGACCCCACAATGCAGCCACCCTAGAGATCAAGACAAAGAGGCCGATGATGGAGCAGTTCGACTAGGTTGGTGAAAACATTCCTACATTGCGGAGCACCATAGGTGGCAAGACCCTACTACCAGGACATGTTCCCCTACCTACTCGGGAGGAACTTGATACACACAGGTACCACAGCAACAGGAAGAGGAGGATTCAGACTATGAGAGAGACAAAGAGGAGGTTCCTGCAAGTGTGCGCAAGCGTAGAAAGGTCAAGCTCTTCAAGCCAAGGAAGTCCCAACCTCGCCAACGCACTAACACAACACAAAGAGCTCCAAGGAGAAGGATGCGCCAAGGGCATAGGGCTCTACAAGAAATCAAGTTTTATCAGAGGAACACTGAGTTGCTGATAAAAAGAGCCCCTTTCGCTCGCACAGTGAAGGAGGAGATTCTCCAACGATATAGAATAGAGTTCCGTGTGGTGCAGGGAATTGCCCTTGAAGCATTGCAAGAAGCCTCCGAGGCTTACCTTGTTGGGCTTTTTGTGAAGACACCAACCTCCTTGCAATACATGCAAAGAGGATTACCATATCTACCAACAAGGACATGCAACTAGCTTGGCGCATTCGAGGCGAGCGAGACACGATCTAGAGATCTTAGATGTTAACCTTTTTTTTGAAGAAACTCTTTTGTTTCAAACCACCCTTTGTAACAAGCCTATCTGGCTTTCATTTGTAACCTTCTGATAATTAAAATTTTAAGTTTCTCTTATAATGTCTCGGTGTCAGCATGTTTGTTTAACATGGAGTGTCTATCATGTGGCCAGTTTGTCACCCAAGGCATGAGAAATCATTAGGAATTTTTTGGACCCAAAGAGGGCCTCTAGGATTAACTTTTGATTATAGGAATTGACCAATAGGAAGAGGGCTAGGTGCACATTTTTGACTTCTTTGACCCTAGGAGCCTAGGCTTTGGTTTGCTAATGGGGCCTAATTACTACTCTTATCCCCCTACCTCCTGGGCCCAAACTTAGAGGTCCCCCCACCTAGAATCGCGCAGATTAAAAACCCTAAAAATTAAAAAAAAATTAATTTTTTCCCTAAAGTGTGTTTTCCCTCTCAAACTTCCCCCAACATACTCCAGGTTTGGAAAGCTCATTTTGAAACTCTTTCTTCCTCTTCTAAGCTCTCCATTGCTGTAAAAACTCCATACCTCTCAAGCTCTCCCTCCTTGTCAAGCTCCCTCAGTCTCAAGCTCCCTCTCCCTCTTTCTGCCTTTTCTAAGCTCTCCATTGCTGCAGAAACTCCATCCCTCTCAAGCTCTCCCTCCTTCTCAAGCTCCCTCCCTCTCAAGCTCCCTCTCTCTCTCTCTCTCTCAAGCTCCCTCCCTCTCCATTGCTGCTGCAGAAACTCTATCCCTCTTTAGTTTACTCTAGGTTTAGGAAGCCTATTCTCAAACTCTAACCCTCTTTTAAGCTTTCCATTGCTGCACTGAAAACCCTGAACTTTCTCTCCTCTCCACTCCTCTATTGTAAAACAAGCTTTTCATTTCCCTTCTTCTCTTTTCTTACCACCACCATGGCCTCTTCCAGTAATGTGAGAAGACCTAGGGAGAAGGTGGAAGAGCTTGTGCTGCATAACACAAGAGATGAGAATGGAGTTTGGGCTCCAACAAGATTTAGGGTTGGGGCTTGGGTCTACATGCAGCCAAGCTCTAAGGGACCACATCGAGTGTGTCAAAACTGGGGAATATGCTACATCATTGGAAGGGGCGGCTACAAGGCTTCAAGCATACTAAGAAGGAAGGATTGGTTGCCATAGTGCAACATGTGTATACCCATGGAGACCTGTACATTCAAGGCCAACGACCAAGGTTTCCTTCAAATTGTCAGTGTGTAACATAAACACAGCTTTAACAACATGCTAATATTGGATTTTTTGTTTCAAATTTTCTTATGATCCTCCATTTTCTTATGTCTCTCTACAGATATTTTTCCCTCTAATTATGTTGAGGAACAACGACTCCCAAAGCCTCACTGGAGTTTTCTATGCTATGCATGTATCCATTGGAGAGGCTTGTATGCCATTCTCTCCCATCAAATGCTCAAGATATGTGAAACAACCCTCTTTCGATCCTAAATGCACTTCTCTGTATCTCAAAGCCCAAGTGATCTTGTACAGAACAATATCTTTTTCTTTTCTCACTCATATTTTGTAGATAAAAAACCAGGTTTATTTGGCAAGCTAGAAGAGATCCCCAACCCCCCTCTTAACAATCCCGAATGGCCCAAACCAGATGCTTGGACCATCTTATGCTTAAAGTTTAAGATGGTAAAAGTAAGTGATATCAAGACATTACTCAAGTTTTCAAAGGCATCTAGGTTAGTAGGGCTAAATTGGTTTTTTCCTTTACATGTTTTTGTGCACATGTTCAATTCCATGCCAATGCACCAAACAAAAACAATGTATATTTGTAAGGAGGTACGGTCTGACCTCATTCAAGGATTACTAGAGGTTAATGAGGGGTCACATCTAGGTGGTGTACAAGTGCAATGTAGTAGATTCTACAGTGTCTTTTAGGTTCTTGAATGCACGCTCTATTTTGTACATGCGTCTGCACTACCAGAGATAGATGCAAAAGCACAGGACATGGATCCCACTTCAAGCCTCAGAAGAAGAAATTATGCCTATTGAGGTAGCTGTGATGATGCAAAATGGATGGATTGAGCGAGTGGCAGCAAGCAAGCATTGGACCTAGCAGACCTGCGTCAACACTTTAGCATCATGGGCTTTAACAATGTGGAAGAGTCAAGTTTCAAGTTGATGAGAAGAAAGGTATATCTGATTCCACTACATGTCTAGACTTAACCCTTACACTTTCTAGTTATTGTGCCACTTTCTATATTTTTATAGATTGGGAAGCGTAAGGAGGGGACAACCATGGGAATTATGTATAGAAAAATATTTTAATTTTTCCTTTGATTGCAGAGGGTGGTTGAAATTGACGCATTTGCTGGGAGAGGCGGCGGCAACAACAGCAGAGACTAGGCCAAGGTCCATGGACATGATGGTGCGTTGGCGCACTATCTTGGTCGGCTTCCTGTGGATGGCATCGCCATTATCCACAGGGAGACTACACCCCTCAATCTTCCTTCACTCTCTTCTTTTTGAAAGCCCGCTCTAAGGTGCTCTGTGTAGCCTCTATGGCATAGAGCACCAAATGTATAGTTCTGATTAAAAAAACCCTTGCCTTCGATGCTTTTGGTTCTGGATTTAGGGGTAAGCTTCTTGCTCGTATAGGTATAGCCAAAAGCATAGGCATAGAGGATCCTCAAGAAATAGCCCAATCACTCCTTGAGCACACTCTGCCCAATAACAAGAGAAGGAAGCTTAATATTATAAGAAAGCTTTTGTAAAGATGATGTATCGCTTCTTATTATGAATACAATACAGTTTTTGCAAACTTATTTTCATCAAGTATATCATTGTTTTTCTAGTTTGTACCATTAATGTTTTTGTGAATGCATTAGAAATGACCCTGGGTGCCTCGGGGAGCAGTGCCAGAACAGTGCGAATTTTGAGCCTGCACCGCTGCTGTAGAGCCCAAATTCGCACTGTTTTGGCTCAGCTTCCTTAGCCCTTCAATAGCAATTCTGATGCATTGGATGACAAATAATATATTTTTACACATGATTAAAGGTATTTTTATCTTGTAAATTTATGTTTTTCATAATCAATGTACTCAACTGCATTAGAAATAATTTTGAGTGGCTAGGGGAGTAGTGCCAGAACAGTGCGAATTTTGAGCCTGCACCGCTGCTGTAGAGCCCAAATTCGCACTGTTATGGCATAGCTTCCCCAACCCTCCAGGAGCAATTCTAATGCATTGGATGATAAATAATGTATTTTTACACATGATTAAAGGTATTTTTATCTTGTAAATTACTATTTTTTATAATTAATGTACTCAACTTCATTATAAATGTACTCAACTTCATTATAAATGCATCAGAAATGATCTTGAGTGGCTGGGGGAGCAGTGCCAGAACAGTGCGAATTTTGAGCCTGAACCGCCGGTGCAGAGCCTAAATTCGTACTGTTCTGGCATAGATTCCCCAGTCCTCCACGAGCAATTCTGATGCATTGGATGACAAACAATGTAATTTTACACATGATTAAAGCTATTTTTATCTTATAAACTATTGTTTCTCACAATTAGTGTACTCAACTTCATTATAGATGCATTAGAAACGATTTTGAGTGGCTAGGGGAGCAGTGCCAGAACAGTGCGAATTTTGAGCTTGCATCGCCGCTGCAGAGCCTAAATTCGCACTGTTCTGGCATAGCTTCCCCAGTCCTCCAGGAGCAATTCTGATGCATTGGATGATAAACTCTGTATTTTTACACATGATTAAAGGTGTTTTTATCTTGTAAACTACTGTTTCTCATTATAAATGCATCAGAAATGCATCCTAAGTGGCTAGGAGAGAAGTGCTAGAACAGTGCGAATTTTGAGCCTACATCACCGTTGCGCAGAGGCCAAATTCGCACTGTTCTGGCACAACTTCCTTAGTCCTCTAGGAGCATTTCTGATGCCGTGGGTGACAAACTGGTACATGATAGACACTCCATGTTAAACAAACATGATGACACCAAGACATTGTAAGAGAAACTTAAAATTTTAATTATCAAAAGGTTACAAATTAAAGCCAGATAGGCTTGTTACAAAGGGGGGTTTGAAACAAAAGAGTTGCTTTAAAAAGAAGGTTAACATCTAAGATCTTAAGATCGTGTCTCGCTCGCCTCGAATGCGCCGAGCTAGTTGCATGTCCTTGGGCAGATATGGTAATCCTCTTTGCATGTATTACAAGGAGGTTGGTGTCTTCAAAAAGCCCAACAAGGTAAGCCTTGGAGGCTTCTTGCAATGCTTCAAGGGCAATCCCCTGCACACACAGAACTCTCTTCTATATCCTTGGAGAATCTCCTTCACTTTGCAAGCGAAAGGGGCTCTTCTTTTATCAGCAACTCATTGTTCCTCTCTGATAAAACTTGATTTCTTGATTTATTGTGATGCTTGCAATTGAGATTGGAGAATATGGGTTTGCCAAGCTCCACTTGTAGTCAATCTTCTCTGCAGTATCCTAACAAGCCAAGCTCTCCTTAACCAACAAATTGCATAAAAGATGATAAATTGCGGAAAGGAGAGTTTGCTCTTAATGGAGGGTCAATTGGATAGAGATGCCCATCAACTCAAAGATTTACATTTTTCTCCTTAGCTATCCTACAAGCTTGGACAGATTGTGCATCAGTAGGATGGGTTTTTTTAGAGCTGCCATACTCTTCAGGAACACGAATGTGTAAATTAACCTTCCGTTTTCTAGCTTCACAAGGGGCTACACACAGCTTGCAAAGGCTCCATAGCTAAGCAGAGGAAGAGGCTAAAGCAGAGAGATCCTTAGAGGGAGAGAGAGAGAGAGAGAGAGAGTTAAAACTTTGCTGTTGGAAGTTTAATACAAATCCGTTTTTCTAAGTAGAAAATGATATTTTTGATATACAAATATACTAACATGGAGTTTTTCATCAATAAATTACATTTATGAGAAAAATTAAAAAATGTTAATTTTTGGGATCCCACAATTTTGGGATCTCATGGATGTAGTGGTTCCTGAGAGTTAGTTATATTTATGGGGTTGTGGAGACCTGACAGTTAGTTATGGATATACTGGCTCTTGACGGTAGGCTTCTGACGTGACCCTTGAATTACAAGCTTTTTGGAGGGAAAAATTTATTTTCATCATACATATTGGTTTGGTGGTGTTTTTTCCACCTCAAAATGTAAAAAAATAAAAAAATATTCACTTTTTGGGGCCCACCTAAATACGAGAATGTCTTGCTAATGTGGAAGGGAGATATGGTGGGAGTTAATGAGAAAGGGAGATATGGTGGGAGTTAATGAGAAAGGAGATTTCAAACTGACAAGAAAGATTCAATTTGTAGAGAGTGAAGATAAAAAATTCATACATATTGGTTGGGTGGTGTTTTTTCCACCTCAAAATGTAAAAAAAAAATAAAAAAATAAAAAATTTCACTTTTTGGGACCCACCTAAATACGAGAATATTTTACTGATGTGGAAGGGTGATATGGTGGGAGTTAATGAGAAAGGAGATTTCAAACTGACAAGAAAGATTCAATTTGTAGAGAGTGAAGATAAAAAATTCAAAAAGTAAGAGAGAAAGTATGAGAAAAGTCAAAAAGTAAGAGAGAGAGTATGAGAATATTCCCTTTAAAAAGTGAAACTAGGGGGGTATGGCTGATGTGGCAAGGCAAAAAATAGGGGTCATCATAGCCTTTGTCTCCCTTAAGCCCAGCTTTTAAAGCTCTAATCCCTTAAAATTATGAATCCTTAGGAGGCCCTTTTTGGGTCCAAAAAATTCATAATGTGCTCCTGGAGGACTGAGGAAGCTGTGCCAAAATAGTGCGAATTTGGCCTCTGCAATGGCGATGTAGGCTCAAAATTTGCACTGTTCTGGCACTTCTCCCCTAGCCACTCAGGATCATTTCTGATGCATTTAATGAAGTTGAGCACACTAATTGTGAGAAACAGTAGTTTATAAGATAAAAACACCTTTAATCATGTGTAAAAATATAGTGTTTATCATCCAATGCATCAGAATTGCTCCTGGAGGACTAGGGAAGCTATGCCAAAATAGTGCAAATTTAGGCTCTGCACAGCGGCGGTGCAGGCTCAAAATTTGCACTGTTCTGGCACTGCTCCCCCAGCCACTCAGGATCATTTCTGATGCATTTATAATGAAGTTGAGGATCATTTCTGATGCATTTATAATGAAGTTGAGGACACTAATTGTGAGAAACAATAGTTTATAAGATAAAAACATTGTTTGTCATCCAATGCATCAGAATTGCTCCTGGAGGACTGGGGAAGCTATGCCAGAACAGTGCGAATTTAGGCTCTGGCGGCAGCGAGACAGTGCAGGCTCAAAATTTGCACTGTTCTGGCACTGCTCCCCCAGCCACTCAGGATCATTTCTGATGCATTTATAATGAAGTTGAGTACATTAATTATAAAAATAATAATTTACAAAATAAAAATACCTTTAATCATGTATAAAAATACATTATTTGTCATCCAATGCATTAGAATTGCTCCTGGAGGGTTGGGAAAGCTATGCCAGAATAGTGCGAATTTGGGCTCTACAGCAGCGGTGCAGGCTCAAAATTCGCACTGTTCTGGCACTGCTCCCCCAGCCACTCAGAATCATTTTTGATGCATTTATAATCAAGTTGAGTACATTGATTATGAGAAACAGTAATTTACAAGATAAAAATACCTTTAATCATGTGTAAAAATACATTATTTGTCATCCAATGCATTAGAATTGCTCCTGAAGGGCTGGGGAAGCTGTGCCAAAACAGTGTGAATTTGGGCTCTACAGCAACGATGCAGGCTCAAAATTCGCACTGTTCTGGCACTGCTCCCCCAGGCTCCCAGGGTCATTTCTGATGCATTCACAAAAACATTGATGGTACAAACTAGAAAAAACAATAATATACTTGATGAAAATAAGTTTGCAGAGCAAAAATTGTATTGTATTCATAATAAGAAGTGATACATCATCTTTACAAAAGCTTTCTTACAATATTGAGCTTCCTTCTCTTGTTATTGGGCAGAGTGTGCTCAAGGAGTGATTCGGCTATTTCTTGAGGATCCTCTATGCCTATGCTTAGGGCTATACCTATACGAGTAAGAAGCTTACCCCTAAGTCCAGAACCAAAAACATCGAAGGCAAGGGATTTTTTAATCAAAACTATACATTTGGTGCTCTGTGCCATAGAGGCTACACAGAGCACCTTAGAGAGGACTTTCAAAAAGAAGAGAGTGAAGGCAGATGAGGGGTGTAGTCCTTATGGATAATGGCGATGCCATCCACAGGAAGTCAACCAAGATAGTGCGCCAACGCAGCATCATGTCCATGGACCTTGGTGGCCTGGTCTCTGCCGCCGCCGCCTCTCCCAACTCCAGTGAGGCTTTGGAGTGGTTGTTCCTCAACATAAATAGAGGGGAAAATATCTGCAAAGAGACATAAGAAAATGGAGAATCATAAGAAAATTTGAAACAAAAAATCTAATATTAGCATGTTGTTAAAGCTGTGTTTATGTTACACTGACAATTTGAAGGAAACCTTGGTCGTTGGCCTTGAATGTACGGGTCTCCAAGGGTATACACATGTTGAACTATGGCAACGAGTCCTTCCTTTTTAGTATGCTTGAAGCCTTGTAGCCACCCCTTCCAATGATGTAGCATATTCCCCAGTTAACGCACTCAATGTGGTCCCTTAGAGCTTGGATGCATGTAGACCCAAGCCCCAACCCTGAATCTTGTTGGAGCCCAAACTCCATTCTCATCTCTTGTGTTATGCAGCACAAGCTCTTCCACCTTCTCCCTAGGTCTTCTCACATTACTGGTGGAAGAGGCCATGGAGGTAAGAAAAGAGAAGAAGGGAAAAGAAAAGCTTATTTTACAACAGAGGAGTGGAGAGGAGATAAAGTTCAGGGTTTTCAGTGCAGCAATGGAAAGCTTAATAAAAGAGGGTTAGAGTTTGAGAATAGGCTTCCTGAACCTAGAGTAGACTAAAGAAGGATAGAGTTTCTGCAGCAATGGAGAGGGAGAGAGCTTGAGAGAGAGAGAGAGAGAGGGAGGGAGATTGAGAGGGAGGGAGCTTGAGAAGGAGGGAGAGCTTGAGAGGGATGGAGTTTCTACAGCAATGGAGAGCTTAGAAAAGGAAGAAAGAGGGAGAGGGAGCTTGAGACTGAGGGAGCTTGACAAGGAGGGAGAGCTTGAGAGGTATGGAGTTTTTGCAGCAATGGAGAGCTTAGAAGAGGAAGAAAGAGGCTCAAAATGATCTTTCCAAACCTAGAGTATGTTGGGGGGAAGTTTGAGAGGGAAAACACTCTTTTGGAAAAAAAATTAAAAAATTTTAATTTTTAGGGTTTTTAATCTGCGCGATTCTAGGTATCCTTGTAATTAGGAGTTTTAGAGCATAAATAAGATAATTAAAGAGCTCCAATATTTTTTTCCAAGTTAATTAAGCATTGTAAATTAGTTTTCCCTAAGTGAAAATCACTTGAAAAGTCATCTCTTTTTCCTTAAACACTGAAAGAATTTATCAAAGCTCACAGTAGGTCATGGTTCTTTCCAAATGAGCCACAAAATTTTGAGGACAATCTATATCCTCAACCACTTTCCCCTTCTTTCCTTTTATTTGAGGTTTCCAGACGTAATAAAAAATATTGTAAAGAATATAAACATAACTTCACTCTACGGGTCCTCTCTGACTTGGGTCTTTTTAAACAAACCATAAAATTGTGAGGACAATCTATATCCTCAACCACTTGCCCATTCTTTCCCTTTCTTCGAGGTTTCTAGACGTAATAAAAAATATTGTAAAGAACATAAACATAACTTAAAATAGTGTTGCACTATAGCAAGTTAACTTTAAAAATAAATCCTGAAATATGAATCATATAGTCTCTTATCCTATTTTTGAAAGATAAAAAGAAATCTCTGGGGCAAGCTGGATATTATATTCTAACCTCTTTCCATGATGAATAGTTTAATCATTTTTTCATTACTTCTTGGATGTTCATATGCACCTTGTGACTAGAGTACAAAGTTGTTTACAAGAAAATAAATTTAATTCTTAAAGAATATATATGAAAATATAAAAGAAAAACATATACATGAAAATATAAAAGAAAAATTCATCACTCATCTCCTCTAATGATAACTCCTTTGCAATGGCACGTGAAAGTGTAGACACAAAAACTATCTTACTTTTGATTCCTTGTAAAGAACTCCGATAGTAAACGTTCATGTCCTCTTGAATGTATTTAATTATCATATCCATTATTCATGTCCTACCCTTAGATATAACATTTACATAATCTTGTCCCTTTGTATGCTTTTTTTACCTTGAAGCTGTTTATCCTCCTACATAGAGAATATTTTACCTTGTAATTCCTACAACTGTCCAGTTTTAAAGGCAAGTTAGAAGTTATGGATCATATTTGCTGAGATCATCTGACCTCTCTTCAACTACAATCCCTTGCTCCATAATACATTGTCTCCACAAATTTCCATAAGCCTTTCCAAATTCAGTACTGTAATCGGGTGAAAGCATGATAAGGTGGACTGAATGGGCATACCCACAGAAAAAATTGAAAGCTTTAGTTTTCCAAGACGAAGGGGCGATGGCATTGGCGATGCACAGGGATCTTGCATGTGTTTATTTTTTTCACCTTTGAGTCTCTCACAAAATAGCAAGAGCCAAACGCCATCATTTGCTACATCCATTGTCATCCGAGTCTCCGACTACATTAGGCTCCTCAACGCCCCCCAAATTGAGCCAAACGCCATCAGCCTCTACATCCATTGTAGGTATTTCAGAGTTCTTTTAGACCCTCTATTAACGTTTTGCTGGTTCCGACCTGTGGGTTTTTGTCTGTGCATATTGCTTGGTTCCAACCCCATAAGGGGATAATGTTTTTCGTGGGGTCAGTACCAAGCGATTCAAAGGCCTCCGGAATCTTGTCTACTTTATATCGCTTGGTACCGACCCCATTGTCATAATGTTTTTCATGGGGTCATTACCAAGCGTTTTTGAATCCCTCTGGAGTCTTGTTTGTTTTATATCGCTTGGTGGCAACCCCATTGTCATAATGTTTTCCATGGGGTCAGTACCAAAGGCCTCAGAATCCTGTCTGCTTTATATCGCTTGGTACCAACCCTACTGTGATAACGTTGGTCATGGGGTCAATACCAAGTAATTCTAAGCCCTCTGGACTCTTGTTTATTTCATATCTCTTGGTTCTGACCCCATTGTCATAATGTTTTTCGTGGGGTCAATACCAATCGATTTGAAGCCCTCTGGAGTGATGTTTGTTTTATATCGCTTGGTACCGACCCCACTGTGATAACGTTGGTCATGGGGTCAGTACTACCAAGCGATTCAAAGGCCTTCGGAATCCTGTCTGCTTTATATCACTCGGTACCGACCCTATTGTCACTCATAATGTTTTTCGTTACCATCTTAGTGAATATGAAATGGTAGAATTTCCTCTCACATATTATCTACCTATTCATTTTTCTAATTTTTACGAAAATTAACAGAAGATTAAAGAGAACCCTTATTTATAAAGATTCCATATGCATCTAATTATGCAAAATCCAATTCTGATGAAAGTCACACACTTTTATCATCATAAAGAAAATCATTTATGGTGAAAATCTCTCTTTTAATAAAAAAATATCTTTTGTGCACCCATTTATGCATAAAAAACCATTTATGATGAAAATCACACTTTTAATATAAAAAAATATCTTTTATGCACCCATTTATGCATAAAAATCATTTATGATGAAAATCACACTTTTAATATAAAAAAATATCTTTTATGCATATGTTTATGCATAAAAATCATTTATGATGAAAATCACACTTTTAATATAAAAAAATATCTTTTATGCATATGTTTATGCATAAAAATCATTTATGATAAAAGTACACTTTTATAATAAAAATTTTAATCTTTTATGCATACTTCTATGCATGAAAATCAATTATGATAAAAGTAACACTTTTATAATAGAAAAATATCTTTTATGCATACTTCTATGCATGAAAATCAAATATGATAGAAGTAACACTTTTATAATAAAAAAATAATCTTTTATGCATAGTCTATGCATGAAAATCAAATATGATAGAAGTAACACTATTATAATAAAAAATAATCTTTTATGCATAAAAATTAAATATGATAGAAGTAACACTTTTATAATAAAAAATAATCTTTTATGCATAAAAATCAAATATGATAGAAGTAACACTTTTATAATAAAAAATAATCTTTTATGCATACTTCTATGCATGAAAATCAAATATGATAGAAGTAACACTTTTATAATAAAAAATAATCTTTTATGCATAAAAATCAAATATGATAGAAGTAAAACTTTTATAATAAAAAATAATCTTTTATGCATACTTTTATGCATAAAAAACCTCTCTAAATTATTTTTAAAAATGATCTTGATTTTTATTATTAATTATAATAAAGAGAGAACTTCTGTATAATAAAGAAACCACATTAATATCTATTTTTAAAAATAGATATTAATGTGGTCTTTTAACAAAAAAAACTTTATGCTTTACTCTTTATTTTTTAAATAATAACTTAAGGATTATTCAACACAAAAATTCATATAAATAATAAAATTTTATTTAATCTACTTAAATAAGATATACTTTATTTTTTTATATGTTATTTACCTTTTTTAGAATAAGGTATGTATTTAAATTATATTAATATACTTAGAACACTCTCTATGACATCTTTTATTCATTACTCTAGAGACAATTAATGTTTTTTTAAAGGTCATATATTTACTTAATTCTCATGAAGGAATCTAGGTTAGATTTCTTATCTTATGATTATAAATGTATATATTAAACATGTGTCTGATATAAGTTAGGTAACTAATAATGCTAGATTTATCATTAATATAAGTTAAATATTGGTAATAGTTTAATATATTAAGTTTTAAAATTTTCTTTATATTAACTACTCAAAATTACTATGGATAAAATATGTGTAATTTCTCAATGCTTGTTTTAGAGACAATGCACTAGAACTATATTTGTTTGAGAAAATAAATTTTATACAAGTCTAAAAAATAGCCACATGAAAAACCTTGCCCTCTCAGAGATTTTTTCTCTGACTATGTACGCATCCGATATTATGGGCCACTCAAGATTATTTAAAAAATTTAATAATCTTTCTTATCAATTAGATCTTCCATCACACTCGAACATACACAATTCCTTTCACATTAGCTTGTTAAAGCCTTTTTGATGACCACTTTCTACATATCTAGTTGATGGTACAAACTAGAAAAAACAATGATATACTTGATGAAAATAAGTTTACAAAAATTGTATTGTATTCATAATAAGAAGTGATACATCATCTTTACAAAAGCTTTCTTACAATATTGAGCTTCCTTCTCTTGTTATTGGGGGCAGTGCTCAAGGAGTGATTGGGCTATTTCTTGAGGATCCTCTATGCCTATGCTTTTGGCTATACCTATACGAGCAAGAAGCTTGCCCCTAAATCCAGAACCAAAAACATCGAAGACAAGGGATTTTTTAATCAGAACTATACATTTGGTGCTCTGTGCCATAGAGGCTACACAGAGCAACTTAGAGAGGGCTTTCAAAAAGAAGAGAGTGAAGGCAGATTGAGGGGTGTAGAGAAGAAGAGAAATGAGAGCCTTACCATCCCTACTTACATACACCAACAATCAAACATGCAAGCAAGCAAGAACACAAGCTAGCATTCATGCATCCACAAGCTCAAATGAGAGAGAGAGAGAGAGAGAGAGAGAGAGAGAGAGAGAGAGAGAGAGAAAAGGCAAGCTCAAATGAGACAAATGGGATTGTCCCTTTTTATATTCCATAAAATGACTTATATACAAGAGCTCATAGCTACAATGTCCAGCTGCCCATTTACAATTGGAGGCCCAAAACTAGTCTTCCTAGTCTCTCTAGCTCTATGTACAACTATTCCTCATGCCCGGCATTACACAAGTAATAAGCTTGGTCATCCCATGTCTCTTATATAGTAAGTGCATTACGCGGTTACAAAAGATAAATTACAAAGAGTGTAGCCACACAAAAGGTAATGTTAACTAGAGTAGTTAACATACCCCCTCCCTATTGGTAGGTTCGTCCTCGGAGCTGGCCGGATCTATCTGTAGTAGATCGAGTAGGTTCGGATGAAGTCTCGGCATGAGGTTGGAGTAGGGGGCGCTCAATGGAAGACCTTGTAGTTGGTCCAAAAGGTTGTCTCCATCATGTCTTCAATGGTCTGCAGGTGCCACGCAGACATCCACATGATCCGCTCATAGTAGCCAAAAATCTGCTTGAGGGTGGGGCCTTTGTTAATGTTGAAGGCCAACCCTTGGGCGCCTTCATGGTAGTGGTCCTAATCAGGGAATGACTCTAGCAATGTGATGATCAAATGGAAAAATTGGATTGTTGTGACACGATCATGGTTGGGGGTCTGGGACTTGGTTGTAGCGATGGATGAGTTCATTGAAGTGCCGGATCATGGTGTCTTCCGTGTAGGGCTGCGCACTGCCGTCGGAGGACCAAACCAAGGAAAGTTGAATTTCATCTTTAGGTTCTACTTCTGCTCCTTGTGGAAAGGATTCCATGCCCACCATCGTCGTATAGGGAGGCAGTCTGGGCTGATGCAGAGTGCTTGAGGCGCGTTGTAATACGTTTCCCATTTGAAAGGCTTCAAGAGGAAAGGGCATCTCCAGGCTGGTTTCTCACCCATGAGTTCAAATGTGATGGGGCGAGTAGCAACAAGTGGTTGGTGGTATCCTCCATGCTCTATTGGTTGGTGTTCTTGCTGCCATTGGCAATGCTTGGCATCTAGATAAGGTCGCAAGACATGGATGTCCATGCGGTTTGTTATGTGGGTGAGGGGTTCACCCTGGAGTTGTTGACCAAGTAGGATAGTAATTGCCTGCTCAAACTCTGTGCAATCAAGGGGGCCCCACTAGTTAAGAGGGTTGAGCAAAGGGTCAACCTCCTCACACTCCTAGGGTGGCGGTGGCAGAATCTTGCCCTCTTCGAGGTTGTGTGGGGAGGGCAGTTGTGTCGGCGATGAGGGTGGAGGAGTGGTCAAGGTGGAGGGTCCTGTGTGGTGGGGCGAGGCTTGTGTCAAAGAGGGGTGGGGGTTTTGTAGAAGTGGACATAAGGCCACGGAATGCGGTGTGCATTCCCAACTGTAGGGATAGAAAGGGTGGTGAGGGTGGGGTGGGTGATGGATGTTGGGTGGGAAAATGAATAAGGGGAGAAGTAGGTTGTGGATGCAAGGGTGGATGTGCTAGAGGGGGGTGGGGATGGTGGGGGTTAGGTGTGGGTATGGGGGGAAGAGGATTCGGCTAGTGGAGGGGGAGGTGGGGGAGAGGAGGATCATGGGGGTGGGGGTGGTAGGTTGTCATGGGGCCATCGTCACTCCGCCATCTTGGTCGTCAAGGGTAGGGATTGCTTCGGGCGGCATCTGCAGGGCCATGGGCTTAGAAGAAAACTTCTGCATGGTAGCTTCTCCAGAGGCTTGTGTCAAAGAGGGGTGGGGGTTTTGTAGAAGTGGACATAAGGCCACGGAATGCGGTGTGCATTCCCAACTGTAGGGATAGAAAGGGTGGTGAGGGTGGGGTGGGTGATGGATGTTGGGTGGGAAAATGAATAAGGGGAGAAGTAGGTTGTGGATGCAAGGGTGGATGTGCTAGAGGGGGGTGGGGATGGTGGGGGTTAGGTGTGGGTATGGGGGGAAGAGGATTCGTGGTGGGGCGAGGCTTGTGTCAAAGAGGGGTGGGGGTTTTGTAGAAGTGGACATAAGGCCACGGAATGCGGTGTGCATTCCCAACTGTAGGGATAGAAAGGGTGGTGAGGGTGGGGTGGGTGATGGATGTTGGGTGGGAAAATGAATAAGGGGAGAAGTAGGTTGTGGATGCAAGGGTGGATGTGCTAGAGGGGGGTGGGGATGGTGGGGGTTAGGTGTGGGTATGGGGGGAAGAGGATTCGGCTAGTGGAGGGGGAGGTGGGGGAGAGGAGGATCATGGGGGTGGGGGTGGTAGGTTGTCATGGGGCCATTGTCACCGCCATCTTGGTCGTCAAGGGTAGGGATTGCTTCGGGCGGCATCTGCAGGGCCATGGGCTTAGAAGAAAACTTCTGCATGGTAGCTTCTCCAGAGGAGAACTCAAGAGGTAAGGTGATGTGAGAGTCATCAAACTGGGATATGCCAATGGCGGCCATCACTTGTATCTACTCGTAGCACCTGTGGTATAAAATGAGGAGGCCTTCGGTAGAATACGGGGGAGGAGTATCAGCGCAGAGGGAGAGGCATGCATTGTTTATCACGTGCCAACTAATATTTTGTAGATATTTTAGGGCTACGGTCGAAAGCTAGGAGGGGTAGGAGGTATGGGCAGAGAGCTTCCAGAACAGATAGGTGTATAAGCTCTACGAGGTCGGAAGGGAAGCCAAAATGGAGGAGGAGACTCCAGGTAGTCAAAATGGCTTGGAGAGGGTGTTGAGGGAGTTCATAAAAGTCATGGGGGTGGTGGAAATAAAGAAGGCCCTGAAAGTAGAAGTGGGGGATGAGGGTGATACTGGAGATAGGGAGCTTGCAGTCGGGAGAGGGGCTTGTGGAGGAGGTTGAGCCGGATGCTCCTGAAGTGGAGGTCAATGAGTTGGTATGGGCTTTGTGGAGGGGAGGTGGGTGAGGGCAAGGAGCTCTGTGACTGTATCCATCAAGGCGTCCACCTTGTGATCCAGGGTGTTGGAGGAAGGAGCGGAGGGGGTGGAAGGTGGTTGTGCCGCTCAAGCTTTAGCATCGCCAAGTTGCTGCTTGCTGAGACTTCATAGTATCTCTGAAAGTCCAGCTTGGTTTTCTCAAGAGCCTCCTCCATAGCCTTGGCTCGATCTTGGGCATCTTGGGCAAGGTTCTCCATTATCGATAGCTCGTAGTGTGTCCGCTAGTGTGTCCGCTAAAGCAGCTTCGTGTGCCTATTAGAGTTGCTGCTGGAGGTCTGTAATATGCAGGCGAGGGCAGGCGAGGGCATGCCCGAGCTGCTGAGTTTGTTCATCGAATTTACTTTGGAGCTGGAAGTATCGAAGGTTAACTTGGTAGAGGTCTTCACAGAGACCTGTCTTTCCTGTGCCACCTCACTAGCGGTAGATGAGGACCTAGAACTTCCCTTCCAAGGGATTATTTCCTATGTGGAACAAAAGCATGACTGTGCCTAAGCAATGAACATGTTGTGATGCCACTGTAACGATGGCGGGGCTCTCTTTGAGTGAGGGTTCCCATTAGAAGAAATGTGGACTCAATTTTGGGCCCTGTAAGAAGTACCAACTCAGCTTAGAGAGAGAAAATAAAAAAGATTTAAAACATATCCAAATTTGCAATTCGGCTCATTTTTTACTATTATAATAGTAGGTTTAAATATATTAAAATATACATATTCTTTCAATGAGATTTCATCATGAGGTGGCATTCTTTGTTGGATGCATGTAAAACTTGTCAAAACCAAGATTTCATAGATTTGAGGTGGTTATGCATTTAATAGATTTGAGGAAAGCTTTAATCATCATTTCGACCGTGGGGGTTTTCCTACTGAAACTTAAAAATAACATCCTTACTAATCGATTTAATTCTTGTTTCAATTTTTAAATATGTTTTATGATGACGGAAAATACTAGCTTTGCAAATGAGAACATTAATCCAAATTTGGGGATTCCAATTAATCCACCTTCAACAACACATGGAGACACTCAAATTCTCAGTAAAAGTAGCAGAAATTCTGCATGTAAAAGAACATACGATACTTACCATCTTCATAAGGACATACAATCTGAGTACCAGCCTTTGAAGAAACGAAATAAGAGATTTTTTTTAATGTTATGAGCAAAAAGAGCAAAAGAGGAATAATTGGAGAGCGTCATTTTTTGGACTTGTGGAGGATCGATGGGTCAATGTATCCCAAGGATCCATTTACAAATGCACCACCTCCATTTTACAACATTACAAACCTACTACATTTCACGGGTGATGGTAGCCAAGGTTTGCTCTGGGTTATGCCCAACACTTGAAAACACTTGGATTTTCTACAGATAAAGAACACTGAAATAAAAAAACTAAATGGGTTGTATGCAGAGAAGCTTATGGCAAACAAAGAAGCAATTCAAGACTTAGAGAAAAAGATTAATGCTTTAAGGAGAAAGAACATAGCACTAGGGCCACGTAAAAGAAGAAGGCAACTTTGCAACATAGAGAAAATGAAAGTTGGAAGTCAAGGGATGAATAAGTGAGTACAGGCTGTAAGGTAATGTTAACTCTTGTTTTATATATATTTCTCTTTTTAGATTAGGTTCTTTGTTTGAAACTAGACATAAGTAATCAAATTTGATGTTATTCTATTTTTAGATCTTTACTTCATCCAGAGTCCAAGGTACATTCTGAAAGCTGGAGTGCATTACAGTCATTTGGTACCAAAAGGAATAGTGGAAGAGATGTTGTATCAAAAGAAGTTTCAAAAAATCAATGAGAAGCATGTGTCTTCTTTTATGAACAAGAACCATCACTACTCCTTTTTCCATGGGTAATACATTGCTCTAATTCCCACCTCAACTCCCTCTATGTGGCTACTTATGCATGTAATGCATTAAGTTAGTCTTGAATAGTGGCTGGTTGTGGATTATTTGCCATAGTAGCAATAATTTTTAAAGTGTAGGAAAAAGAGAGATTTTCCCTTTTATGTCACTCAAAACGGTGGAAATAAATTCAATGCCTTGTCTTGAGTTTAAAAACATGTCATAATTCATTATTCACACAAGGACGGCGATAGACAAGACAGGTCTCATTGAAGTCCAATGGTGCAAGTGATGATAATAAGTTGTAATTCGCACAAGGTCGACGGTGGACAAGACAATTTTAAAAATACTCAAGTCCAATGGTCCAAGTGATAATAAGGTCGATAGGAGTGGTTGTTGCCACTTGCCGAGTTTTCTCATAATAGCATGCATCATGAGAGCATTGGCATGTCACCTTTTGAGGCACTTTATGTGTACAAAGTGAATATGCCAATGATGGTTCAAAAGCAAGAATGGGTGAATCCTAATGCAAAAGAGATGGAAAAGTTGGATGCACTCTTGCAACAATGCAAAACGAATATGAAGCAAGATCAAGAAAGGATGAGGCATTGTGCTAATTCTCATTGGAGGCCATTGGAGTTCATGGAAGGTGATTGGGTATTCTTGAGGATTCCCAAGATAAGATATGGTTCTCTCAAGGGCACAACAAATACCAAGCTAGGTCATCGCTACTATGGGCCATACAAGGTGATGAGGCGTGTTGGTGAAGTTGCTTGCACTTCCATCAACCTCAAAGATTCATGTGTTCCATGTATCACATCTCAAAGCTTACCTTGGGTTGGAGGTATTTGTGCAAGATGAATTGCCTCTAGTGGATGAGAAGGGAATGATTGAGTATGTGCCGGAAGCGATTTTGGGTACAAGAGAAAGAGTCCTTCACAACCATAAATTAGTGGAGTACTTGATCAAATGGCGAGGGCTACCTAAGGAAGAAGCTTCTTGGCAACCCGCCTCTACATTAGAAGGATTTGAAGGGTTGTTGGATGCATTTTGGAAGTCCAACGATGGAAGTCCAACGAGGGTCATGAACAGTGAATTAACTTGCTGGAAATAACTATAAATTCAGTGGACAGCCTTATACCCTTGGGAATTGGATGCATAATGATTGGAAGCTACTCAAGGTTCTTATGCCATTATGGGGAAGACGTTATGGCTTGTTTTGAGGGCTTATTGACCAGTTTACAACCATTTACATGTGATTTTGATATCCCATATATGGTGTGAGCATAAGCTTCAAGATTTACATGAGTCCATTGACATAAACTCCATCCATGGGAATTGTAATTATACATATCAATGGTTTCGAGGGCGAAACCTTTGGGTGGGGATGGTTTGTAACAAAGTGGAATGGTCTCATATGAATAATGTGCCCAAGGCCAATTGACCATGTGCATGGACAACACTTATGATAGTGTGAAAAAGGGGGGTCTTGTATATAGGCCACATACACCATATTTTGGTACCTTTTTGATAATCAAGAATACAGAGATCTTTTACTTTCTCTTATCTCTCTAAACCTAGGCTAATCTTCATAATCTAGGCTAATCCAAGGCTAATTAGACTAAATCTAGGATAATCTAGTTGCCACTTTCTTTCAGAAATCCAGAAATGTAACACACAACCAACCAAAATAATACTACATACCACACCACAGTGGGTGTTCACACAAATGTTCATGTACTATACATAGACCATCATTAATGCAGCACCTCAGTAGACACCATCGCAATGCTCATCACCTATCTCACAACCACGTTAGTTACAAAACAATTAATTGGAATCCACATAATCAATGCCAACATGGAAATGTAAAATAGACAAACACATACACCAATAGTACACTAGCTCAGTATATTTAAAACGGAGATTACCCATAATACTACTAACACTAACATGGCCCAAAATACATATACCAATAGCACTAAGTCATATCAGTATTAAGTGGTCTCACACCCACGATACCAACCCATTAGCATGGTACACAATGGCCACCTAGGCATCCCTGCATAATGTTGAGAAACATGAGTACCATGTGCATAGCTATGGTGATGGAGGTGAGCTGTGCTAATCCTACACTAATCTATGGAGTGAACTAATCTAAGATTTGTGTAACCTATGTTTACTCATTGATGATGAGTATACTAAACTAATTAAGCTTAGACTCAAGCACAATTAGGTTACAAGATTGAGACTTATACTCATAAATAGGCTTGAGAGCTTGCTTCATATTTCATTGCTTGAAATGGCCTCCTTTTATATGAGGAGGTACACCCTTGGGCTTGTACATCAATGTGGAATAATTCCTTTTGCTCATGTGGCTTCATGCTAGACTTTGCTTTTGCTTGACTACTCATTCTCACTCCTTACCTCTTCCTTGTGTTCAATGGCACCACATTTCTCAACACCCCCCCTTGGTGCCATTTTCGTAGGCTACTGCCCAAGGTGGTCAAATGTGAGTTTTACAACATATTTTCATCCCCCCTCATTTCTAACTTGGCTTGGTTACTCTCTAGCTCAGATATTATTTTAGAGATGAACGGGTTGATTTTCGCTCCCCTAGGGTGCTGCTTCTTTGGCTACTCTCTAGTAGTCAAGTGTTTATTAACATTTGCATCACTTCCCCTAGGTGGCCTTTGGCTACTCGTAGGTGGTCAAGTATGCTAAAAAAATATCAATTTGCCTACTCATTTGGTGCCTTTTATAACATATGATTTAGGTTAGGGTAGTCGTTGTGGTAGCTCCTTTATTTCTCAGTGTTGTTACTTGCTTGAGTTCTCCTTGCTTTTTCTTAATGAAGATCCCTTGTTGCTTCCTTGATTCTGCATGTCGATGTCGTATCCTTCTTTGCATTGTTGAACTCTTCTTGGCTCTTTGGCTACTTGTTCTTGCTTCTCTTTGTTTTCACCTTTTGGTGTTGTCTTCTTCATTGTGCCTTTGGTGTAGACTTTGTCCTTAATGCCACTTGATGCTTTGTAATGCAGGCACTCCATGCATTTATGCTTTTGGCATGCTTAGGAAAGCGTTTTGTGTATCTTTCCTTTGCTTATGCACTCGTTCTTTTCTTTGCTTATGCACTCGTGCGCACCCATTCATGCTAATGAGGTGCTGATGACCCCTATTTTCTGGGCCCAATTTTAGATTTTTTAGAGTAAAAATAAAATTATTAGCTATTTTAGCTAATTTTAGGATTACAATTAGAAAAATTAGTTAGTTTTAGTCAAAAATTAGAATTTTTAGGCTAATTAGTCATTTTATCATTTTGGATATTTATCCATATTTTTAGGATTTTTAAGGTAATTTTTACTCGTCTTTGATGACATTTTTAGAAAATTTGACAAAATAATACATCATGGGGGTGCAATGGTGGTGTTGTCTATATGATTCTGTGGCCAAGGGAGCTCTATTGAAATATATGATGTACAAGTGATAAAGGGTGAGAGAAAGAGGTCATGTAGGTGTGAACACACCCCAAATAAAGTGGGCATGTGGGTGGAAAAGGGATCTAGGGTAGCCCTTGGTGAACCCTATATAAAGGGCAGGAGGCTTCACTTTTTGTAACACAACACTTGAGGGTGAAGGTTAAGCCAACTTTGGAGTGGATGAAATAGAAGGCAATATAGAAGCTTTCTATACATCTTGTGTTCTTGCTCTCTCTCATATATGTTGCTCTATCCTGCCATCAACTATTGCTTCCGTTGTGCATACTCCCCATTATTTTGACAAGGTATCAGAGCCTTGCAAAGGCTAAGTTCCCCTTCAATCCCCTTTTCTTTCTCTCTTACTATAATAAGCCATTCACATCCTCATCAAGAAGGATGGTGGTAGAAGAAGGTGAGAAGCAAAAAAGCGTCAAGAAGGAAGGCAACAAAAGAGCTTCATCAAAGAGGAGATTCCGTCATCATCAACAAGTTTTTGAAGCTTGGAAGAAGAAGAAGAAGAAGGTGATCCTCATCATCGACAAGAAGAAGAAGAAGAGGAGGAGGAAAAAGGAGAGGAAAACGCAAGCAAATTGGTAATTTTTTGGTTTCTTTCCGTCAAAGAATTCCGTCGGTGTTTTCCGTCCAATGATCCTCTTCGAAAGCTTTGGAGTCGTCCAAAGAAGCTATTTTGTGATGGTTGAAGGTGTGGAAAGTTGTGCCTGGTTTTTTCCTCTTCCCCCTATCAAATTGGGGAGTATCATCATCAACAACATCCTCAGTAGAGGTGAATTTAAAAAAAGAAAAAAAAACGCAGCTCTGAATTTCCATCCATTCTGCATTCTTTTCCATCGGTTGTCTTGCATTTCCGTCGCCACATTGAAGTTTCCCAGTTCGTCGAGACTGGTGTGCCTACCGCCTTGTATGGTGGTAAGCTAAGCTTTGTAAGTTTGGTTGTGCTACAACAGCACAGCCATCGTTCGACAATAGCGCAACACTTCTGTAGTCGCCGTGCATTTTTTTCCGTCCAAACAGCGTCCGTCTCACAGCAACTTCCACCGCTGTCTGTCGGGACTAGGTAGTGCCTCCACAACAGCTGGCGTCTTGTATCCAGTACATTGTGCTTGCGCAATAGCTTGATAAAGCAGCTTCTACAGCGCATCATCGCAAAAACGAATCTGGAGCATCTGGCAGTGTGTTTTTTTTTCAGAAAATAGGAAGAAATAACACCTTTGGATTTCAAAGGTTCTGCTTTGAAAGGTCTTCTCTACACTTTTCTCTAAGGTTTTATAAACCCTTTGAGGTTTTTTTTAAAAAAAAACCTTTCTATGAGGTTTTCTCTAAATCTTTTCCTCTAAGGTTTTCTCAACCGGTTTTCTCTAAGCACTCAAAGGTTCTTTCCTCATTTCTCTCAAGCTTGAGGCAAGTAGAGGAAGAAATTATTATTTTTGCCTTTCTCGCTTGGAAAGTGTAAGGCATGCAGAATTTATGAAACCAAATAAATCGACGCATCAAGCATGAAATCCGATCCTAAAGCTTTTTGATGAACTCATATGCATGGAAGTCATCTACTATATTGTAATGGAGTTAGACACTGCTCTTGTGTTGATAAACAAGTGGTAAGACCTCTCCTAAATCAATGTCCACATTGGTGTATGTATTTATGCATCATGATGAAGCGGAAGATGGAAGCAAGAAGCATATTGAGAAGCACATGCATAAGCTATTGAAACATGGGTGGTAGCCTTGTGTTAGTCTATGTGGCAGTTGGACTAAGGAAGCTAGCATGATTGGAAGGAGACGTGTACGCATGAAGCGTGTCTAGCATGAGGAAGGATTGGAGAAGCACGAAGATGCAACCAATGAAGCCAATGTAATGAAGAATGGTAAATCCGAATCCCACTTGAAGATTGTCTTTTGCAAGAAGATGGTTTCATCAACGTGAAGGAGCAACAAGGGTGGTACACGAAACCACTATGGAAGAGATGGTACCAAAGATATTACTAAGGTTGAGGGGAATTTTGGAAGTTCCTCACATGATAAGCAAACTCTTCTAGTTGAGGAGTGAAGCATGTTTTCTAGAATTGGGAGTGAACCACATTTCTCTATAACTCATCACTTTTGTAAAAGCCTAATATATAAAGGCTGACTTGTCATCTATCCTATGGTTGGTTGAGAGGGGGTCATTTTGTTCTTGTATGTCCAATGCTCACCTTGCTCCATGTTTGGCATTGTCCCATGGTGGCATTGAGAGGGGGTGTTGAAATATATGATGTACAAGTGATAAAGGGTGAGAAAAAGAGGTCATGTAGGTGTGAACACACCCCAAATAAAGTGGGCATGTGGGTGGAAAAGGGATATAGGGTTGGCCCTCCAACCCTAGCCCTAGTGAACCCTATATAAAGGGCAGGAGGCTTCACTTTTTGTAACACACACAAGTAACACAACACTTAAGGGTGAAGGTTAAGCCAACTTTGGAGTGGCTGAAATAGAACATGATATAGAAGCTTTCTATACATCTTGTGTTCTTGCTCTCTCTCATATATGTTGCTCTATCTTGCCATCAACTATTGCTTCCGTCGTGCATACTCCCCATTATTTTGACAAGCTCAAGGGAAGCTTAAAAAGTGAGTGTGAGTGTGCTAGATTGCATTAATAATGAGAATTACAAACTTGGGATATGAAGGGGTGCTTATTATTTAAAAAATAGCCAAAAATGAGATGTCACATGAAGAAAAGGTAGTTACAACAAGAAGTGAGTCATGGAGAAGAGAAGGAGGCATTCTTGATGTTTTCTTGGGGGCAAAGTCTGAGTAATTTGTAGAAATCCTTGGCCATTCTATGCTTCGACCTATGTAAACCATCAATTCCCTTCACTAAATATGCTAATATTCATGCTGCCTATTTGCTTAACTATATGTAATTAGTGAAAATTATGATATTAATTAAAATTGTTTCAAAAAAGAGAAGTAGCATGTTAAGACTCATTGAATTCTGATTTTTAATGTTGGTTTTGAAAAGAATGCCTATTTTTAATGAATTATCTAATACTAGGGCTAAAATTTGGGTTAATGAAGGAAGTGTACTAGAGGTAATAAGTAATTATACAAGAGATATCAAAACAGAGAAATCGTTTGTTTAAGAATACTATGTTGAATTATTGATAATTTTTCTAATTAATATGCTATTTATTATTTAATTTTTAAAATTAGATTAAATTAGAAAATTAATTAATAAATTTTAAAAAAATGTTTCAAGGGTTTAGGAAATTGGAGATACTATATGAGAACATGTGTGTGCACAAGAAAATCAGAGATGATGTGAAAGTCGAATTTTAGTATTTATTTATAGAGTTTTAGTCTATTTTTAAAAAACTATAGAAATTAGAAATAGTTAATTAAAATAGAAAATAACATGAAAAAACTAGTCTATTTTTAGAAAACTATAGAAAATCAGAGATGATGTGAAAGTTCAATTAGAAATAGTTAATTAAAATAGAAATATACATGAAAACTTTATGGAAAATTAGGGTAAGGATAATTTTAATGTTAGAATCAGTTTTATAACTTTACTTTGTGGAAAGAATGTATTTGGAAATTCAAATTAAAATTGTATTAATTTTTGGCTAAAATTTAGAAAATTCATATTCTAGAAATTAGAGGAAATTTGAAGAAATGTTGAACTAAGACTTAGGACTATTTCCTGAGTTTTTTCATTGTCTAAAATGGTTTTATCATATTTTCAAGATAAATGATAGTTGCTTTGTATAATGACCCTAATTGTCAATTTAATGGAGGGTTGATATCTAAAGTTAGAGAGAGAATTTATGGATTTTTTTAAAGGTGATATACATATTCAATATTACAAAGTATGAGCTTGATAGGTTTCGTCTAACTAATACTTGCTTTGTTAGTTGTCTTATTTGCTGATTTGGAGGAGTGTTAATAACTTGAGATTTAGAATTAATTAGATGATGACCAAAGAAGAGAAAATGTTCATTTTACTTTTATGCATGAGTGTGGGAAGTTTAAACTTATTTTGAAATGATTTAGTGATAGTTACTTTGTAAAATGAAGATGATCCATAGTAGTATGTGTAGGTTGTGTTTCATTAAAGTAGTTTGAGTTAGGAAGGCCATGTGTTTCTTTGGACTACAAATAGGAGGACAACAATGTATATAAACTATCATTAATTTATGCATAATTAACCCTTACATAGTGTACTAACCTAATACTTGGTTAGCTAGAAACCCTATTTAGAGACTTATTAAGGACATATTAGTCAAGGGTTATTTATTGGTGCGTGCGCCACATGAGCCTAGTAGCACTACAATAAGGGTAATTTAGATGAGTGAAGAATTTCTCCAAAAAGTTGATGATGAAGTTAAGAAGTTTATTGTCGAGCGACGAGAAGCTTTTAGGTGATTTATTCTATCTATTTTAAGAGTAAAGAAGAGATAGCTTGGAAAAGAATCTTACTAAACGAAAGTGGAGAAGGGACTAGCATAGAGAAAGATGACGATAAAGTTAACTGGACTTTGTGTGTCGACGTTTATAACCTAGACTGCACAAATTATTATGACCCTGGATATTTAGCAATACAACTAGCGACTTATTGGGAATTAGTCTTATTGGAAATTAGTTGATAAACTATAATTTAGGACTATTAATTTTAATAGTTGTTGAGGGTATTGGAGAGGACCTAGGCCATCAACTATAATTCCTTACTATGTGCACTTCAAGGATTTCAAGAAATATTTTCCCTTGTGTAGTGGTATGAAAGTAGAAATTTGCTTAGATGCTAAACAAGAATTAGAAGACTTAGAAACTTTATGGAACAAAAGATATGAACACTTTCATCACTATTGAATATTAAATTATCATCATAATTAAGAGAGAAGGTATGGATAGACCAATCCAAGAGAGACTTACGAGGAATAATAGGGAGATTAGCCTATTATAGGTGCTTCATTAAGGATTATGCTAGTTTCCTGAGACCTCTATATGCTAGTTTCCTGAGACCTCTATATGCTAGTTTCCTGAGACCTCTATATGCTTTTCTAGAGACTCAATCACCTTTAGGATTACCCAATGTCAGCGAAGTGTTGAGCTACATTAGTCAGACGATTAAGTTTTTTAAAGAAGTTAGGAAAATTAGATGGATGAGTAGTGCAAGTGGTAGAAGTGAAGTGAGTGATAGAGAGAAGAGAAGAGAGAAGAAGTGAAGTGAGTGATAGAGAGAGAGAAGAGAGAAGAAGAAGAAGAAGAAGAGAAGAGAGACGTAGCCAACAATTAGCTGAGAGATTGGAAAGGATAAATGAGATAATTCATCAAGGAATTAGAGGTCAAGCGAATGCTAGTAGTCTCTCTAGTGTAAGTGAGAGTGATCCTCAATATTCGGATCGAGTAGTTTTAAGCCCTATGAGTGATGACGTTGGGTATCAACCCGACATAAGTCCAATCAAGGATGAAGGAGAGAGTAGCACAAAGAAAAGCAAGGATAGTGTTGATACACCTTTACCAACAAGCGTACGAAAGAATCTTAGAGATTTCAGGGATAGCCCAAAATTTTTTCTTAGGAAACTCTTTAACTTACCTAAAACAAGAGCCTTAAACTTCTTTGAAGAAGAGGAAGATTTTGGTTTAAATCTTCTATTCTCAATGGCTATGCTCGTGCCTAGAGTAGTAGTGCGTTTAATGGATTTCACTCAGTGTAGTGGTTTTTTATGGGATGAAGATCCCAATGCCTACATACAACGATTCGAAGTTACATGTGTGGCTAATGAGATTGTTGATGATGATCAAAAACTACACATTTTTCCAGCCACACTTAATGACGAGGCTGCTATAGTTAGTATGGAAACTTAGATGTAACTTCTAAAGCAACATACAATGCTTTATCACAAGCTTTTCTTGTAAAATTTAGAAGGCAAGGCTTCCAAGAACATATAGCCCAACAATTAGATTACCTATCCCAGGGTATAAATGAGAGAATAGACCATTACATTGAGAGGATGGAGACTATTGTGAGGAAGATGGGAGCTGATGCCCCAAATGAGGAGACCCAAAAACATAGATTTATTGATGGGTTATGCAACATAGAAGCTTAAACTCATGTGAGTTTAAGTCATCTTGCCACCTTAGGGGATGCAAAACAAGAAGCTAGATAATAGGAGGAAGTGCAATTGAGCCAACAAAGGCGACGTGTGAGCTATTACAAGATCCCCCAACCAACTTTTGCTACTCAGGTAAAGCCTGTCGACCAACCAGAATCCTATTGAATGCCTTCCATGGATGGAACAAGTATACAAGGATCTACACCAGTAAATCCCAACCCATCGGCATATGTGTGCCACTAAATTCTTATGTGACAGTGCCTGCCTATATGGTGCAAAACGAGTAGCCCTCAAGAAATTTTGAGTGAGGCTAAAGTCACAGAGATAGTGGCTAATTCATTAGGAAAGTTTAAAGAAGAAGTTTTTAATGCATTTTGTCCCCAAGAGAAAGAGGTGTATGCAGTGGCATCATAAAATGCACCTGCAAATGTGGAAAGTGCCATGGGTGTGGCCATTTAGCAACAGAGTGTCCAACCACTTCAAGGTTAGTTCCACACCAAACTAAAATTTTGTTTTGTGCTTAGTGCCTAAGAAACAATCATACAAAAGACCAACGCTTTGTCAACTGTAATCATTAACAAAGGCAGGCGCAAGGCCTTGAAAGTAACTATTACTTCATGGATAGGACTAATGCAACTCATGAGATAGGACCAACTTCGCAACCATTCATGCAACGAGTCTTACCTACATAAGGAAGACCTCCTATGCCTAGATCAAATTATTCTAATGATGGCAATATGCGAAGAGGGTCGTTCTCCTTTTAGGAGGAATTTTGGAGGGTTTAGGATTAATCCTATGGGTGGAAATCGTTTTAGGCCACAAGGTTCGATCATATGTTATTAATGCCAACAAGAGGGCCATATAGCTAATTTTTGTCCAAATGAGATGAAACATTAGGATTATACTCCCTTATGTAGAAAATGTAGTGGGGATGGTCATTATGAACAAGACTTTCCACCACAAAAGGACAAGTCTTCGGCTGAAAATAAGGGAAAACAAATCTTTGGGTGAAAACAAGGGCAAACAAGTGATTAATGAAGGGCCCATCTCTTCAACTAATTTAGGCAAGATAGAAAAAGATAAACCCAAATAGACTGTTAAGTCAAATTTTTTTTTGAGAAGAGTGACCTTTGGAAAATGAACCAATGATTAGTGTGGTAACTCGTTCAAGTCAAATAACTCAAAAACATGAACTATATCCAAACGAACACTATGAAAGCTATGAGTAGTGGTCAAACCGTATATATCCCCACATGTGAACTCTCGAGGAAAATCCCAACATATCTAACGTAAGAACCTCATGCCTTATCTCCTCATGGTCCATCGTATGCTCATGGGTAGATCCTTTAGAATTCCCCCAATATCCACATGATCCGTACGAAGGAAGAAAGGTGTAGAAATATCAATGCTTGGTGTACTCGCCTACCATCTCTGCCCTTGAGATCATGCCCACATGATCTAACTCACATCACTATCACATAAATCATGTGCACATGTATCAATATCATCATATGTGTGTGTGCAATACATCATCATGTGTGTATATAAGATACATCATCATCATCCTCAGTATATGTGTGTGTGGTATATATCCTCAGTAGTATAATCACGACTACTGAATGTAGGACAATCGAATAAGTGATCATAGGAATCATCTCAACTAAGAAAAACTGACCCATCTGCCTCTAAGAAGTATCTCAATGACCCATCTGCCTCTAAGAAGTATCTCAATGACCAACAGTCAAGGCATCGCCAAATGTGTGAATCTCTCTCATCTCGTAGATGAACATGTGTAGACAATAAACTCTGCAGCTCTATCCTCCATCTATGTCCTGAATGGACTGTCTCCTCATAGCTAGATGATGAAGGATCCAATGACTGAAGTCTAGATGTTCCAAATGTATGCACAATGTCAAAAATGGTAATGTATAATCTAATCGTGTCGCGTAGTCCATGTTATTGTGTGCAAACAATCCCCACTAAAAATCTAGCACCACACATGCATCCCCAATCATCAGGAGTGACAAGATGTCGCCAAAGAAAGAAAGGACCGCGAGTAGCGAAAGGGTAGTAGTAATAAACCATGGATGCGCATGAACACCACCCAACAAATCTCAAAGCATCAAGGTCTTAAAAATCCCAAAGTGTTCCCTCAATGCACTAGGTGTGTGAACCGTAGGCTAGCGATGCACAAGGACTCGCATTGCATGTGAACAAAAGTTAAGAATGTGCAAATGCATTGCAAACAAGCCCCAAGAATACTCAACTACACTCATAAGCACACCCAATCGTGTGAACAACCCCAAGATGTATGTAGACATATGGACCACTCAAATTGGTCCGTGTTACACATGAACTTCCACTAACAAAATACACTTGGCTTCAAATGCACATTTACACACAAATCATCCCCTCAAACACAAATGGCCAAGTGAAGGGCTGGTTGAATTAATCTTAAAAATTTAATTTCTGTTATTGAACTTATCATGGCTTTTTCTTTCATACACTATTACTGACCTTTGTATGCAAGTCGGAACCTTGTGGTGTATGGTACACAATGGTTAATACCAGTGGACTAGGTTTGATTCCCAGCAAGGTTGACTTGCAAATACAAGTGTTAAGGTTTAGCCTTTTGATTTTAATTGGTTATTTGTAATTAAATTTATCAATTCTGTATCAAAACTGTTGAGTCTGCACACTCTTGTACCAAGATTTTGACCATGTTGAGAATCATGGATCGAGCTCTCCTAAACAACTTTCTAATAACAAGACATTTACCTAATCATAAACTAATTCTACACTAATGACCACTAATCTAGACTTAAGTTCAGTTAGGTTACAAGATGGAAGCTTGTACTCATAAAAAGACTTGAGATGTTGTGCTTGTATTCCATTGCTTGAAATATCCTCCTTTTATATGAGAAGAGTACAACTTAGCTTTTCTCTTGCATGTGGGATAATTCTCACTTGGTGATGTGCCTTCTTACACTCACTCCATACTTTCCTTGTGCTCTTTGGCACCACATATCTCAACAGATTTCATTGAAATGCATTCAACACAACAATGTTTACACAAGTTTGCACCAACACTACATATTTTGCACCTTTATTCAAAACACTAATGTCCGTTGTTTGACTCCCTTCTCAAGGAACTTTACACTTTCTTTGTAATTGTTGCTGAGCAAGCTTTCTTACACAGTATTCAAGCAAATGCAAAATTAAGCAAGATTGGGATAAAGCTCACTCTTACTGTTGTAAGTTTGCACCAAACTTTGATGATTCATGATCACAGTACCAAGAACTTGAATTCTGTACACTTGTCTTTGCACACTGCATCAAAATCTTTGCAAACTACACTCTGCACATTAACAATGCACAATCTACAAAACTCTGCACAACAAATCTGTAACTAAATTGTAAACTACACACTTCTTGATAAAAACTACATCAAGATCTTTCAATATCCTCCAAACTATCAAGATCTCCCAAAAACTAGGCAAATATAGAAGGAAACTAAAGTGTATGAATAGATTTGATGAAAGGAACCACCAATCAAAAGGATTTAGAAAGGAAGTTCAAAGAAAATTGCTATAAAAATAGCTGAAAATCTTAATCCAAAAATCAAGATTCTCCCAAATCTATGTAAGAATTAGGATTTCTAAAATATGTGATTAACATATGTCCAAAAATGATTACCATTGATCCTATTACTAATCCACTTAAAACAAAATTAAAAAAATCTAAAAATATGTAGAAGTATTAATTTAAAAATAGATAAGTACTAATCACTCTCTAATCAAAACATTAAGATCTAAGCCAAGAGCTCTGATACCACTGAAAGAAAGCTACACTAGATTAACATAGATTAGCTTAGCTTAACTTGGATTAGCTTGGATTAGAGAGAAAGCTAATGATATCTAAGGATATCAAAAGTTATGAAAGATCATTATGATCATAAAGGGTACAATAGTTGTCTACTAAATGACTTATATAACCACTTACCCTAAAGTATATCTATACTAGCCCATGCCCAAAGCCTGTGTACCTCAACCCCAATGTATACATGTGCTAGTGGAAAATAGCTTTGCTACATCCACTTGCTTTGGGTCATATGACACTCCAATAATCAATGTTACAACATAACTAATTTACCTACATTCAAGTGCAAGTCATATTTACCTATATTTAAGAGCAAGTAGTATGAAACATCAACCAACATTGTTCTGTCATTTAGGACACCATTGCATGGACCATGGGGAGACAAGCCTCTTTTCAAGGGGACAGTGATGGATGTAGAAGAGGAGCCAGAGGCTGGAACCCACAACCAAAACACACACACACACACAAACACCGCCCAAAAAAAAAAAAAAAGGAGTGGGCCCTAGTACATGCCTATGAAGAGCACCAATGGTTTGTTGGACGACGTCTCCAAGGGAATGTGTTACCGCAATTTGGCAGATCTACGTATAGACCCACATCTTACTTCACAGAGCACCATTGAAGACGATGAGTGGTGGCATTGGTGAGAGAGCACATCAAGCTCTTAGTCCGCTGTGCATACGGTAACACATTGAGTTGGAGATGGCAATACTCCAATGCACGACGACAGCCCAATCAAAGTCTTTATTGCTGCTTAGTGGACTTCCATAGAGCTTTACATGCTTGATCAGCAGATTGAGACAGCTTGATTGAACTGCCACTGCACGACATGCACAAGTCACAGGCAGCATGATTGGAGTCGTAGGTTTTTGGCATTGTCCCCTTACCTGTTGGGTAAGCTTGATAAGTTTTGGATCCTTTCAGCAGAGAGACAGGATGTACACTAGGAGACACCACCATCTCATTGGGCCAGCTATAGTGAAGGCAGATAGACAAAACGAAGTCATCATGGTATGTGCATCATCCAATTTAGTGAACTTACCCATCCCTCATGATGTTGTCCAAGCTGAGTCCCTTGCTCGAGCTGATCGCTCATCAACACAATTTCTTTCATGTTGAGGAGATAGTAGAGGGAATACAGAGATTGACATGGATAGCCTCGCCTTCTTCTATGCAACTAACTGCTCAGGGCCATTAAAACTGCTGAAGCCAAGTATAGGGCAACTTTTCCAGCTCCAGTTGAGTGTGTTTGGCTCGTACACCTTATGGCTGATTTGGGTTTTGGACAGGCATCTTCCATTACCATATTGACTCCTTTTTAAACTTCTTTCCTTTCCGCTTCGACCACGATCACCAGCAGCTAGATTAAGGCCAATATGAGCACAATTAATTTATCATAGATTTTGTGTGGTAGTTCTTTTCTCATGCAAAGGCCACGATGCGATGGAGTTCAGTGAAAACATCACTACCCATATGCATGAGGCAGATCCATGCATACCCATCACATGTAGAGACAGGGCAAGAGGCAGCATCAACAACAGAATACAAAGAACTCCAAGTATACATGGATACATTGGAGCTGTTGACACAAGACCATAGATGCACCTAGCCATAGCCCGGTATGGTTAACAGTATCAGATTTAAAAATGTGCTTGAAAGCCCTTGTGGTTTGTCTTTAAAGTAAGGTTCCGATGTCCACCTTGTGATAACATCCATAGAAGAAAGTAAGTAAATTAAGTTCCTATCACTACACTCACATCGGAGAAAAATAGCCATGATGAAGGCTAGTATGCAAGCGATGCACGAGTACATGACTATTAGGTCTCAAAAAGGAAAGGGTGGCTGGAAGACAAGGAGCCTAACTCTCTAAAAATAGCCTCTGTAGATTGTGATCCACGTCATGTGATAGGTGCCAACTACTAATGGGAGTCAAAGAAGACCTTCAAACCTGGCCTGAATTCCAGGCCCATCAAGAACCATCTGGGCACCTGTTCTAGCCTTCTTTTCAAGAAAGTGAGCGGCATTACTTACATCTTATAGACCTATGGTAGACAAATAAAAACACTTGAACTTACACCCATAGAAGAACATAAAAGAGGTCTATACATTAGAAGTAGGTAGTCTACACATTAAAAAAATGGTCTAAACAATGTTTCAGACCAAAAGAATATCCTTATGATGAGTGGGAACACTCTATATCGAGGAGGCAGATTAATCATAAATACAGACTGCCTTCAAGAATTCAACTGTAGTTCATGTAAGCAATCACTACACGACCCCAGCAAGTGACTAATGAAGACATAGAGAGCTGATAACCAAAGCTCTTGCAACAATTACAAAAACACTGCCAACATATGAGCTGAAGCATCTTTATGCTTCCAATTTCCCCTACAAAATTACAGCGTTGTGCCATTAAGTCAACTAAGAAAAACTTCAGTCTACAAGAACCACTTGCACGCTTGTAGCTGAGACCTAACTTTGTTATTGTAAGCATAAGATCATCACCCAAAGATTCTTGATTCACTGTGGAGAGGAAGCCCCACACTAGGGTAGACAGTGTGTGTGTACCTCAACCTCATCAACAATCAGCTCACTTGCTCACCGATAAGATCCAGTCCAACTAAGAGAAACGAGATCCCTTGGAATAGCAGAAAGTAGAAATGTACACCCTGCACTGATAGCAAGCTTCGTACCGCTGCAATCAAGAGAAGAAAAGCCAGTGCAAGTTCTTTCCTGTAAACTTGATTGGCCTTCTTCTTTTTGGGTTTGATGGGCTGATCATTGATTCTAGATAAGGCGTCAAGGCCAGACTCGGACACCCCCCGATGAAGCTTGGTCTGTTCATGATTGGCCTGTGCTTCCTTCTCAGCAAGGGCCACTAGATCTGTCTCTGAAGCTCTGCCGACCTTCTTGGTAACAACCCACTCATATGCACTTCCAAGCTGAAATAGGCCTGAGACCATGGCATGGAACTTGGTGACTGACATTGTGTTCTCGAAGAGCAGGTATGGTACAATGAAAGGGAACGACTTCGGAGCCGGTGCAATGTTCATCAAGGACATGACGGCGGGCACATAGCAGATCACCCAGGCAGGCAAATGGGCCTCCGGGATAAACATTGTCAACGGAAGAATGATGCAGAAAAGTGTGAAAGAATAGAATGGAAGGATAAGCTTCCTGAGCAGAAAGAAAAGGAAGATCAAGTTTGATTTCTTCCAAACAGAGATCTGCACAAAATACAGAAGTGAGGTAACATGTGAGCAAAACATACTCCCTTTGGCCAAATGGAATCCATACAGGCTAGTCGTGCTTGCATGCCCTCATTGTAACAACTTAAAGAAAAGCACTTGTAATTGCTTAAGATGTCAGCTATGCTTACCTTTGAGGTAATGATATCAGGAAGACACAGCCTAAATAGCTGCATTGGACCTGAATGCCAGCGATGTTGCTGCTTTCGATATGCCTCATAGCTCTCTGGTACTTCACACAGGCACTGCAGGTATAAGAACTGTGTGTTTAGAATTAAGATCACATAATGATTCACTAACATCAGGGAGGACTACACCTGCCCGAGGAAGAGGGGGTGGTGGTGTCACACTTCAAAGAAAATCCCCACATCTCCTTTGTGCGGAGGGTTTTAAAAAATAAGACTACGTGTTTTTCTGAATAGGCACACACGTACACACACACATCCACGCATGCATGCATGTACACACACACACACACACGCCGGCATATACCATCTCCTGGGTATTACCTTGACATCATTGAGAAAGATGAACTTCCATCCATTTAGATGTGCTCGGACAGCAATGTCCATGTCCTCAACAGTGGTGCGTTCCAGCCATCCTCCAGAGTCTTCTAGTGCTTTTATTCTCCAAACACCAGCCGTGCCATTAAAGCCAAAGAAGTTGAGGAAAGCACCATTGACCTGCTGCTCAACCTCAAAATGATACGACAAGTTGATGTACTGCAGCCGTGTCAAGAGATTTTCATCCTTGTTGACAAAGGACCATCGAGCTTGCACCAAGCCCAGATCTTCATTGTCCTATAAAAAAAAGGGATTTGATGGTAAGACAAGACAGAAGCCCCTTGCTAACATGGATATAAGAATATAAACAAAATGCTGTGAAAAAACGGGAAAACCATGTCACCTTAAAGTGTATGATAGTCCGTTTTAGAAAATCTGGCTGCGGCTGGAAATCAGCATCAAAAATAGCAACAAACTCGTAGTCTTGAACATAGTCACAGTTCATAGCTGACTTCAGATTGCCAGCCTTGTACCCAGTCCGTAGCAGACGGTGTCTATACACAATCTTAAGACCTTTCTGATGCCACTTTTGCACCTCTGCTTTGATTAGCATCTGAGTGTCTTTGTCATCTGAATCGTCCAAGATTTGCACCAGCATTCTATCCCTCGGCCAGTCCATTTGGGCAACTGCACCAATTGATTGCTGGTAAACCTGCAAACATCCAGATGCTAGTATACTCTCTCTCTCTCTCTCTCTCTCTCTCTCTCTCTCTCTCTCACACACACACACACAAATTTATACTCTTGCTCTCATTTACAATGAAATTCTGTCAAAGCATTCTAACACACTTCTAATGAAAGGATTGAACTGAATTCAACAACTTCTAGACAGACCCATATACATACCTCCTTCTCGTTGCACATGGGGATTTGAATCAGCACCATTGGGTACCCAGAATATGGCTGCTCTGGATCCCCATTATCCAACGATTGCACTTTAGGCACAGGTTTGATCTTTTTGAGCTTGATCCACGCACACCCCAAGCACTGCGTGATTCGGTCCACCGACTGGATAAGGAACAAGATTATGCAAGCATTTGCCAACGACTGCAAAGGAGGGGCAAGATAATTTGCTCTGACATATATCCATGCAACATAGGTGGAATGGAGAAGTCCCTGTACATCCTGCGAGTCGGGAATGTGCAGATGTGGTGCTGTAAAATGCCATCCCTTCATGTGGGCTATGAGCTCAAACCCGAGCATAAAGATGGCAAAGGCCAGCAGCACTTTGATTATGTTGAAAAGCCGACCCTTCTGGGGCTTGTCTTCAATGCCTTGTCGTAGAATGAGGCGTTTTTTGATGGTTGAGAGCAACCCATACAGTGCCTGGGCAAACCAAGTCACCCATCCAGCTGCCTGATGTGCTTTGAGCAGCATGACCCATGTGAGCTGCTTGGCATTCTTCCCCCTACCCTTATCAGCAAGGTGGAAGGCGTCATCTTCAGGGCCACCAAGCTCAAGCATAGACCAGTTGTTGGGCTTCTCCATCTTCACTACTACTGGGGTGCCACCCATGTGATTCTCCTTCCTCCACCATTCCATGAAATCGAAACTGGGCGGCATGGCAAACTCTATCAAAGGAGGGTGCGATCCAAAAGGAGTAGAATTTACCTTGGCGTGGAAGTTTATTTGCAATCCTCCTGGAACCAAGCAATGGTGTGCCCAAAATTGTGATGTTGAAGGTGCTGACCTGGAGCTTGTTGCAGAAGATCAACAGAAGGATACCATGTGGGTTAAACTCATTGATGTTGGAAGGACGCCATGTGCGTTGAGATTATTGGTGCTCTCCTGAAGAAGCGTTTTACCATAAGAACAGACAAGGGTACACGTGCAAGCTATGGCTGAGTATGTAGGCGATATGACGGTAAGAAGAAGCAAAGGATCCAATCCTGAAGCAACCAACAGAGTGTAGGGACCTTCTACTGAAAACGAAGGACCCAATTCTGCAGGTGAAGAGCCCAAAAGAGAATGACCCAATAGGGTTTACAGGCCACAGAAGGCGTGCAAAGTAGAGGAGATCAAGGAGCGAATAAAGAAGAACCCCACAATGGAGGACCCAATAGGGCTTACAGGCCACAGAAGGCCTGCAGAGGGGTGTAATGGGTGCTAATGAGTGTGCTGATGTGGGGAGGTGAAGAGGAGGACTGAAGAGAAATGGTCTAGGTAATGACAAGCGCGTCGGCCAAGCGCTTTATTAACGCAAAGTGCCATACAGAGGGCTGGCGGAAAACTGTTTTGGCAGCCCAGACAAAGGGGGGAGAATTTTTTTGGGTAGCACCGGAGACACGCAAAATTGGTACGGGGTACCCTTTTGGCCTGTGTACACACCTGTCACCCCTTCTCATTCCCTTAACTGTAGCTGCCGACGCGAAAGAATTCTAAGGCTGCCCAAGCCCTCGGGGCATCACACGTGTGGGTCCCCTCGCACGTGTGGGTCCCGCACGTGCCGGGCAAACACCGGTCTCCGCTGCCTCACGTGGTTTGAACTCCCGGCCAGGCTGCATTTTGTTAAAAGTCCGCGCCCGCCCTTGCTGGCCATGCAAAAAAGGGCGCATTAAAAAAAAAGTAAAATCAATTTTCGAAGGGTATTAAAAAACAACAAATCAATAATAAGACCAAGATTAACAATACACCCACGTGGCGCGCTTTCTCCTTCTACGCAACACACATAGACAAATGCCTAGTGTGAAGATACCCCCCACTTTAATTTATTCACATCAGCATCTCTCTATAGCTCCTTTACCGCCTTTAGCCATTTTAAAGTCCTTTTATCTTTAGAGTCAAGCCCCTTGGCCACATGCATGGGCCCAACGCACCCCAACAAATTATACCTTCATCCATGTGACTCCTCCCTGTTATCCCTTCCTTGCATCCCAATTTTGTTAGATTTGTGTGTACTTGTCAACAATTTCCATGCATGAAGCCTAACTAGGACATTATCAACCACCACAATAACCTAGCTATGCTCAAGTCGACATCTTGGAATCAATCAAAGTCTACACAACCCCAAACACGCAAAGCACTCACTCAAAGTAAGGCTCTCAAAACAAAGGCTCCTTCCGTGTATGGGGATCCACATTGCACCTCAAAATCTAGAGCACATGCACACCGTCTCATGACGGAAACTATATGCATAAAGAAATCCATGGACCTTAACTAACTATCACTATCTTACCATGTATATAGAAATCATGCTCACGAAAAGGCATATTTAATTGTTTGACTCGTCAAATCGATAATGAGAGTGAAGAAATCAAGGTAAGAATACCATCTAGAATTCTATCATTGCTTCCAAGAATCAAATGTAAACCAATGCAATAGATAATTTGTAAGGAGCGAATTTCAAAATTTCATACTAGCAATCACTTCACATCTCCCACATCTAAAGTATGACCCCATGGAGGTGAATAATTGTAAAAGTGCATGCTCTAACATGCTATAAAATGAGAAGTATCATGCTTCATTGAGAGATTTGCATATGCTAAAAGCATCATGCTATAAAATGAGAAGTATCATGCTTCATTGAGAGATTTGCATATGCTAAAAGCATCATGTACATAACCACCGAAGATTCTGACAATAAACTCTTTTACTTTAAAGCTTGCAATTGAGCATCAAATGTACTTGGAAAGTATAAGTATATGATTCCTTCCAACTCACATATTTCACCCCAATCTAAAAAAAGCGTGCTAAGAGCATCTAATGAATAGTTGATTTTTTAAAGTGTCGTGCTATAATAAGCCTCTACATCAAACAAAAAAATGAATAGAACAAGTCAATATGACAACTAGACACCATATTATATTTTGAGGAAACAATACATTGGTGAATGGATCAACTAGACACTATATTATATTTAATACATTGGTGAATGGATCAAACACTTGATAAAGAAGTGGAGCCATGCTAAGATGGACCATCTCCATAATTAATATTAGATAATTTGCATGATGCAAAGTTTTATATACTAATGGAAACCCATTAATTTATTAACCACATGTAATATTGCATGCTCCTTTTGCCTTCAATAAGCATTTGTAGCCAATCACCTTATAAGTGTTACATGTTTTTAAGTGTTGTTTTTAATATCTCCGGCCATGAATCCCGTTTCTTTGCATTCATGAGTTAAGCTATAGGCTTTCTATCTTAATTCATGAGTTAAGCTATAGATTTTTTCCTTTTCATTCATGAGTCAAGATATAGACTTTTGTCTTAATGTTGCTATTATTATATCCTACATTTTACATTTTTTTAGTACAAAGTCATTCATATGTATCATCTTGCAAAGATTGGTCCACACCGTGTTGAAATTGTCTATGAATAGAAAAAGTCAATATGACAAATAGACACTATATTATATTTTGAAGAAAAAATGCATTGGATGTGATAAAGAAGTGGAGGCATGCTAAGATGGACCATTACCACACTTAATATTAGAACATAACTTGAATGGTGCTAACTAAGCCTTATATACGAATGGAAACCTATGAATTTGTCAATAATGTTGCATGTTTCTTTTAACTTCAATAAGCATTTTTAGCCAATCCCCTTATAAGTGCTACTTGTTTTTAATCTCTCTCGACCATGAATCATATTCTTTTCATTCATGAGTCAAGCCATAGACTTTGATCTTAATGTTGATATTATTATCCATTACATTTTACAGTTTTTTAGTACAAAGTCCCTCATATGTATCATTTTGCAAAGATTGATTCACACTATGTTGAAATTGTCTGTGATATTGACACACACATGACATTAAATAACTTAGATGGCTAACTTCAAGGAAATAAAGTTTTTAAACAAGACTAAAACTTGATATTTTTGACTTATCACTTTTACACCATACTCCTTTGGTTCTTTCTTGTTTAAAACATGCCAACAAAAGTGCTACAAACTATAGCAGTATCCTCTATTAACATAGAGGCTAGATCAAGAAACACATAATTAAGTTGACCCCTAGACAAAGCTCACCCTCACCCTTCTAGGACTCAAGTCCTAGATTTGCTCTTCTAAGATATAGACTTAAGTTTTTAAGTCTAGGACTCAAGTCCTAGATTTGCTCTTCTAAGATATAGACTTAAGTTTTTAAATACAGTGTCTCTTCTAAGATATAGAGTTAAGTTTTAGATATTATCTTATACTAAGGTCTTAAAAGAGAAACTCTAGGACTCAAGTCCTATAGGTGATGTAGGAATCGAGTTTTTAAATAGAGTTGCTCTTCTAAAATAGAGTTAAGTTTTAGATATTATCTTGTACTAAGGTCTTAGAAGAGAAACTCTAGTCCTAACTCAAGTCCTATAGGTGATGCGGGACTTAAGTCTTAGAGTTTCATGTGGTAGAGTTAGATAGAGAAAGTTTGGCATAGGATTGTGATGGTGGTGAACCTTGGGTTAAAGCATGACATTAAGAGCTCTTTATCTTCATCCCTGCAACTATCATGGGGATTGGCAAAGTTCTTGAGTAAGCTCAAGAGCTCAACCCTCGTAGAGAGCTTGATCACATGGGTCTCTCCCATGTGCGTTGTCACACCGCAATGGTAGCAGCTCAATATCCAATGGGTGATAGTATCCTCACTCACACACTCTCTCTAATCCTATTGCATGAAAGAGAATGCAGAGTAAGAACAAGAGTAGAGACACACTAGCTTAATTGCATGTGTGGAGAATTGACCTTATAAACATGAGAAATTTATACTTGGTAAGCCTTAGAGTAAGTGACATGAGGTGCCCAATGACCTATTACCAAGATTTTACAAATGTTTGGTATTTTTAGTTAAGTTCCTCCACCCAAGAGTAAGTGACTCCAGGTGCCCAATGACCAATTACCAAGATTTTACAAGTGTTTGGTCTTTCTAGTCAAGTTTCTCATGTTATGAACTCTTAACGTACAAGACACATGAGCGTCTTCTTTAGAGAACTTTACAATGTCAACTGGAAGATAATTATAATATTATGATGATGATTTTAAAAGTGAAAGTACAAACACATCCTTGGTATCGAAAGAAGAAGTTAGCAGAGGGGAGCAATGAGATTGTCATGCATATAGTTGGTATTGTAGCAAAATCAATGATGAATGTTACATGATTGGGTCATTGTCTCTTTGGAAGGGATGGGGTGGACGTGCTAGTATGTGAAGAAAAGAAGTTAGACAATACTAGTGACTAATTGTCCATTTAGTCTACTTAATGTGTAGGGCTATACTCTTTAATTTACGGGCCTTTTGTCACACTATGTTTGTTTTTCTTTTATTTTTTCCTTTTTTCATTTTCCTTCTTTTATGGCTCTTTTATCCTCTTTTAGATTATAATGAATAATCATTACTTCACTTGCTTTGTTAATGTTCTATGATGAAGTTGATCAGCTTTTACATTGTTGTTACTTTTTCTCATGTGAGGTTGAGTTCTCTCTGATTGTTTGCTAGTGCGCTCTCTCTATTTCTTCCTCATGTACAAGTGGTATGAACATGTGGACTTCTTTTGTCATTAAATCTTGTTTGACTAGTGGGGAAGGCAAAATTGATGGGAGAATCCATTATATAAAAAATAGGTGTGATTGTTGACTAATGACCCTTTAGTGAGGACCCTTTAGTGAGAGGACCCTTCAGTGAAGCAATGATAGGAAATAGATTGGAGAGGCTAATCGTGATGAGGGTTTTAGATGCTTCTTAGTGACATTACAATACATCATATTACCGTAGACCTTTGGTTAAGATTTTCAAATGATACTAGAAAGCATGGCACCATGTCACATGAAGTAAAGTTAAAGAAAAGGTTTAATAAGGTCACATAACCCTTGAGGAAGCCCTTGAGGAAGAACCATGCATAAGATTTATTTGGCTAACATAGGATTAAGATAAATTGAAGAGCAAGTTAGCTTGGTATACCATTCTACATTTCTATGAAATGATTGGGAATGGCAATGGTGACGATAGAAGCCATGAGGGTCATGGGAGGTTGAGTCGTTGGTTTAAGAGGTCATTTTCTGGGTAGAGGAATACCTTCAAGTGGTTTGGGATACTTCTCCAACTCAATATTTAAGCTTTGATCTCTAAATCTTTTGCTTCTTATATACTTTACTTTTTTCATTTCCTTTAGCACTCTTGCTTTCTTCATTTCCTCCTGCTTTCTACATTTCTTCTAGTACTCTTGCTTTCTTCATTTCCTCCTGCTTTCTTTGCAATTTTTGTTATAGTGGAATCTAGGCACAAAGTTGCTAGGCCTTAATGAGAGGAAATCCATTACACTCAATGATGAGTGTTGCATATCCATGAAGAAGCTTGAGAGACTACCTCTAATGTTCTCTAGATAAATGAGTTCTTGCAAGTAAACATTAGCATATTTTGCTACCATCTTTGATGTACCATGGGCTTGATGTGGGTGAGCTAGATGCGTTGTCTTCATGTAAGATATTAGTTCTTATGGTATTGTACCTTTTTTTATACAAGCTCTTATGGTTACACTCATGTAAGGTTTGGTGAAAGAGCTTTTTATAAGGAGATACTCCACTTTTAACAGTGTCTACACTTTTTATAAGGAGATACTCCACTTTTAACAGTGTCTACACTTTTGATACAAGTTTAAGGTTTGGTGAGAGAGCTATAAAAGTTACTTCACTTTTTGATACAAGTTCTTGTGGTTCCACTAGTGTAAGGTTTGGTGAGAGTTTTTTTGGAAGAAGCTACTCCACTTTTAGGAGTATAGGGCACAAACATATATATTGTTTGCCCTAATTTTGCTCATTATATTATGAGCACATTCTTATGTCTTCCTCAGTTGCAATTGTGGGATGCCTTGCTTCTTCTTAGGTTGTAAATATATAGATTGTTCACCCTAATTTTTCTCATTGCAAGTAGATTCTCATGTTTTGCTCAATTACAAGGAGAGGTTCTTGTGGGATGATTGCTCCTTCTTAGGCCACACCATTTCACTTGATAAACTAAATTTTGTGAAGGTTCGTGTTGATGGTGATGACTTTGGGGCCTTTTGCCTGGCAACCTAGATGAATTAGTTTTCATCATCGTAGAAGCCTTGGAAACATATGTCTTTAAAGGCATTAATGGCTCCTTTCGTTTCTAAAAATGAGAGCTCTCAATTTGTAAAGAGAAATTTAGCAAACAAGCATGTACATGATGTGAGTTCTATAGATAATTCCTATAGTAGGAAATCATTTAAAGGCTGATTGTAAACAGAGATAGATTTTAGGCCTAGCTAAGATAAAAGAGAAAGGAGAGAGGGCTACAAGAGAGAGACAGAGAGAGGGATACAAGATGATCTATAAGATAGGGAAAGGGTTGAGAGAAAGGGGGAGTGGATGTTGAGAGAGAGAGAGAGAGAGAGAGAGAGAGAGAGAGAGAGACTATGAGAATCTATTGACCCAATGCTAGTCAAATGTCAACGATGGTAAAAAAGTTACATCACACATATTTTTGGATCAAAGCACTTACTCTCTAAAAATAGCAATTTGTGAGAAGTAGTTGTGCCAGTAAGCTAGACAACCACGGTCTAAGGATCAGTGAGTATTCACCTAGTCATCCATCAAATTTGATTGGAACCATACCATTTACAAAAAAGAAGAAGCAATTTTCCTAATAGAAAGTTGGTCCCAGAGAGGTCACACCAGGTGTGGTAAACATGCTAAGGGTAGAACTTGGGCAAAGTTTGGGCAAATTTTGAGGCTTTGGTAAGGTAATTTAAGCTTATGGGCATCATCACCCATCGGTCGTCTCAAATAATAAGGATGGGATCTCAATGACACATGTGTAGAATTGGATTGTATGATTAGACTTATCCATCAATTAATAGAGTAATATGTAGCACTAGAAGGCCGTGCACTAGGGTATGCCCAATAATGTTTTATAGGCTCAATTAATTTGTAGAGAGCTAGACTAAGGTATAGGTGAGTTATGGGCAACACCAACCATGTGTGAACTACCCACACTTACCTTATCCACATGTATATAAGTCAATTTCTCTACTTTGTAATGGACCACACATTGCATTGTCTAAAACTTTGTGCTATTTTTTGCTTTTCCTCTTAGTACTGATGCTTGCTTCTCTTTGATGTGATTCTTTCTCTTTGATTTGCTTGCACACTAATGTGTCTATATTGAGTGAATTAGCTTTTGTTTAAGCACTTTTAGGTTAAGCTCTTATTTATAGGATTTGAGTGATTGGGCATGTGTTTTATCTCAAGATTTAAGCTTTATGTATGGATGTGAAGAACATGCATGCATGAGTATTTCTTGAGTGAAAGAATAAACCCTCTTTCCTTAAGCTGCAATCTAGAGTAAACATGATTGAGCTATTTTGAAAAGGTGAGAGAAGGGAGTGTAAGGGAAAGAAAATCTATGTGAGATGCAATGGGAGAGAAACCCCTCTCATTTGTGACAATCTTAAGGAGCTTGCAGAGGAGTAGATAAAAAGGCAACATCATCATCACAAGAAGGAAGCTTGGAGAGGAGTAGATACAAGGCAACACCACTATCACAAGAAGGAAGCTAGGAAGAACCTAGTGTTTAGACCAATCATGAAGGAAGCTGGGAAGAACATTGGTCATCAAAAAGGTAGTGTTTAGACTTGTAGAGATGGTCATGAAGCCTCTTTCTCTTGAGACCAATCATGGATTAAGATTAAGGTGCTCACTTGGAAAATTATAGAAAATAGATTGGGTGATCTCACCAAGTCACCGCCAAGGCGCCAACCCCCAAGGTGATAGTAGTTCCACGTAAGGGACAAGAAAGCATGGAACTCCTCACTTAGGATATTTCAATGGAAGGTGAGCTCAAACAATGAAATCTGCAAGGGTAGTTACACTGCTTAGGTTAGGAAGAGGGGGGAAGGAGTGAGAATAAATAGGAGTATGATTAGGTAGCTTTGTGGTGTTGTCACCAAACCTAGTGATAGCTCTACCAGGTGACATCTAGAATAGGGAGGAATGAGTCACTATCCTAGCACCTATTCGGAAGCCCATTTGCACACCACCTTAGGCCTAGTCCAGCTAAGCACCATAACAGTGTAGAAACTTGTGTGGCCAGTAAACCATGAACATCAAGAAAGACATTTGTCCCCCCCTGTAGAGACAATGTTAATAGTGCCTTTCTCCTAGATATGAGAGAGAGAGAGAGAGAGAGAGAGAGAGAGAGAGAGAGAGAGAGAGAACCAAAGCTTGCATTTATATATAATAGCAAAATCTATTTTAACAATGTAAAAAGCCTCATCACCCCATTGAGATGGAATCTTATCAAAAGTTAATATCTTTTAACAATGTTAAAAGCTTGACCACCATCGAGATGGAATCTTATTAAAAGTTAATACCTTTGTTAAAAAAAGGTTACAGATGTGAATATTTGTGAAATTAAATGGATTATAGTCTTTACCTTAAAGCTAAACTAACTGACTAGTCTTTACCTTAAAGCTTAACTAACTGACTAGTCTTTACCTTAAAGCTAAACTAACTAACTAGTCTTTACCCTAAATATAGTGAGACATTTTGATGAGACCTATAATCTCATCAAAATGTCTTGCTATATTTAGGGTAAAAACAAGCTAGTTAGTCTAGCTTTAAGGTAAGACTAGTTAGTTAGTTTATCTTTAAGGTAAAGACTAGTCAATTAGTTTTTCTTTGAGATAAAGACTAGCTAATTAGTTTAGCTTGAGGTACACTGAACAACGAGCAAGTGGGAATGAGTGACGCAAAGAACAAGCGAATCCCATCAATTGCGGAATCTTAAAATATAGAGTTGATGACAATTGATACCTTATTGCAAGGACCTTTCCAACAATACCTAGGGATGGAAAATTGCGATGTTCGAACTTTGCAAGCCACAAAAAATAGACTTGATGGCTCCACACCCCTCATGTGTGAAGAGCTCTCGTCACCAGATCTCATCTTGCCCAAGATAAGAAACTGAATATATGTGATATACCAGGAGGCTAACCCAGTCTAGGGTTAGGCTAAACCCACTTAGGGTTTAGGTCATGGCATACCAAAGGTCACATGCACTAGGAGCAAGGATTTGGGATGGCAATCCCATAGAGAGAGTGTGAAAGTGGGTAGGCACCCCTCTTACCAAATCCTATATTAGCAGGATGTGGCACACACTCTAGGCATCATTCTTGGATGAGGCTTGGTTTACACTCTAGCCTCATCTCTATTCTATAGCCTTGTGGTGCTGGAGAGATACCTCTTGGTGGTATGGGACACCAAGGTTAAGGTATGGTTGCTTCACTAGTGCTATGTGCATCCCTTGGGCTTGGAGGGGTGGTGGGGTGGATTGAGCATATGCCTATTTTGCATTGTTAATGCATAAGCTTTGTTTTCTAGTTAGAGAGATCCTTGTGGTATTTAGAGCAACCTTTGACTAGATCAATTTTTTCTTTCCTTAATATCTCTCTAACGCCGTTATAATGCCATTTTTTTGGCAAATTTAAACCAATTTTGGTGATTTTTTGGTTGTTTGGTGCTATTTTTGGTGGATGGGCGTTGCATGCGATGGTTGGATACGCATGCTTCAATGTTTCCGATGCGTGTAAGTGTCATTAAACCTATTTTTGCATTTTTATGCAAATTTTGACATTTACGACCGCTCTCTCCATTGCCCGCCCTTCAAGCTCTGAACTCTGCTTCCCGCCAAGCTGCATCGCCGTCTTTCTTTCTCTGCGGGCGGATGCCCTCCCAAGTGCATGGGCACTGAGAGGAGGAGCCCTTCCCTTGTTCGTCCCCACCAGCTCCCATCACCTGCAAAATCCATTCAAATGCTCAGCAGTCACTCTACCGGTGCTTCTCCCTCTTCATCTCTGCAAGCTCCTAGAACAAACCAGTGGAATCAACTCCCAGACAAACCCTGGGGAGACGACTCATTAATAGAAGCAGTAATGGAAAAAGACTCCCGTCTGATGCAAGAACTCAAGGAAGCTAAAGAGCAGCTGTCATCTTCAAAAAGCAAGGATCAACCTAAAGAAGCCCCCATTCCCCCAAAGGAAATCAGTCAGAACAATAACGGCGTCCAACAGAAAGAACCTAACAGCACAGCTGAAAGAGGTAACCCCCAGCCCCTATCAGTCCATGTAAGTCTTCCTATTGAGCAAGTCAGGAACAAAGTTGAAGAATACTCTGAAAGATGTCTGGTCGGCCTGCTTTTTGGCCCGCGCCCGTCGAAGGAAGCAATGAAAGCCTGGATCCGAGACAGCTGGTCCTCCATAGGAGTTGAGGTAACGCTCACGCAAGCACTGGCCAAAGGATACTACATTTTTATGTTCAAAGAGGCTAGCATGGCTATGAAAGTCATCAGCTTGGGACAATGGATGTTTAGGCACCTCCCATTTTGCTTTATGAGGTGGACTAAAGACTTCAACCCGGATGGCCCTAAATCTTCAGTTTACCCTGTGTGGGTAGAGCTCCCCAACCTACCCATTCACCTTACTCCTTGGATCAAAGCCATCCTAGCTCCTTTGGGTCAAGTTCTAGGCACCAAAGCTTTCACTGACTACAATCCCGCATGGCACCCCCAAGTTCTCGTTGAACTAGACCTGTCTCTCCCCCTTCCGGAAGAGATTTCCATTGGTTACGGGGAGTTTTCCCTCACCCAACCTATTCTCTACAAGCATCTTCCAAACTCCTGTTTTCACTGTGGAAAACAGGGTCATCTCATTAGGAATTGTCCTATCAAGAATCCTCAAATCATTCTTCCTCACCTAGCTAACAAAGCTCCCCCCCCCTCAGCCCTTGGTCCAGTCCCCCCCCTCCACATCCAACCCGCCATCCATTCTCAAAGAGCCTGATGTGCCAGTAGGCAGCAGACGAAAGCCAACTGTCAAACCTAAACCCGTTGTGCCTATAATAAAGCCTAACAGGTATTCAGTCCTGGCTGCCCTACTGAAGAGGAACAGGACTGCGTGGAAAGTACTCCACTAAACAAGCTAAGACTAGAGAAGGAGGTGGATAACCTTGACGATACAGAAATGGGTACTGTATCCAGCCCAACAAAGGAGAACAGAACCGGTACACAGCCTGATTTACCGAATGACATGGAGATCAGTAAAGAGCTTAAGAGAGGGAGAGCTCAACTTGGAGCCACCCCCCAATCAGCCACCAAGGGAGGAACTAGCAAACCCCCCAACAAAAGATAATGAAAATAACCAGCTTCAATGTAAAAGGCCTAACTGACCTGAACAAAGCGCAACTGGTTAGACAGTGGCTTAAAACCAAAGGCCTCTTGGACATCATTGTTTTAGTGGAGATTAAGACTACAGGAGAAGAGCTGAACAGAAGGCTCAACACTGTCTCTCCCGACCACTTCTGGATTCACACCCTGCATTCCCAAGGAAGTGGAGGTTTGGCCGTGGGAATTCACCTCGACCTCAGCTCCGAGCTGAAGGGTTTCCACATAGGACACAACAACCAATGGATTGCAATGTACCTCAACAACTTCACTCTCGTGGGAATCTATGCCCATGGACCTCAAAAACAAAGGACTGAAACTTGGAACTCTCTCCTCAGCCTGCAAGCCCCCACCCTCATTTTGGGAGACTTCAACATGGTAGAATCCCTTCAAGACAGGTTCCAAGCCAAGGGGCAGGCCCTATTTGGAAGAGAGAAGCTTGCTTGGGAGAAAGTCAAACGCAAACTCAATCTGCAAGTCCTAGGCCAGGAAGGAATATTCTCATGGCAGAACTACTCAACAGGGGAGCTCAAAAGGAAAGCCAGGCTGGACAGAGCCTATGCTAGCAACGAAATTGTTGCAAAACATAACAGATGTGAATGTCAGGTTGACACTTCGACCTGCATCTCTGACCACTATCCCATTATCACCACCATGGATAACCAGGACACCAGGCACAAGGCTGGCTGGTTCCACACTGATCCTACCCTTTTTAAATTACCTCTGGTCAAGGAAGAGATAGCCCAAATCTGGAAATATTTCTTCTCTCTCAGCCTTCCCCCGGCTAAAGCCTGGAACCTCACCATCAAGTCCACTCAAAACCTCCTAAAGCAAGTAAGGAAGGAAGTTTCAGCCCACCGGTCCAGTAGGCTCAGGAAACTTCAATCTCAGCTTCGGATACAGGAGCCTTCTTCCAACCCTGAAAACCTAAACCAGATCAGAGCTCAAATCAAAAGGGAGGAGGAAATAGCCCTCCAGCAAGCCAAGCTCTTCACCAGAGACTGGTGGGCAGGTAAAGCTGATAGACCGAGCAAAGAAATGTTCAAGATGCTTAAAGTGAAACAAAGACAAGAACATCTTCCCCTCCTCTGCTTCAAGAATGGAATCAAGGCTAGCAATCATGATGAGAACAAGCAGCTTCTAACTGATTACTACATGGACATCTTCCTCGAAACAGGACCCCCCTCTCAAAGCAAGCTAAAAGCCATGCAGACCATTAAAGAGGTAAGGGAAGCCACTGTTCCTCCTAATCTGGCAAAAGTGCTAGAGCGGGACATCTCTCACGAGGAAATAAAAAAGGTAATAGTATCTCTCAAGCCTAATAAAAGCCCAGAGGAAGACGGATTGGCTGCTGAATTCTACCAAACCTTCAGCGAGGTTTTAATGGACCCTATCCTCCAAGTGTGGCAAGAAGCGATCAAATATGGAGCATTGCCCTCCCAAGCTAATCAAGGTCTTATCAAGCTCATCCACAAAAAAGGTCCCAAGGAGGAAGTTGGAAACTGGAGACCTCTTACAATGCTTAACAGTGTGTACAAGATCATCGCCAAAGCCCTTGCCAACCGTCTGTCCGAGCACATGGATAGCTGGATAAATAAGGAACAGAAAGGTTTCATCAAGGGTAGATACATCCTAGACGCCATCATAGCACTATGGGAAGGCTTTGAATATGCTGAAAAAACTAATCAGGATTTTCTCTTCATAAAGATCGACTTTGAAAAAGCATATGACAGAATACACTGGGACTTCATCCTCCAATCTCTAAGGGATATGGGCTTGGGACCTCAATTCACCCATATGGTCAAAACCCTCTTCGGTAATGCCAAAGCCAAGATAATTTACAACGGAGAGCTATCTGCCCCCTTCCCTCTCCAAAAGAGCATCAGACAAGGTTGCCCTTTAGCCCCCCTCTTATATGCCATAGCCTCAGATGGCCTTAACTGGCTCATCAAGGACAAAATGAAAAAAGGAGAGATAGCTGGAATAAAGCTCCCTAATGGAGATCAGATGTGTACACAGATGTTTGCTGATGATACCAACTGCCTGATAGCCAATGAGGAAGAAAGTATAAAGGCTCTCTGGGAAAGCTTACAAGTCTATTGCATGGCCTCAGGCTCTTCAATCAACCATTGTAAAACAGGCATCAAATCACTCATAGATCCACCACCTAATTGGCTTATGGAAGCAGGCTGCAACCTACTCCATGACGGTGAGATTTTCAGGCTGCTAGGAATACCTATGGGCTTTAAGGTCACTCTAAAACAAAGATGGCAGTGGGTCATGGAAAAGATAGACAATAAGCTACTGAGATGGAAAAGAAGACAGCTCACCTTGGCAGGGAGGATCATGATTCTCAACCACTTCATTCTGCCCTACACCATCTTTTTTATCAGCTGTTGGCGGCCACCAGATTCTGACCTCAGCAACTTTGGGGCGGTGATCCCTGGAACAAGAGCATACCCAAAGTCAAGTGGGACATATGCACCACCCCTAAAGCAAAGGGAGGGCTAGGTATCCAGGACATCAGGATCACTGCCAATAGAATGGCAGCTAAGTGGATCATAAGAGCATGTGCTAACCCCTCTGAAGATTGGGCCCAGCTTCTCCTCAAGGATACCCCCAGATTTGTTATCACGGGCTTCAATAAATGGAATAGCCTACCCCTCTCAACCATAGTCATATCCAAGTTCCCCATCTCCCCCAAGGGCAGTCAACTAGTGTCCTCAATATGGAAAGCTTGGAACAACGTCAAAATGTTCCTAAACCCAGCCCCAAACCTTCGCATTTCTAAAGGTGCTCTAGCCGGGGACTCCTGCTGGTGGTCCAGTCTCCCTTCCCCCCCCCTTCAACCTGAGGAAGCCCAATTAGCGCTAAACCTTCACAAGAGAGGCATTGTAACATGGGCAGATCTCAGAGATCAACAGCTAGGAATCTGGCTTTCAAGAGCTGATCTAGTGGCAAAATACGACTGCAAGACCCCGGAGCTAGACCTCGTGCAAAGCAGAACCTCGAAGTGGGACCTGCAGGAGACCTGGAAGCTAAACTTCCCTTCTGCCTTCAACATCTGTGCTTACCAATGGACAGGTAGTAAACCTCTCCTCCCCATCTCTAAGTTTACAAAATCCCCACCCATCCACCTACCCCTCAACCGTAGATGGCACATGCAGTGGGACCGGAAAAAATGGTACAACAACCTCAGGAACCTCTGGAACCCCCACACTGACCCCAAGAAGTCATGCCTAGCATGGCTCATTGCTTATAGAGCACTATGGACCCAAAGCAAGGTAGCCAAATTCAATGTGGCCTCTAACCAATGTGCCAGATGTGGACTCCCAGAAGACGATATACATATTTTCATACAGTGTCATCACATTTCTCAATCTCTCAAAGAACTTCAAAACACAGCATCTAAATGGGGCACAGATCTATCCTGGAAACAGATTTTACTGGGAGAAGCCATAGGATGTTCAGACATGCTATGGAATGTCATTAGAAGCGAATATCTATGGCATGCATGGATGCTTAGAATAGCAGCAACGTTCAACAATTCAGAAATCAAAGGTCCCCCGCTGTCTGTCAGCTTAAGCACAACATGCAGCAGGTATTGGTCTCAAAGATTACCTTACCTAATCAGCTTAGAGAAAAAGCTAGAAATTAAATGCAACAAGAAAGCCTCAGACTTCATCAAACATAAACTGGAAACAATCAGAGGAAAAATCAGGTTAGTCATGACCAAAGACAGAGCTCTTATTGACATAATCTGCAGGCAGTAAAGATGATCTTCATACAGTTAACAGGCATCAGCAGGTTCTCTACAAACCCCCACAATCGGGTTCAATGGACGAATGATTCAGGACTCATTCAATGTACAGTACAAATGACAACCAGTTTCCTGCAAGTCGACAGAAACAAGCAAGGACAAGTCCCGGAAAGTGACCTGCAAGACCAACTTGTCAGTACCAGCCCATGCATCAACCTCAAGTCTCGCCACTTCAGGAAGGTGCAGTTACCCGCGAAGTCCCCTTTGCCCCCTGCAAGAATGGTGGAAAACATCAGAACAGAGACGCGGAGCTCCAAGCCAATCATCACCTTAGCGGGGAGGAGCTGGCACCGACACCATCTGCATGGAACTACATACAGTACAAGGCTCATCAAACTCAGATGACGATTGAGAGAAAAACAAGGGGCCTCAGAAGCTAATATCAAGGGCCACAAGCTGCTGCATGACATCAATCCAGATTAAGCTGCATGCAAACAGACCTGACTCGAGCCCTCGTGGAAGAATCACAAAAGAGAACACCTTAAGAGTTTACCAAGCTCGGAGGAAGAAGGTATCCAGCCAAGGGAGGAGTCCACCCTCTCTGAGTCGCCACCAAAATGGTGGATTGAAAGGACGAGCCCCGCTTCATGTCTCCCGATAACCAGCATCTGCAGACGGATGACGTGAAGGAGATCCTCTCTCTACACCTGCAGAACTCCTTCAGCTTGGCGTCGGCGGCAGTTACCAAAGGGTTAGCACTTGCTAGCTGTGAAGCCAACAAGCAAACCGACAGCCAGGGAACAAGGCTCAGCAGAAGCGCCTAAGAAAATACGAAGGAGGAGAGATCACATGCAGCGGGTGATTTGACAAATGGCCAACTGCCGCCCTCCTTCACACGCGCAAGCACATGCAGAAGTGTGACTAGTGGTGTCTGACGGTACAACAGACACGTGGCCCCCCTTTTTGTAACCTTGGATTCTCTCTTTATCATCAATATATCTGCCTCTTTTTTGAAATTTTTTTTTGACATTTACGGGAATTTCCAATCCACGTGAAATTGTGGTAATTTTGTTGGAAATACAGCCCCCGAATTTTCCCTATTTTTTGGAATTTTTCTAACTGAAAAATGGTTAAAATTGTATTTTTAGAGCAAAAATTGTATTTTTTGCATGTTTTGCGGGCTATGCCGCGTGTTTAATGCTGCAAATCTGGGAAAATCAGAATAGGGGCCTGCAATGAGTAAAAAAAGGAAAATCCATTAATTAATGAAAGTGACTTTTAATAAGGTTGAGAAATGGATTGGTCCGACTAAGGTTGATAAATGAAAAAACAAGGACGTTTCAAGTTTAGATTGCAGGTTGAAGGGGCGGCTCTCCATATCTCTCTCGCTCGCTCGCTCGCTTGCTACGGGTAGATATTCAGTCTATTATTTCCAACGGTTGCAACTGCTGAATAATGTGCGAGATGGCTCGCAGGGGGCGGTTGCATTAAGCCTTGCTGAATCTTGTTATGGCCAGGCGCAGGGGCAGAGGTCCTACTGCGGAGGCGGTGGTGAAGAAGAAGGCCGCGAAGGCTGTGGCGAAGAAGAAGGCCAGTGGTGGCAGCCCGGCGGTGAGGTTTGCGGATTTCTGCGAGGACTTGGGCGAGCGCGTTCCATTAATTCACTAATATTCAAGCCTCCAAGCTATACAAAAGCTCCATTAATCTCCTCCTAATTCGGCTGGAAATGGCATCAGAAATGACCTCCCAGGCGCTCTCGCAAGCTTATGATAATTGTGATTAATTAGTGCTAAGCTTTGTTTGGCTTAGGCTTGGTGGTTAGTTTTAATGCGTTTATGTAGTTAGTATTAATGATTATGATATGTTTAATTGTTGTTGACAGGAAATATTGATGGGTGATAGACGTAGGGTGCTGGTGGCCGATGTGGATTATGCATGGGATTATAGTGCTGGTGGCCGATGTGGATTATGCATGGGATTATAGTGCCTAGCCGAATGTTAATCAGAAAAGCGGGCTGGCAGTCCCTCCTGCAAATCAAACAAGAAGAAGACACTCTCTGTTGCAAGACTAGCTATGCTCCCCCCTCATAAAATCGCTAACCCTTAAGGTCCAAGGCCTGATACGCAGGAAGTTTCTTGAGAGGAGGCGCATCTTATTGACCCAGATTGAATTTGCATGTAATACTACGTAGGTTGCCGGATTCTGATATTTAATGTTTGCTCACGATGGGGCTGCTAGAGAGTTTGTGGGTGTGACACCAAGTATGAAAATTCTAACTCCATAGTAATTTTCTTTGGTATATTTAAAAAATATCTGTGGTGACAGAATTTTGATCGGCCTTGTCTCTGTGGAGCTATGATTTTTTCCGAATAGGAGAGTGAATAGGAGAATTAGGCAGTGTGGAATTCTCTTGCTGGCTACGCATGAAATTTGCCTCCGAAATCTATTTCTCATCCTTCTCTCCCCCGCGGGTGAACCCACCCATGTCCAATGGAAATTTAATCACGCCATTAAGATTAATCATTTCTTAATCTCCTTTTTTTTTTCCCACAGTCTTGAGTGGGGAAGGAGGAGGGATGGAGGAAGAAGAAGGGAATCCAGAGAAAGAATCAGGAGAAGAAGGGGGGCCCCCTTCACTCAAAAAAACAAAATGTTTTTAAAGGTTTATCAAAAAAACATTTTTGGCGCGGCGATTTTGGAAAATTTTCGGGCGTGGTCATGCGCGAAGCGGAAAACTCTAAAAATCGGATTTTCGACCCCCAGATGCGAAAATTGCGTCTAAAACATTCCACAAAAATTTAGAAACATTCCACAAAAATTAGAAAAATGAAATGATGGATTTGTCCTATAGGGAACATCATTGTTTGGCATGTAGCATGTCCGTTTCGGGCACCCGTGGACCGTTCGGGAATAGCCAAAAATTGGAAAAATCTAGTATCTTGACTGTTAAAAATACGGAAAAATAATCGGGATAACTTTTGATCGGGTGGATGATTAAATTCGTGATCGATGGTGTTCCTGGGGTAATTTTTAAAATTGGCATAGTTGGGAAAATTTATAAAAATTAGAAAAAACCCTAAAATTGGTGTTTTCAAAATACCAATGACGCGTTTCGTGTGTCCAATCATTCTTAATTTCGAGAAATCTAGATTGTAGCACCTAAGGGGAAGGACTTTGGTGAAAATCTAATTTTTGCATCTTAAAAAATTAGGAAATTCAAAAAAAATCATGAAATATAGTTTTTTTTCGAGAATTTTATGCATTCTCGGGTATTTTTAGCATTAGAGTGCGTTTTCATGCACTGATCGCTGGTCCAATGGAGTTAATCTCTGAATTGGGATAAATTGTTTAGAAAATTTATAAATTAATTTCTAAGCAATTATTTCATGATTTTTTACCAATGAATGCTAAAAGAAGGCATTTCTTCTATGTGCAGTTTTCTCAGTAAATTAAAGTACTGAGGGCTGGAGTTGAAAGTGAATTGGGATAAATTGTTTAGAAAATTTATAAATTAATTTCTAAGCAATTATTTCATGATTTTTTACCAATGAATGCTAAAAGAAGGCATTTCTTCTATGTGCAGTTTTCTCAGTAAATTAAAGTACTGAGGGCTGGACTTGAAAGCGATCTTGTCTCTTTCGAGCTTGCGCGGGGTACCAAGTGGAAAAATCATTCCCATGACTCAGCTAGACTTTTTAGTGATTGATAACGTGAAAGATAATGAGGTTGTCTGTCCTGTGACAATGGACAAGATTGAACCTGAAGAATTCCATGTTGTGGAGAAAGAAGCAGTTGGCAAAACCGAATTTCTTGAGGTCACGGACGAGGCTAGAAGAAACTCTAGCGAAATATCGTGATGAGATGGAGTCTTTAAAAGTACAGATCCTAACTGTACAAAAAGCACTTCTTTCCTTGTCTTCAATCCAAACCAAGACTCTAGCACCATCATTTGCACCAAAATGAAAGGTGGAGAGAAAAAGGAAAGGACTCAGGAGTGCGTTGATGCCTGGCTCAACAAGTGGACAACCCACTTCACCTTTCACCCATTCAGTGACGCGTAGAAATTACAAATGGCATAGGGTCTACTAAAGGACAAAGTGCTGACTTGGTGGAAGGATCTCACGGAAGATTCTCTCTCCACTACTTGGCTTGAATTTGAAGAAGCTTTTAAGAAGGAATTCATCTAGCCAAAGGATGAATTCGAAGTTATAGACAAGTTGGTCAAGAACAGTATGGCAACTTAACCAAACTATGTTCAAAGGTTCAAATAGTTGGCTGCCAAAGCCAAGTCAGATGACCACACACTTTGCGGGATTTTTATAAATGGTCTGGCTCGGGACTATAAGTACAAGGTCAAGAAAAGCAAAGTGAAGACGATTGAGTCTGCCATATAGGCAACTAACATATTTCACAAGGTGATGGTGGCGCCAACTCTTCAAAACTGTTACATTCCCGTAATGCCGCTACGGGCATTACCATAGGAGGGGACGGCCTCTGGCTCACCACCCAGCCATAGAGGAAGAATGAGGATTGCCCCTCATCCCCCAGGCTATATAGTGTGTGGCCTGCCGTCCACACTAGCCTGGCCGCCCATGACTCCGCATGGGCGTCCTCTCCCACTGAACCCCGGATATGGCCATCCGGTCTGCCGTCGGTCACAGGCATTACAGCCTACGTGACATTACCCCCCCTTAAGAAGAGTTTTCGTCCTCGAAAACAAACTGGGGAGACCTTTTGGAAATTGCACTACGGCATTCCCAGGTTGCCACCTTCTCATCCCTATCTGTCCATTTAACAAGTACCTCCTGGTACACTTTATGTCGGGTTTGTCTGTCACGATACTATAGAATCTTTTTAGATTCATGTGGTATCTTTGGTGGCTCTATCAAGTCCACCAAATCTCTGGAGAAACTGCGTTCTCTAACCCGTGAACTGATTTCTTCAGTTTACTGACATGGAAGACAGGATGGACTTGAGAACTCTCCGGTAACTCAAGTTTATATGCTACGTCCCCAATCTTCTTAAGGATTTTAAAAGGACCACAATATCTCGGAGAAAGTTTATCACACTTTCCCATTTTCATGGTTTCTGACTGCGCGGGAACCTTGAGGAATACAAAGTCACCTTCTGCAAAGGTCACCTTTCTTCGTCCTTTATCCGCATAAGTTTTAGCGCGATCCTAAGCGCTACGAATGCTCTCTCGTGCGGCTCCGAGCATATCATTCATATCTTCAAGGAAATCCTTGACAGATTGAATCTTCTCCTTTTCTAGGCCTACAGCCATCGGAGATCTCGGCTGGAATCCATACATTAACATGAATGGTGTAAATCTAGTCATCGCTGAATGCTTGGAGCTGTTATAAGCAAACTTTAATATGGGCAAATATTCTTCCCAATTTGATTGCTTCTTACTTACATAAGAACGCAACATATCCTCGAGTATTTGGTTAACCCTTTCTGTTTGGCCATCAGACTCCGGATGATCTACCGTACTCATACTCAGAGTAGTATCCAACTTTTTGAAGATTTCCCTCCAAAATGACTATTGAACTTTCTATCTCTATCCGACACTATATCTGCGGGCAGGCCATATAGCTTGTAGAGATGTTCAATAAAGAGTTTTGCCAACTCTGGCGTTTTAACAGTTTTCTTCGTGGCAATAAACTTTGCCATTTTAGTTAACCTGTCCACTACCACCCACACCGAGTCATTCCCTCGACTCGTCTTGGGTAAACCGGTAATGAAATCCATGGAAATGCTTTCCCATTTCCCTTGAGGAATGTCCAGCGGACGGAGTAGTTCTCCAACCTTAAGACGTTCATGTTTATTGACCTGGCACTTACTGCATTTCAGCACATAAGTCTGGACGTTCTTAAACAAACTAGGCCAATAAAACTGTCTTTTAACTGGTGCATAGGTCTTCTGAATCCCAGGATGACCCGCACTTGGACTATCATGACTTTCTTTAAGAATTTGGGTCTGAAAGTCACCAATAGTTGGTACACATACTCTACCCTTGTAAAGTAAGTACCCGTCGTCAATGGAGTAATTAGCATATTTCTCCCCCCCATGAAGTTTAGCATCATCCTTTGAAACCGTGTAGAAAAACAAAGGCTGAGCTCTCCGGCTCAAAACTATACCCCGAAGACTCGGCTAGCCTCTCCGGACTAACTCTCGCCTCGCTACCCGCCGCACCTACGGCCAGTCTCTCCGGACTAGCATTACGTGCCGGCGAGGAAGGTGGGCGCGGCTGTGACAAAGTGCGTACGCGTACAGCGCGCCAGACCTCTGTAAAGACAGGATCATGCTCACACAAGCCATGATTTGGTATTTCAACCAAAACCTTAAGGCAAATTTCATGCCTTGATTTTGCATCATGTCATTAGCACATAAGCTAATGTACTGGAGAGCACTCTAGTAGCGCAAGTTCTTAGACTATGCTACTAGATATTTGTAGACTACGCTACCATGTTGCATCACCAACTTGTTACAACTTCTCCTTGGAAAGCTCTACTGCCATAAGAGAAATAAACTAGAGCCAATCTAATCATGCATCATAAGGATTAGTTCCAAAGCTGCATCACCAACTTGTTACAACTTCTCCTTGGAAAGCTCTACTGCCATAAGAGAAATAAACTAGAGCCAATCTAATCATGCATCATAAGGATTAGTTCCAAAGCTGCATCACCAACTTGTTACAACTTCTCCTTGGAAAGCTCTATTTCAACCAAAACCTTAAGGCAAATTTCATGCCTTGATTTTGCATCATGTCATTAGCACAGAAGCTAATGTACTGGAGAGCACTCTAGTAGCGCAAGTTCTTAGACTATGCTACTAGATATTTGTAGACTACGCTACCATGTTGCATCACCAACTTGTTACAACTTCTCCTTGGAAAGCTCTACTGCCATAAGAGAAATAAACTAGAGCCAATCTAATCATGCATCATAAGGATTAGTTCCAAAGCTGAGATATACTTTCTCTCTTAGAGTAACATCTTTGCATCATAAGGATTAGTTCCAAAGCTGAGATATACTTTCTCTCTTAGAGTAACATCTTTGCACAAGCATATGCTCTAGAATCTTGTTGAGTTTCTAACTACCATCAATCTACGGATGGTTAAACTCTACTCTAACTCAGAGTAAATGTAAGTTTTGAAGATTTCCCTTCAAATATAACAATCAAACTTCCTATCTCTTATGCCATACTATATATGCGGCAGACCATATAGTATGTGGAGATGTTTGATAAAGATTCTGCACCACTACGGGTGTCTGGATTTATATCCAATCACTTACAACTCTTTGTTGCTATTACCAGACACATCTTTAAGTATTGTCTGGACTCACACAACTATTTGAGTTTATGTGATATTTGAGGATATCCCTCCTTTACATCAAGAAAGGTTTTTGTCCTCAAAAACTCTACTCTCAAGCGGACTACGCGCTAGTGTCATAGGTCCAAGAACAAATCTAGACCGTGTTTAATATCATATGTTATATTCTTGAGTCCTTCCAAGAAACTTTTAAACATCTTGCAACGAAGTGTTTAATATCATATGTTATATTCTTGAGTCCTTCCAAGAAACTTTTAAACATCTTGCAACGAAGATGTGGTATGTGTCTACGCACATATGGTGGTACTATTGATAAACTGCTTTGCAACAGATTAGTGGTTTCACACTTGTAACAAAGTGCTTCATTGTTGCATATTATTACCCTTCATAAGCGGTTACACACTTATGAATTATTTGGGTGGGTTGTACCATCTATCAAGAAAAATTCCAAACTACTAATAACCACATTATCAATCCACAGATAATGACTGAGCTTGCTGCGAAGCCATAGGTTGCTAGATAATTGATGGTAATTACACAAGCCCAATGTCTCATTACATCATACATTCAATATAAATGCAAACATCACAGTACTTCGTGATGATGAACTTAGGAATTTCATCCTATCCCTGTTTGGTGTTGGTAGGAAGTATAACTATGAGAACATTATTTGCTGCCTCCTCATTATAGCGGCAAAGCTACCTACCCATCACAGGTGGCAATCTCTACCAAGCTATAACCAATGACAAGCAAATAAACGAGTACTCTTGTAAGAACTTCATAACCAAATCTCACATTAAACTCATAATCACTACGGATTAAATGCCAGGGCTTGCAAAATTGAATGCTATTAGGTAGAGGGGATCATCAAACTACGGATGACCTCGACAACTCACTATGACTAGTGATGTGTAACTTTTAAGTTACTCCATTCTCCTTGCTTATTCCATACCATCGAACAAATCGGTCCCTCGATTTGAGCAACGTCAACATATTTATGAGTATCTCGATACTCATGGATTGTGGTTCGGTAATTTAAAATGTTGATCTAGAGTATCTTTCACTCGAGGATCTTAATTTTATTAGCAGCTATGTATTAGTAGTGAGTAACTACGTACCCACTATCATCACACTAGTAGCTCCATACTAGTCTGTGAGTAACTCCGTACCCAATGGCGTACCTCCCTTAGTGGGAGTACCATATACAACCATCTATAACAAGATGCTTAAGTCACTTGTTGCTAAGAAGTGACTACACGAATTGACCCCTCCATTGCACATTGCAGTACAATCTCTGGTATTACAACACGAATTTTTGGACGTCCTTATCATAGAGGTCAACTTAAAAACTAGTGCATAGGTCTTGTGGAGTCTCGGCTGACCTAACCACACCACTGGTGACTTTCTACAAAAAATGTGGCGCCGAAGTCACCACCTATGTACTTTAACTCCGTAAAGTACATGGTCTTCATCTATCATCTATGGAAAGTTGTAAAACATTCCTGCGATGGATTTTTATCACCCTAAAATTATTGTGCACTATTTTAGTGTGAAGAGCTTTTTTCCTGGGTACCATGGTTCACCCCAAGCTCATCTTTTGCTAAATTCTCCGATTTAACAAAAGATATGTCTGCCTCCGAACACTCCGGTTCAGCCCCAAACTTTGAGTTTACTTCTTAACACTCCGGTTAAGTCAAAACTCACCAGATACAGTAGGATTTACCACTAAGCTCTCTGGCTTAGCCTTCTATCCTAACTCGGCCCGATTTTATGTACACTACATATGTCGGATCCGATACTAACAACAACCAGGCTCATCTGGAGTGAGATACTACTCACTATTGCCATGTAAAACCTTATTAAATCCTAGAAATGCTCCACTCATTTCCCAGGGGTCATACGACTTATAGGGTTTACACGCACATGAACTTTGTAAGCAAAATAGCCTGTCTTGCAATATTACAATTACTTATGTAGGAAAGTAATATATTTCCTAAATTCATATGGTAGCAACTAAAATGTGCTCACAATCGCACACTTATGTTGAACATAGGCAAGACTACGCTTGCAAAATGCTATAGGGCGTCTCCCATGCATGAAATTGTCCAACCAACTAGTCTTACTGCTAACCTCTAGATTTAGATCACTCCGGAACTAAATCACTCTGTTAGCACTAGCACACCATCATGGTCTTGCTACCTAGAGCTTCTCCGAACTCTGTAAAACTGGGTTTTATCCCAACTTATGGCTATATTTGGTAATTTTCAAAGTTCAAATTTTATCTTGCACACTTTATCACTACAGACAAGTGTACATACAGACCTGCCAAAGAGTCAAGTTACATGCACAAGCCTTGGCGTCCCATTCCACCAAGACTACAATCGATTCCGTGAGAATTTGATGTCCCATACCATCAAATTACCACCAAACCAATTGATGTGACATATAAAAAGGCTCTTTTCCCCCTCGAAAGATCACCACAAACTCTCGAGCAGTGGGATGTCGACGCATGGTAATAAAAAGAAGAGAAAACCATGCTAATAAGTTTAATAACAGTTCTCTTCGATCAACTTCTATAAGGGCATTGAGCATTACATCTCAAGACTATACCCCTTCAGATTTACCTTTGATTTCTATAAATCAAAGGTAAATCTGAAGGGGTATAGTCTTGAGATCAACTTCTATAAGGGCATTGAGCATTACATCTCAAGACTATACCCCTTCATATTTACCTTTGATTTCTATAAATCAATCCTAAATCTGCTATTATTATCTAGGCGTATGCTAATCCCTCAGGTTAGTACTCCTAGATAAACCAAATTGAGTACTGCTAGCAGCACTGCTAGGCCCTTTATCCCAAGTAATACACACCTTAGGGATTACTTTTACAAGGTAATCTACGTGACTAAATCAAACTAGTCACTAGGCTCAAGTAGTGACACTATTTTGTTACTACCAACAAGGGCCAGCTTACCTCTACGGGCCAAGACTCTCTTGTTGCTACAAACAGTAAGCAACTTGTTTGGACACAAGGCATAACCACATCAAGAGTACGCTTGTACATGGTTCTCATTTGCCAAAGTTTATCACAATCTTCTAGCATCTGTTAAAAGATTGTGAAGGGTTATGAGCACTACGGCTCAATTAGGCTTATCTGATTTCTCGTGATAAGCACTTCGTCTAATTTGGGCACAACTGACGCTATTGCCGGTCCTCTTAGCCCAAGTAAAACACACTGCAGTTTTAGATTTACACTATAGCCAAACTACGTGACTTTGATGATCAATACTAAGTCTATGCTCAGCTTAAATTTAGTCTCTCTGAACCAAATGTGTGATCACCATATGTGCTATTCTCGCGGCGCTACGGCCATAGACGTGTTCACTAGGCACAACGGCCATAAAACGGCTCTCTCTCAAAGGACTCGGCACTACGGCCGTGGGATTTGTCTCTCTCTTAGCACGCGGCGCTACGGCCATGTGCGGTGGGTCTCTTTCGTGGAAAACAGGCACTACGTCCACATGACGCGACGGCCGTGTTGGGTTTGTTTCGTGGGGTGTACCGTTGTTTTGTGTTTTTTTTAATAAAATAAAATAAAATAACGGGCCGGGCCGTTCTCGCCGCTTCAGGCGTGGCCGCCCGCCCGTGTGGAAGTGTCCACATGATTCTGGTTGGCCTCCCGTTGCCAGCTGTGCGCTGGGCAGGCCCATATGTGATGGCATCAAGGGCTGGCCGCTCGTTATTTTCATTATTCATAAAAATGAATAATGAAAATATTTTTTTAAAAAATAAATAGTTTTTAACCTCTTTTTTTTTCTCATGTGGCGGCGTTTGCTAGGCTGGTCGGCTGCCTGGTGGTCATTGCCGCCGCCTGCTGGCTGTCGTTGGACTAGCCGGCGCCGCCGCCTGGCTGGCCGACGCCGCCGCTGGTGGCTGGCTGGCCGCCGGCCGCCGCCGCCTGGCTGGCCTGGTTGGCCACGCAGCACAGGCAAAGGCGCTTCAACGCAAGCCAGGCATTTTGCTCACGCAGACGTTTCGCACACATAAACGGCGCATTACAGTAACTGGTCTTCGCCCCCCCCCACACAGTCGTGGGGTAAAAGGTGGGGCTGGTCCTCGCAGTAGAGACGGAGCTTCGTCTTCAAAGCGTGGGGCTGATTTCGCAGTGGGGCTGCTCTTCGCCCCCCCACTCAACGCAAGTCGCCCCCCCAGGCTCTTCAACGTGGCCGTGGGGCTGGTGGGGCTGATCTTCGCTTGGCTGAATGGTGTTCTTCGCCCCCCCCACAGGCTCTTCGTGTGTTTCAAAGCTTGCACCCCCCCTTCCACACATTGAATGATTCCTTCGCAGCCATTCAACGCAGACAATTTCAACGCACAAAAGAAAAAAAACGAAAATTGCTTACTTGCGTTGCTGCTTGCTGTGTGTGACGGGGAGAGAGAGAGAGAGAGAGTGAGTTCTTTCCTTCCATTCTTCCTTGGCTGCCTCCCTCCACACCCTCCATTCGAGATAAGGGTGAGAAGATTGTGGATGAAAACCATCGAGTGGGCTCCGGTCCCCCGTTCACGCGCGGACTCTCACGATCCCCTTGAACCACGCTCTGATACCAGTGTTACATTCCCGTAACGCCGCTACGGGCATTACCACAGGAGGGGACGGCCTCTGGCTCACCACCCAGCCATAGAGGAAGAATGAGGATTGCCCCTCATCCCCCAGGCTATATAGTGTGTGGCCTGCCGTCCACACTAGCCTGGCCGCCCATGACTCCGCATGGGCGTCCTCTCCCACTGAACCCCGGATATGGCCATCCGGTCTGCCGTCGGTCACACAGGCATTACAGCCTACGTGACGTGACAAAAACCATCGGGGTCAGTGAAAAGAAACCCACTTATTCGTTTGCCAAGTCAGAGCAAAAAAGGAAAATGATCTTCTCACTGAAGACTAATCAGGACAACGCAAGCAAGAAGCCTCGGGTAGTCAGTAAGGACAACCTGACGTGCTTTGCGTGTAAGCAGAAGAGGCACACAAAGAAGTTCTACCCCAACCAAGCTGCATCATCTTCGGAGCCTGGTCAGAAGGCTGGATCTACCGGGGTGGTACCAAAGAAGTCTTCAGTACATATCACGGAGCTTCAAGGTAATTCAAATTTTGAAGTCAATGTTACGCATCTAAAGAAAAGCCAATGTATTGATTGTATTTTTAAAAAGGACATGCTTGGGCCAAACGAATTGTTTCGTATTTATGGAAGAATCAGTCCACACCAAGTGCATATCGTGTTTGACCCTAGTAGTACTCACAACTTTATTAACAATGTTGTGGTATAGAAGATGAAACTAGAAACCATTCAGAATGGTCATTTGTATAAAGTCGGTTGGCGGGAGATAGAATGCAATACTGGGACAAGAAGGTGTCAATTCTGGATATCCAATTGTACTCAGAAAAGCTTGACTTCCACGTCATGAATCTATGACATGCTGATATTATTCTAGGAATGGAATGGTTTCACAGGAAAAATAAGGATTTCCATGTAGATTGGGTCAAACACTTGATGACATTTCGCCATAATGGTAACCTTGTTACTTTGAAAGGAAATGTGATTGTACCCAAGGAAAGTTTCATTTTTGAACTTAAAATAATGGAATCTAATTTTAAGTACGAACTCTTCCAGTTAATTATGGATCCAATTTCTTCAGGTGTGTATTTTGATAAAAAATAATACTGTTGATTTGGAGGTTTGGGAGAATAGAATACTCGATTCTACTAAGTTTGAATTCGCTGATGTGTTTCTGGATGAATTACCGCACGGATTACCTCCACGTAGAGAGGTGGACCATAAAATTGAGTTAGTTCCTAGTGCAGTATCCATCAGTATTCCTCCTTATCGTATGAGTCAAAGTGAGGAAGACGAGGTAGCAAAGCAACTGATTGAGTATTTGAGGATGGGACACATTAGGCCAAGTAAATCACCTTGGGGAGCATCTGTTATTCTAGTTAAGAAGAAGGATCAAGGCACCTAGCAAATGTGTATTGACTATAAGTGTCTAAATAAAGTCACAATCACGAATAGATACCCTTTGCCTAGATTGAATGATCTCATTGTTGCAAGGAGCAAAGTACTTCACTAAGTGTGACCTGCGTACCAATTATCATCAGATTAGGATTGCGAAGGAAGATATTCCTAAAATTGCTTTTAGGACTAGATACAACCATTACAAATTTTTACTGTTGCCTTTTGGCCTCACTAATGCTCTTGCTTCCTTCCAACAGATGATGAACGATTTATTTCGTGATTTGTTGAGGAAATGTGTAGTAGTATTTTTGGATGATATTTTAATATACAATAAAACTCTTGTTGAGCATGAGGAACATCCTAGCATTAATGAGATTAAGACAACAGAAACTATATTGTAAATTATCTAAGTGTGTTTTCTTCAAAAAGGAATTGATATATTGAGGCCATAAAATTTCACAAGATGGCTTAAGTATTTTGAGAGGATTCATACGGTTATGGAACGGCCTATTTCGCAAACTATGAGCAGGTGAGATCTTTTCTCGGTTTTGTGGTATTTCTTCAAAAATCCGTCTGTGATTATTCGAAGTTAACCTTGTCTTTTACGAACGTTCTTAAAGGTAAAAATAGAAAATCAAACACTCCAATTCAGTGGAATGAGAAGCTACAGAATTCTTTTGACACTTTGAAAAATAAGGTCAAGGAAGCACCAGTGTTAGCCTTGTCGGATCCTAGCAAGCCTTATGTCATTGAGATGGATGCTAGTGATTTTGTGATAGGCGCAACTTTGTTCCAAGAGGGTAGGTCTGTTGCATTTGAAAGCAAGAAACTTAATGATGCTCAGACCAGGCACCATATTCAAGAAAAGGAGCTGTACGCTATCATTTATGCATTGAAGACTTGGAGACAATATTTGTATGGGTCTCAGTTTGTGGTTTTGAGACTGACCACAAGTCTTTGAAATACATTTGTGATCAGTGGGATTTAAAGGGTAGAAAGGCAAGGTGGACTGAAATACATTTGTGATCAGTGGGATTTGAAGGGTAGAAAGGCAAGGTGGACTGAACTTATGCAAGATTTTGATTTCACTATCAAGTATAGAAAAGGCAGTTCAAATTGCATTGTTGATACGTTGAGCCGGATTGGTGAAGTTAATGAACTTAGCTTCACAGAAATTACTTCTAGCTTATTCACTAAGAGGAAAATGCAGTACATATGTTTTCTTTGGGAAAACATGGAAATTGGGTGAATCAGGGTCCACAACTCTCATGTAGACCAAAACATTGTGAATGGATGTGGCACACTCTCTAGGCATCCATTCTTGGATGAGCCTTCCTCTACACTCTAGCCTCATCTCTATTCTATAGCCTCATGCTGTTGGAGAGATACATCTCGGTGGTAATGGATACCAAGGTTAAGGTATGGTTACTTCACTAGTCCTATGTGCATCCCTTGGGCTCGGGGGTGGTCGGTGGATTGAGCACATGCCTATTTTGCATTGTTTATGCATTGTTCAAGCTTTGTTTTCTAGTTAGAGAGGTCCTTGGTTTTAACAATATATGTAGTAATAATACTATCATTTGCATCCATGCACACATAGATATGCCTTGAATGAATGCATGCCTTGAGAATTGGTGTAGTACCACAACCTATCTCAAGGACAAGATGCCCATACCTACATAAGAACTCCATATAGCAAGAAAGTAGAGGCTGACTCCTCTTGAGTCCGCCATGCCACTCCTCCCTGGCAGTAGGTGTCTTGGCATGGGTAGTAGGCGGAATGTGATAAAATGCCATCGATGCTAATGGACGCATCTGCATAGCCTCAAAGGAGGGTGTACTTTGAGCCAAGTATGGCAATATAGTCACCTGCAACCCTCATGCATGGGGCCTGTCCACCGCTAGGCTGAATGGCCAAAGCATGCATTTGACATACAAGAACTTGTGTACTTTCTTGACGGACATGCCACCTACAAGCAACCAAAGCAAAGAGCACACATTCACTACATGCACATAAAAGTATTCACCAAAATCAAGAGACATGTCAACATCACCTTCATCGTTATTCATGTCGTGAGAACTCTTCTCCTCTTCATCAACATTTTCTTTTCCAACATCACCACACACTTCTTTTTCCTGCCCTCTCTTTCCACGTCCCAATCCTAAAAGATATCCAATGTAAAAACAAGGAAAACCACATGGATTTTCCAAAATGAAAATGGTGAAGCATTCTGCACTCTTCCTATCTAGGTTAGAGGAAAGACGCTCGTGTGTCTCCTTCTCATGCTCCAAAATGTGGCCCTTCTCCATGTCAACCCACCATAGATAGTTTTCCATCTCTCATTTGTGTAGAGAATGCAAATGAGAAGGATACATGGTGGGGTGAGGTCTTCATTTGCTACTAAATCCCACTACTTGACACTAGCAGGAAGTGCAGCCAAGTGACCTCACCCCTTCATAAGTATCATAAATCTTTATGCAACCGAGTTCTCACACACATGTTTGTCAACGAGTGTACTCGCCGGCTCTAGGTGAGGGATGAATTTCCAGCTTGGGTATGTCATCGGTCCCAGAGTATGGTTACAAGCACTTTTTGTAGAAAGTAGGTTTTTTTAATTATTTATAAAACCAACAAATTTTTGTTTAAGAAAGGGTAGTGAGGTTCGTAGCTTCTTTTTCACATGAACATGCATTAGCGTGCTCATTTAGCCGCTTTTACATCCTATTTTTGACTCATAGTTTAACATGAAAGATTTAGTGAATTTTATGTTTGATGGAAGAATTTTGTTGATGATGATCCAATTGTTGTGGATTTGAAAGCACATGTTGAGGTCGAGCTCATTGCCCGCATGAACAGCCTCTTATAGAAGTAAGGTTTATTAAACCTTAGCTTTATATATATGTATATATATATATTCTTTTGAAATAACTCAATGATATCTTCTTCTTAGCTGGAACCGATGGATGGCATTTGGCGACCGATTCTTGGCGATGGGGCGCTGTCTGGAGTTTGGTGACGATTGTGTCTTCTGAGCCAGCTTCCTCATACTGTTTCTTTCGATCTTTGCTAATTTGTTTTAGAGCTGGTGTCCCCTTCTTGCATGTTCATGTCCCCACCCAACGAGCTGTGGTCGACCTCTCTTGCTACACTTGTATCACTGCTATGCTCTCTTCCCTTCACAGCACTGCCTACGGCTCTTTCTAATTTCTGATGCTGCCTTCGTTCTACATGGCTACTATGGTGTGGTTGTTGTATGCTGCTTACTATTGTTGCATATCAGCCCTAGTATGTTCTGCAGAGCTATGTGCTTGTCTGTTATGCAGGTAGTTGTTATTTTGTGACTGCTTGTTGCTAGTGATGACAGCGGCTCCCTAACGGTGACAAAAGGGGCTTCAACAGTGTCGTTGTTTGCTGCCGGCCTCTGTGCCACATTTTTTCTCCTCACCAGCTACTGACTGAGGGAGGGCCTTTCTTTATGACGAGTCCACGCCTACTACTACTCCCTACATTAAACCTTGCACACTTTGCTGCAAATGGTTAACTTGTTCTATAGTAGTGGTGGATGACAGCGAAGGCAAACTCTCATTGTCCTCTTCAATCCCCAAGCGGGGAAGAGTAGAGTGTGTAGTAAAGCAACACACATAGTAGATTTGCACAAAGAGAGGGAAGATGGAGGGTGAATGGAGAAACCACAAGAGATTAAGGGCTGCTAATTCACTAATGATAGACTAATAGGCACTTAATACACCCTTTATGAAAAATGCTAAAAAGCTAGAAGAGCTAAACCTAGGCTCTAATACCATGTTGAAACTATGGATCAAGCTCTCTTAATGATAGGATATTGATCTAATCGACGTTAACTAATCTTACACTAATCACATCACTAATCTTATACTAATCACATCACTAATATGAGGTGGATAGAAATGAAGAAAACTCATAATGAGTGTGTGCGCTAATCAAGATAGACTCAAGATACATAAATTTATCAGAAACATCACTCTGGTTTGTTCTGTACAAATTGTTGTATTTTCTACAACGGTACTGTACTACACTCAAATGTCACAACCAGTGACCACAATGTGCATACATACACCCAATGGCAACTGTTGACCTCCTTGCAGCATACACAATGTCTGCACAACCAATCCGTCTTCCTGCAGTTCTTAAAACAGAGTGCTGCAGAGAATCGATGACTTACCCACAGTGCTCGAAATCGCCTGCTTTCTGAAAGACGGAGGTCGTAAGGCGTTTTCGGCCCTACAAATTTGTGTCCAATAGGACAATATAGTTGCCCTATAGCTTTACTCTCGCGAAGAAAGCTCCTCAATCAGAGATTGTTTGTCGGTGCCTCCCGTATAGAGCTCCCAACAAGGGTGTAGTCGCCAACACAAATAGGAAAGAGTAGATGAAGCTCTTATCCTCGTACCGCTTCCTGTGCTTCTCTTGCTTACAGCTCAGCCCTTAGCATGAACCAAGCTCTGATACCATGAAAAGATGTACATATATTTATGCATACAAATTATTTATGATGAAAATCACTCTTTTAATATAAAAGAATTTCTTTTATGCATCTAATTTATGCATAAAATCATTTATGATTAAAATCACACTTTTAATATAAAAAAATATCTTTTATGCATATGTTTATGCATACAAATCATTTATGATGAAAATCACTCTTTTAATATAAAAGAATTTCTTTTATGCATCTAATTTATGCATAAAATCATTTATGATGAAAATCACTCTTTTGAATTAAAAAAATCGACCAGTGAGATCACAGGCTGTGTGTGACAGCCATTCTAGAGACTGGCATAGTTATAGCGCCAGCTCATTTAGTTGGGTTCACACTATAGAGAATCCTAGTATGTATTTGGTTGAGTATCTTTCATATTGTGTGCACTCTTATCTTTGTATATGGTGTGTTGAGTGTTGTGTGAAGAAGAAGAAGATTTTCAGCCTCTCACCTTGTGTATTCTCTTTTAGTCCCACGTGTGGTGACCTCATAGCCTTAAGCATGCAAATATCTCCACCAAGTATGTGCATACCCTTCCATGTGGATTGAAGCAAAATGCACCTTAGCATGATCACTACGTGTGGATTCATCTCAAAGTACATATCCAACTTGTTAGTCCATTCATCGAACTCTTCATTGTTCGATTCTTCTCCTTTGAATTTTGTGAAGACCACCTTACCTTTGACCTCTTTGAATTCATCATTGTTCTCTTTGACATTGCCCATGTGAAGCTTAATAGATGGACCATTATAATCCCAAGATCCATCAACATGTGAAAACTCAAATGCTACTTGTTTTCCTTTTGCATCACCTCATGATGTAGTGTGGGCAAACTTTTAAAGGACAATGAAGTTAGTGGTATATTCTTCTTGTTACCCATTTACACATACATATTGCCACTTGGTTGCTTATATCACCCATGATCTCACCAACCATGCTAATGGTGTAAGTGTGAGGCCTATCCCCCAGGCGGGTCATCAGTGTCCACCGCCTCACTAGATGAGCTCGATATCTCAACACTGTGACAACATAACTATCCTCAAGCTTCCCCAGGGCAAGGTCAGAATGATCCTTTGGGACGGAAGTGCCTCGAATTTGATCCTTTACCCCCTCTAACGGCTTCCACAAAGGGTATTCTCCCACCCCCCACAATAACTAGTAAGCCTTCCACTGCCCCTGAACTACCACTAGAGCTCAACCCACCAAGCAGATGGATTGGACTCTCGATCGCATAGTCTACAACGGTGGGGCAAGCCCACATATATTCTATGGTCCACACCAATCTCATATTCTTGGAGGCGTGGAAAGCTCTTAGAAAACACACTAACAAAAGAAGACACTTACATTCAAATCTCACATGAAATGCATTTAATGAGTGTTGGGTCTTTCATTCCTAAAATTTCTATTGGAAATAACCACTTCATCAGACAGAGGGTTTTAGTAAGAGACATTGATCTCATGTATGTTACACACAGAGGAGCAGGTAGTTGACATTTTTGCAAAAACCTTGGGAGCAGCGAAGCTTTACAGATTCTGAACTATGCTTAGAGTCCTAGATATGGAGTTGGAGTGCAGATTTCATGTCATAGATGTAGGTGCACCGAATTATTATTGGCAAAGAGTGGATTGACGCCACTCACTACCAAATCAATTGGCGCCAAGAAACGGCCACCATGGAAATCAATGGAAACAAGGCCACCGTCCTCTTATGTCCCCAAGAGGAAATCATACACACAACCTCACCCCCGATTGCCCTTCCCCCTCATGCCCTATCCTCATCACCAGCAGTCTCCCATGTTCTCACACCCCATATCTCACCAAGCTAGTTGATCGGCCACTGTGTTGACACCATCCACCAATGACAATCAAGTCTCGTCTTGTCGACATTGCCCCTCAACTCTACAACCTCGACCACCCACACTGCAGGCACCCCGACCTCATATCTTTATCATGACAATTATTGGTGGGTGCCCAAGAATCTTCTTGTTGCTTAAGGATTCTATGATGGCTACACAGAACTATGGATCCCAACCCAAGCGCAAAAAGCCAACTAAGCCAAAAAAAAACTATCCCTAAGCCCAGCTTCAATGTTGGCCTGTCCTTGACCGCTTGTTATGAGCACAAGGCTATTATGAAGGCAACACTCGCCTCTAGCTACCCAAGCATGCTGCATGTGCTCATTCCCCACAAAAACTCCCCACTAGGAAGCCATCGACAAAAGGTCCCACAACCACAGGTTCGGCAACCCCAAGCACAAAGAAGCCAACAACACTAGGTGCCTACCAATGTGCTCAAAGCATAAGGCTTCCATGAAGATAACACACATTTGTGGCTCCCCAAGCCACCATCAAAATCCTATCCTCATGGTCGACAAACTACACCTAGCTCAAAGCCTCGTCGACCAAAAACCAAGAAATCTCAAGAACCACGGACCTTCATCACACTCGGTAGCATTGGGTGCCCAAATATCTTTTAGAATCCCAAGGCAAGCATTTGGCATATATGTTTATCTAAGGGAAGTTTGGTTGCAACAGCTGGCGGGGAGTGTTCGAGGGACAGCTCACGCGGGCAAAGCCTGTCGAGGTCTTGACCAGCCTCGGTATGGTTAAAATGGTGCGCTTCCGGTACGATGGACGAGGATCGACGAAGCGGTCCCTGAGTGAAGTGCCAGGACACCTAAGGAGGATCCTGGAGGGTTCTGACCAGGCGATGCACGGGCTCGCGGTGTCGAGGACACCCATTCATATGTCGAGGAAGATATTGTATGACAGACCAATGTTATTGTAATCTATCACTCGATCTCGTTGTTGACTCGCTGGTCTCAACAGAGAGTTCAGAGTGATACTGTTTTGTGAGAAACAAAGACTCAATGGAAATTTTGAAGTATGACATGTGTAACCAGTAAATTGTTTGTCTATGGATTGTTTTATTAAAGTTTTAATAAAGAGGAGTGTGTGCATATCTGTTTTCTAAAGCTAAAGTTAAGAAAGGCATTTCAATTATGGCTGGGTGAGTACTTGTTTAGTTCCACCGATTCCAGTGGTAGGGTGGCGGCTAACCCATGGGCCGGATGGGGTTAGGCTGGAATCATGGAGTTTTAATAATCAAACTGAAAAATCTATTGACAAAGCAAACGCGTAACATATGCACATCTCTCCATATCTCTTTCCAAAAGAAACTCTTCCTTATCTTATTGATGGTTTTTGTAGAGACCCAAATGACCCGCCATATGGGTTCCATACATTTCCTCCATCACCTTGCTCTTGTATGATGAATTAGTCATAAGATAAATCTTGTCCTTATTATAATACAAGAGGCCATTCTTGAGCTCATAATGGGGCAAATCTTCATGGGTGCCTTACTGTAATTTTTGCACCACTTGTGACACTTCTTCATCCAAGAGATATTCCTCTTGAATATCCACCACGACCCAATCCTTGTGTAGCTCCGATATCATTCAATGAACAAGCCCACATTTGTAAGAGCATGGGCCACCACATTATATTTCCCCTTTGTATAAGGGATCTCAAAATCATACTTTTGCAAAATAGCCAGCCATCTTTTTTTCTTTGGAGAAAGAGTTGGCTGTCATAAAAAGTATTTAAGAACCCTATGATCACTTCTCACATAGAAACAACTTCCATAGAGATAATGGTGCCATTTCTTGAATGCATGTAAGCTGACAATCATCTCTTGATCCTATGACATGCAATTCCATATCCTTATCATCCAACTTGTGGATTTCATATGCAATTACCCCGTGATCTTAATACAATACGGCCCCAATTCCTCTTCCACATGTATCTGCCCTTATTGTGAATGGCTTTAAAAAATCGGGACACACCAAAATAAGGGATGATGTAAGCATTCTTTTGAGCTCTTCAAAACTCTTGTTTGCAATAGAATCCCAAAAGAATGTCTCCTTCTTGAGCTTGTTCTTCAATGGTGCAACTATGTGCGCATACTTCTCAATGAATCTCCTATAAAATGAAGAGAGTCCCAAGAATCCCCTCAATTGTGTTGTATTCGTTGGAATATGCCACTTTTGCACACACTCCACCTTCTTGGGATCCACCCCCACATGCCATATGTGCCAACTATATGACCAAGGTATTCCACTTCACTAGCCATAAATGTGCACTTACTTTCCTTAGCATACAATTTATTAGAACGCAAAGCATCAAAAACCATGCGCGCACACTTCAAATGCTCTTCACCCTTGCTATACACCAGAATGTCATAGAAGAAGACCAATACAAAATTGTATAGAAAAGTTTGAAGAACTTGATTTATCAAGTCTTGAAAAGTGGCATGGGTGTATTGCATAACCCAAATGACATCACCAAGTAATGATAGAGACCCCTCTTAGTCCTAAATGCTGTCTTATACTCATCCCCACTCTTCATCCTTATTTGGTGGTGGTAGCCAGATCTCAAGTCAATCTTTTTGAAGAAATGGGCACCCTTCAACTCATCCAAAAGATCATCAATGCAAGGTATAGGGTACCTATTCTCGATGGAATCCTTGTTCAAATCACGATAATCTACACACATTCTAAAGGTTCCATCCTTCTTCTTCACAAGAAGCACCGAAGATTCAAAAGGAGATTGACTTGGGCTCCAACCATCCCATGTCCATCAATTCTTGCACTTGTTTGACCACCTCATCTCTCTCCACTTTGGATAATCTATGTGGTGGCTTGTTACGGGCCTAGTATTAGGCTCAAGCTCTATCCCATGATTAATATCCCTCTTCAATGGTGGTAAAATTTTAGGCATGTTGAATACATCCTTTTGCATGCCTTTGTGCACTTCCTTCTTGATGGCATCATGGATCTCATCCTTGCTAAGCTGTAATACATACACATAACCCATCTTGTTGAGCTCTCTCTCACGTTGAGTGGCATTGATTAAAGTAAGCTTTGATACATTCACTCCCATTAATGTAATGCTTCTTTCACCATGCAAAAATGACATAAAGCCTTGCTTCAAATTCATAGTGAAAGAAATGAGACGTGAGATCCAATCACACCCAAGAACCATGTGTATGGGTCCCATATCAAGAACAAGTAGATCATATTTACATGCATACTCCTTAGAGAGCTCCTATATTACATCTTGACACATCATTGTGTAATCCATTTTAGTCCTATTTGCCACTTGAACTTCATGGAAAGTTGCCAAGGTTACGGGTTATAATTTGACACACAATGACTTCTTGTCTACAAAGATATGTATACTTCCAATATCCACCAAAACATGAGCCACTCTTCCATTGACTTTGGCTTTAGACCTCAAAGTTCTTGCACCCTTGCATCCCGCATAAGAGTCATGCGCAAGATACACAAAGTTGGCTTCATGTTTGTATCCCCAAAAGTACACATAGGCATTCCATCATCATAATCTTGCCAAACCTCTTGCAAAGTGCCAGCACAGGGTTAAAAGGAAATTATCCCTCAAGCACATGATCATCATCAATTTCCAAACATTAATTTTGCAATCACCAACATTCATCTCCATGATCATCTTCAATAACGTCAACCATGACCATGTTGATGGTAATATTTTTGGCTTTACAAATTTTGAAATGCTCCTTGTTCCACTTTTCATGATATTTGCAGAGCAAATTCCTTTATTCCTCAACTCAGTAATATGGTCCTCCTTCATAAACTTGCTTTTATTAGCACCACCATTGGGTGGCTTTCCATCCTCGCTTGAAGCTTTAGAAGGATTTGACCCAAATCAAAAATTCTACTTGGCACCACCACCATAGACGGTTGGGTATCTAGGAATAGTGGGAGTTGAAGAAGCATCTCTTTCAAACTTCCCAAAAGTTGGAGCATTCAAATCAGCCCTACCTCCACTTCTTGTCAACCCTCTATATGCATATTTGTCTTCATAGATCTAGGCATACATGATAGCTTCTTGGAGGTTATTAGGCCTTTGTGATTTTACATCTAACCCAATAGTTGGTTTGAGACCCTTGATGTGTTCGAGAATTTTAAACTCCTCACTAAAACCATCTACATGTAGGATGAGCTTTTAAAACTTTTGGGTATACTCTTTGACTTTGCCATAGCCTTTCTCCAAGTCATCCCATTCACCAACCAATTTTTTCTTCCTTAACTTGGATGTGAAGGCATTTTGTATCAGAATTTTTAAGGCTCCCCATGTAGTAATCTCATAGCCATTATCATGTAAGTGTCTCCACCAAGTATGTGCGTGCCCCTCCATGTGGAGCGAGGCAAAGTACACCTTGGCACAATCACTTCTTGGGCTGATTTCAAAGTACACATCAAGCTTATCAACCCATTCATCATAATCCTCATTGTTTTTACCTTCTCCTTTGAGCTTGGAAAAGACTGCCTTATCCTTAATCCCCTTGAACTCATCATTATCCTCCCTCGTATGACGCCCACGTGGCCTTTCATGTGGAATATCAAGATCCAAAGCATCATCCATATGTGTATAAATCAAAGGCCACATACTTTCCCTTTGCATCACCATGTGATGTAGAAGGTATTTGTGTAGGCAAACTCCCAAAAGTAAATGATCTTGGTGGTAAATGCTCCTTGTTGCCCAATTGCATCACTCATTTCAACCCGAGTTCTTGTGTAGATTGAATAAATCCCCAAGTTGTTGTGAAGGGCTCAAACCTTTGCCCTGATCCATCCCACTTGCATTGCTTTGCATAGGTGGTTCCTCCACGGAAGTCCTTTGCCCTGATTGCATCACTCATTTCAACCCGAGTTCTTGTGTAGATTGAATAAATCCCCAAGTTGTTGTGAAGGGCTCAAACCTTTGCCCTGATCCATCCCACTTGCATTGTTTTGCATAGGTGGTTCCTCCACGGAAGTCCTTTGCCTTTGAGTGAAATCTCCCTTGAGAGCACCTAGCAATGCCTCTTGGTGCCAGTTCATTCATCAAGCACAATGTCTTGGTTCTTGTTCATGTTCTCAATCAAGCTTCTGAATGTGTTATCTTAATTCTTGTTCATATTCTCAAGAAAGCTTCCGAATGCTTGTTGGGTTTGATTCTTGTTCATATTCTCAAGCAATGCCCCAAATGCATTAGCTTGTTGGGTCAAAGAATTGTCTTGTTGAACTTGACCATCCTTAATTGATGCAAAGATTGTTTGCATCATTGCCAACATTTCATTGCTTGCCGGAGCCACTTGCAGATTCGTAGTAGCATGCCTACTTGTAGTCTCATTAGTGTTAGTGCCCGATGCATCATTGTCATGCTGTAATCCTTCATCCACATCCATACCCTCATCATGCACATTCGTAGTAGCATGCCTACTTGTAGTCTCATTAGTGTTAGTGCCCGATGCATCATTGTCATGCTCTAATCCTTCATCCACATCCATACCCTCATCATGCATGAGCACTTGATCCTCATTTTGCAATTGCAACCTCTTCCTTAATTGACAAATCCTTTGGCTTCTGTGGTCTTCTCCTTGGTGCAATAGCTGAAAATAGAAAAAAGGTCATAACTTGCTCAAATCTTGTCGAATTTTAGAGATCTTGGGTTCTATGAATATTATTCAATGTAAGCTACCCAAATATGCCAAAATAGTAAAGATCCAAAGTTCCCAAGTATCCTTTGTTTTAAGGTTTCCCATGACACTGTTGAAAATGGTAAAATGGCTCTACAACCCTAAAAACTTATTGGATTGTGGTTGGCGATAGCTCGTTGGAAAGCCCTTGAGTAGTACAAGCACTAGTTTGAACCTTGTTGCTTCAGTCAAAAGGCAAGTATTCTTTGTTTTTGACTTGGAAGTTAACTATGCTCGGATGACCTAGCAAATGTTGTCCGAATTAAATGATCTTTGTATTACTAGGAAGCCCTTAACAAGTACAACACCCCCGTATGCTCACTTTGCGAAACTAGGGTGCTATTTTGGATTGGGCCACACTTTGACCTAATTCCAAGATCTTTCGGTTGGACAATCAAATGTTATCGGAATCAAGTGCTTGATAGCTTCGATTGTAGCCCTAAGTGCAAGCTTTCAAGCTATGTATAACCCTTCAAATTAGACACATTAGTTTTGGGCTGAATTAGGGTTTCAGGTTGCAGCTATGCAAGGCTTTTGAATATATTTTGGTAGCATCTCCTTTGTAATTTGGCCCAAATCTCAAATATCCAATGCAATGCCAACCAAATGCAACCCAATGATAGTACAATGACACCACTTTGTAAATTAATTGACCACAAAGGCAATACAAATCTTAACCAAAACAATGCATATTGCCCTTGCCAAATTTCTACTTGTTTCACATGGAATTGCAATCCACTAATAGCGAATGTGACAATGTCAATGAAGTGCATTGAAGCTTGTAATCTCCTAGCCAAGCTCTTCCCAACACTTGTACCCAAGTCTGAATTCCAAGGGCACAATTTTGGGCCATGTCTTCACACCCAAGACCTAATCCTCCTCCCTTACCACTTTTCCAAGGCAATCATAGTAAGGTGGATTCATGAAAACTATCCCCTTTGGCCTCTTCTCCTAATTCCAAAGGTACCCTCTTCCCATGTTAGATACTAGGAACTTGAGAGTTGCCATTACAATTTGCAAGGAAAAGGGCAGGGCACTTATATTGCATGCCGTATCCAATCCAATACAAGGATTTAATGTTGTTGATGAGGCTATATGGTAGTGCAACAATCCTCCTTGGTTGTCTTCAATCCCATTGCTTCATGGAAATAGCTCAATACATAATGCATAAAGAAACCCTCAAGGTGTAGAGAAATTTGACCTCAATGAGTAAAATTAGGATGTATGCAATTCCCAAGGGTATAAACAATGCATGGCATGAACAAAGGAGTCTAGGGGCATGTGTTTATGCATTTGAAATCAAGAAAACCCCAAGGTAAACCCTAATTTTGAAGCATCTACCCATTCTCATCAAGAAACCCTAATCTTCCCACCTTTTTGATACAATGATAGTGGAAAGACTAATGATCATGCTTTATGCCCTGGATTCTAAAAAATATTGAAGAAAACCCTAATTTCTCTCATGAACCCCAAAATATCAAGAAAGGACAAGAAACGATGCATTCAAGGCTTCTGCATGTATAAATCATATCTAGGGATAGAGGAAAGCATAGGGAATGTGATGATTGAAGTAATTTTGCAAAACTATACATGAAACCCTTAACTTAGAAATAGGCATGAAATTGACCAAAACATTTAAGAGTATGATGCTTGCATACTTGGTAATCCTTCAGGTCTGAAACTTAGATGCTACAATTCCAATTTTGGCATTTGCAAAGCATTAGTCTGCAAATATGTACTTTGATGAGTCCAAATTAATGATTCGGGGAAAGCAAATAGTTATGTGTTGTAATTTTGTATCTTGGTTTGCAGATGTTAAAGATCGAAAATATTCTTTTGGATTCTAAGCTGATTTGTTGTCTGTCTGTAATGTCTTTCTTTCATGTGGAATTATGTAAAAAATATTGGTGGTTACTGGAATATAGAGTTGATGGCATTTGAGATGAGCAATTGGGTCTAACATTGATATTTTCCTTTAATACTAAGATTTTATTTGGGAGTGTGAATTGTTCTTTTACTGTCACTTTTGTGACCTCTATATTTTTGCACTCGCTCAGTTCTTGGCTTTGCTCGTTTGTGGTTTCTCGTGAAATAGACATCCTCGTTTAGCTTTAGGGTAAGCAAGTTAGTTAGTTTGGCTTTAAGGTAAAGAGTTAGCTAGTTTTTCTTTGAGGTAAAGAATAGCTAGTTAGTTTATATTTAGGGTAAAGATTAGTTAGTTAATTTAACTTTAGGGTGAAGACTAGTTAGTCAGTTTAGTTTATATTTAGTTAGTTAATTTAACTTTAGGGTGAAGACTAGTTAGTCAGTTTAGCTTTAGGGTAAAGACTAGTTAGTTAGTTTAGCTTTAGGGTAAAGACTAGTTAGTTAGTTTAGCTTTGTAAACACTAGTTAGTTTAGCTTTAGTTATTTCTTTTAGTTCTTTATAGCTATTTATAAAAAAAAGCTTTTTACAAACTTTATTTTATTATTAAGAAATTCTCTCTCTCTCTCTCTCTCTCTCTCTCTCTCTCTCTCTCTCTCTCTCTCTCTCTATATATATATATATATATATATATATATATATATATATATATATATATATATATATATATATAATTTTTCTTTATGTTTTTCTTGAGCCATGGAACCATATGCCATTAAATACTTTCTACATTATTGTTTAAGCACATGTATAAGTAAAACTTAATTAAATAAATCCATACATAATAGTCAACTAATTTTGTACATTATCAAATATTCTATTACTATATGTACATCCATCAACATCAATTCTTTTCCATTAGAATTAAACCTTGATCTGTTGTCAAGGCTAATAGAAAAAGATATGTTGAGAGAGTAGGAGGGAGAGAGATGCTACAAGATAGGGAGAGGGCTAAGAGAGAGAGAGAGAGAGAGAGAGAGAGAGAGAGAGAGAGGGTCCAAACATAGATATTTTGGTTTCTTTCTTTTGATAATTTAGTGGGCTTTATATTTCACTTGACGTTGTTGTGAACATCAAGGTTGGAGATGAGATTGTAGCATAGGATAAAGTGTTCGCACAACAACTACTACGTCGCTTAATTTTTTGTGAAGGATTCTTGATCAAGATAATTTTGTATTCATATCTTTATATAGTGTTTTACTAAAGTTGTTAGTCCGCCTTTTCTAATGATGGACATAAGTAAACTTAGGGGATAAACATAGGTAGGAAGTAACATTACTTGGTGTAAGAGACTTGATTAGGAAATTCTAAGCCTTTTGATCAACCTAAGAAATCATTGAGTAGAGAAGGGATAGAAACATTAATGGAGATGGTTACATGTGATGGGACTAGCATAAGGGATAATTGAAGACATTAAAAATTGCTACAATATTGTGTGCATTGGATTAGGGGTAGTGTTATTGTTTTATCCATATACAATGAACTTTGAGAAGCTAGGTGAGCACGATATTGGAGTGCTTCTAGAAAAATAGCATACTTCCATGTAAGGCATCTATAACCAAATCGATCAAAGTTCAAAATATAAATCCTATTAGGTGGTCGATGAGTAGACTCACTTTGAGCGATGGCGTTGCTTTGCTAAGAATATGAGCAAGATAATAAATTCATAAAGATTCAATTTGGTAAAAGAAAATATTGTATGGTCTCAATAAGAAGGTAAAGCCCTTGAAGGACTAAAAAATCCATAAAAATATTGCACAATAGTCAATGTACATTGTATGTAATATAGAATATTGTAAAGGTAAAGGAAGATGCTACTAAATGGTCGATTATAAATCGACTTTGCACCCAAAAGAAAAATCCAATCATGAACATTTTCCTCCATCCATAGCACATTATTGGTTTCCTATCTTATTAAAGAGATCATTGTCTCATTCATTTCCTATTTTATTAAAGAGATTCTAAACTTCTTTACTCTTTCCTTTTTTGAGACTATGAAATTCTATCACCAATAGCTGATTTGTTAGCTGATTTGTTATGACTCTTTTTCTCCCTACACTTGTATCTTTCATTGTTTCCTTTTATGTCTTAATAAATTTCGGATTAATACATCTCTTTGTAAACTCAAATGTGAATTAATTAATGGTTTTCTATAGGTCACGTGAATGATACAATGTATAATTATTTGAGTTTTGGTATCATGTGCTAATATTAAATAGTCCTATGGTCTTAGCCAACAAACACCACATTCCTTATTCCCTCCTTGATATACCACAAGAAAAAACAAAAAAGAGAGGTAGAGAGAGAGAGAGAGAGAGAGAGAGTAGACGTGAGGAGAGATGGAGGAGCAATTTGAAGGCTAGGGTCAGCAGGCTGGGAGGAGGCGGGGAGGAGTGAGGAGGAGGAAAGAAGAGGGAGAAGAACTTAGGGGGGTATGGGTATAGAGAGAGAGAGAGTGGTTGTCAAAAAAGCTCGCTCAAAACATGAACTCCATTTCATCATATGGTGGTGCCCATATTTCTTAATGTCCATACTTTGAATGATGAGTGTCATAGGATTTTTCACATCCCCTCTCTATCCACCCATAAAGTTTAATGTGATCTTGGACATCTCTTCTATATCCACCCATAAAGTTTAATGTGATTTTATTCATCATATGGTAGTGCCCATATTTCTTAATATCCATACTTTGAGTGATGAGTGTCATAGCATTTTGAAGATCCCTTGTCTATCCACCCATAAAGTTTTATATGATTTTATTCACTATTGTTTTTAGGTAAGTTAATTTTTATTAATAAATTTGATGGAATATGTTGCTTAGGAAAGGTGGAAATAGTGATCAACGCAAACACTAGCTATCTCTACACTTAGAACACTATGGACAGATGTACAGTGAATGTTGGAGATGCTAACACGAGGCAGGGACAATGAAATGCATGCTTCCAATGCTTTATAGGAAGAGAAAACTCATGTGGTGTACACTAGGGAGCACGAACATGTGGGATAGCCGTCTGGTGGAAAAGAAAAAATGCAAGAAGAAGAGTCCATTCTCAACTAAATAATTCTTTAAAAAATATGTTTTACTGATAATGTGGTTGTGGTAATTGAGAAAACATCTTTTAAGGAAAATAATACATGGGCCAAAATTTATTTAATGTGGGATCTAAACTTTGAAGGCACAAACTAGGGCTTCATTTATCCAAATATAAAAGAGAAAAGGTAAACTTTGTTAAGGCAAAATACAAAGCCATCATGGAGTGCAATCTTTATTGTGGTAAAGTAATAATTATTAGATATTTGGTAGTACTATACTATGAGGCCATGTACTTATGCCATGGACACTTTTGTCCCACTAGGTTTTTTCCCATGGCTATCGAAGTGTGAACATGCACCTTTAGCTAGGTATATAAGCAACCTCATTCATAATTTAGGGTTGTTGGTCATTTTTACTTTGTCTTTAAACTTATAGAGAGCTTTCTCTCTCTCATTTGAGCTTGCCAATCTCTCACACACTCTACACCTGTGTTCTTATCTTTGAGCATTGTGTGTGTGTGTGTGTGTGTGAGTCCAGCTCCATTCTATGTGAACTAACAGTGGCATCAGAGCAAAGCTTTTTCATAGCTTAGCTTATGGTTTTTATCTTCACTATGTCCAAGATTCTATATCTTACTTCCAAGCTTTCCATAGCTTGTCTTAGTGGTTTCCCATCAAGTCGTTGTAAAAATATTTGTTATTAACAACTTGCACCTTTACAAGCTTCCATTGAAACACTTTGCTGGTGGTTCACTGCTTTTAGTAGTGAAGGAAGTGATTAAAACCTTTTACATGCTTTAATAAGTAATTCAGCTTTAGTCGCCTCCATAAATATCCGATTTAGCATATGATTTAGTCAACTAAGTAGTATTCAACTCGCTTTCCTCCAGTTGGATCACTTGCCAAAATCATTCAACTGCATAGTAGTCTAAGCTGTTCTAGTTTTCCATAGTTGTCGACACATGGGCAGATAGAATATACCGATTCAAAAGTCATTTTTACTTTGTAATCGTTTTGATTTTGTGATTGTTTTAGGTTTACAATCAGTATATTTAACTCTTGAATCATGGGTTTCTTCGATTGACCAATTTCACTTTTTGGGGATTCCATGGATTTCATTTTTTGGTGACTCCACTTTGTTTGATCGCTCGATTTGGAAAGTCAACTCATTCAGCAATCCTACCTTAGAAATCCTTCCTCGATGATTCCACTTTTCGGATCGATCCAACTTCGCTGATCCTATTTTGGTGATTCCACTTTTCAGATTGATTCAACTCCACTGATCCTACTTTGGTGATCAACTTCAGGCAATTCCATTTTCTATGATTGACTGATTCTACTCTCTAGGTTCAATTAATTCTACTTTTTAGGATCAATCGATTCTACTTTTTAGGATAAATCGATTCCATCATTAGTGATTCTACTTTCAAGGATTGTTTGAACTTGACAATTCTAATTTTTGTGATCGGCCAATTTCGATGCCTAACCCCTCTACAAGAACAGTGCAGTCTAGGTACAAGAAGATGGAAAGGGAGTTCTACACAAATGGTTATGTTGCCGATCGATACATGTTCATTTTCTTTATCTTCTGATCCCATAATCATGTTAGAGAAGTATCACAGGATGATATCAATAGATGGGATGACATATGGCAAATGAAAAAGGAGGAGTTAGAGAGTGTGATCAAAGACACAGAGTGGGCATTCTTGTCCAAGAAGATGTTTTATTTGCGGGACGACAATCATCACATTGTGTCATGGATGGAGGAGATTAGTAAATATGAGTTATCTTAACATGCTAACTTTTTGAACGTGGTGTTAAGTTTTTTTTTTTAACGGTGTTAAGTTTTTTAAAATAGCAATGGACTAATTAGGTTCACATAAAATGTAGCATTCAAGAATGTTATATCAAAGCATCCATCTGTTAACGCTACCCTTATTTAATTTAATGAGTATAGTGAGAGGGAGGTCCTCACAATCATATCTCACTTAAATAGGTAAGAGAACATACACATTACAAGAATATATATCTTAAATCTCTTTGACTTAGGATCATCCAAGTGCAGCATGTTTTATCTTTTGTCTCATAACTCATATTTTTTTTTGCCATAGGATAAATGAATGAAGTGGGCTATGTTTCATTTTCTTTTATGGACATAATGTGCCTCATTAGGACACTCAGATTAGCAAATAAAGCAATTATTATGAAGCACACAAGAGCGATGAAAAAGACATGGATGGAGAAGCATGCCTCAATGCAAAAGAAAAAGGGTCACCATCTTGGTACAACTGTGAACTTTTAGAACCACCCCAAATAGTATTCCAAGTATAATCTCCTATCTTCTAACATTTGCAATATATGATTAACAGTTATATATTATCATACTAATGTAGTAACCTGTGAAATATAGGATGCGTACCTCACTACCACCTGAGAGATTGATCCCCTTACCTGCAAATGAGTTTGAAGACAAATATAGAATTGCATTTTATAAAAATGAGAGAAAGTGGAGGCATGCTACTAGATGGTTAGTCGCTCGTGATTGCAAAACCTACACAAGGAGATGGTTTCTTTAAGTAAGAAAACCTATTATCTTTCCTCTTAGTCTTTTTGGTAGGCAACGACATATTTTGGTTTTAATATTGCGGTTTGATTTTGGTGTTGTGTGTTACAATCGACTAGTGCAAGTAAATTGGGATGACAAAGCAGATTGTTTGACAGAGGATAGGTTGTATAGCTTGGCATCTAGCACATTGCTAAATAACCAAAAAGCTATGACTTTAGACATCTTGATTGATGGAGATTCGTAGAGGCTGAAGGACTTACAAATCCCAAAGAGTAACTAATAATTATTTCTCCTATTTTCTTGATATATACAAGGCACTATATCTTGTATTAATAACAATTTCAATGGCAACTCAACAAATGTATTTTGCTAAGATGAGAAGTGATATGGCACGAGATTGAAGCATAAGGTGTGTGTGGAAGCCCTTATAGAAATTACAAATAAGTACCAAATACAATTTCCAAATACATTTCAGGAGGACCTCACCAATCTCAAGAGACTATATTTTGGAAAGCTGTTTGAGGAAATGGTGGGGTCCCTTAAAAAACAAGACATGGTAGCTTCAAACCCTGCTATCATCAAAGCTACTAAGAATGCTATATTTAGGTGTGTAACAATCTAGAAAGACTACTTACTAATTTATTGTGTTCTTATATTCATAATTTAAATAGAAACAATTATATGTAGATGGATCAAAGTGCTAGTTCCCCTACTATTATAGAAGCCGAGAAATCAAAGTGCCATGCCGAGAAATATATTACAATTGTGACAATCATCATAAATGAGTGGCGAGATCTAGGACATGAGAACACAATGTATACACAGCAACACAACTTTAAGAACTTTGGGATGGAGGGGTATACAAGAGATGTCCACGATTCCTTACTTTCCAAATGGAAAATTTTCCAAGAGCAAGAAGGAGATGTACACTCGGGCTTGTAAATTAAAGCAATCTAAGATGGTATGTACTATATATTTAGTCGTGCATGCTAGTAATTAGATATTTTAGTGAATTTCTAATATTATATCTTATATCTTTTTGCATTGTGTTTTAAATTCTACGTGAATCACATCCTCAAGAAAAGGACAAATGGCTTATGAAAGATCAAGAGGCTGATGAAGATGAAGAGAATGATGATGATGAAGTGAAAAAAGTGCCAAAGAAGGATGCCACGAATGAAGAGGAAGAAACAAAGGCAGGAGTGAAAGAAGACGACTCTAATGTCTCTACATCACAGTATGAAGAAAGTGATTCCAAGGATAACACTCGGCCCATCATGCAGCAACACATGCATGGCACTCTTTTACTCGTGATTCATTAGTTTTATTATTCAATAGTTGGGATACTAACGTAGATGGTTTAGTTATGGGTCCAAAGATTCTTGGCAAGAGGTGAGGGGTTTTATTATGAGGGCAGGAAAACAAAGTGTGCAGGTTGAAAAAGGCTTTGTATGGTTTAAAGCAAGCTCCACGAGCTTGGTATGAAAAGATACATGCATATTTGACGGCACATGGTTTTCAAAATAGTCCAACAGAAAGCACTTTGTATGTTAAACGTGTGGATGATGTACATCTAATCATTGCTCTCTATGTTAATGACATGCTGCACACAGGACCAAATGAGAGTCATATTGCTAATTTTAAGGCTAATTTGAATGCCTCTTTTGAGATGTCCGATTTGGGGCATTTGCATCATCATTTGGGGATACAATTTAAGCAGTGTGATGGAGATATTGCTTTGTGTCAGACAAAGTATATTGAGACATTGTTGCGGAGATTTGGCCTTGAAGACTACAAGCCTACTGCTACTCCAATGCAGACAGGTTTGAAGTTGAGTCTTCATGATGCTGGAGATCACTTTGATGTCACACTCTATCAGATAGCTGTTGGTTGTCTCATTTATGTATGCATTACGAGGCCCGACATTCAGTTTGCAGTCTCACAGGTGAGCAGGTTTATGCATAGCCCATGGTCTCAGCATTGGAAGACAGTTAAACGCATCTTTCGCTACTTGAGTGGCACCATACATCTTGGACTGTTTTATCCCAAGGGGGGATCGTTGCCGCCAGATTTACATGCTTTTTCAGACTCAGATTGGGCTGGTTGCTATGACACAAGAGTGTCCACAAGTGGTTTTTGTTTCATGCTCGGTCGGTAGCTCATGCATATCTTGGTTGAGCAAGAAGCAACCTACTGTGGCCACTTCTAGTTTGTGAAGCTGAGTACAGGGCAGCTTTCACAGCTACGATTGAGTGTGTGTGGCTCAGACGGCTTATGACTGACTTGGGTGTTGGACAGGAGTATGCCACCTCTATCTACACTGACAGTCAGAGCGCATTGGCAGTTGCGAGAAACCCAATTTTTCATGCTCGCACAAAGCACATTGAGGTGCATTATCACTATGTCAGGGAGAGACTCTCAGCAGGAGAGATCAGCTTGGCATATGTGCCAACATAGGACAACCTCACCGATCTTTTCACAAAGGCCCTTCCTCGTGAGAAGTTTGAAGCTTTCCGCAAAGCTTTGGGCTTGCTCCCCTTTGTGGACTGATCTACTTCAGGCATGACACTTCCCTATACATGAGTGCCAGCTCTCGTTCACACCATCACTCCCAGGGAGGATTTGTTGCCATATATATAGGCAATGATGTGTGAACACACTTAGGACCGTCGGGACACTTTTTCCCTCTTTAGGAGGTTTTTTTCCCCGGCTTGTATATACGCCCATTATTCTAAGGCTAACTAATCTTTGTACATTGACACAATCTAATACACTAGTGTTGTGTGCATTCTTGCTTCTTCTTCTCCAAGCTCTGTGTGCTTTTCTGCAACCCTAATTCCAACACAAAATACAAAGCCAATTCTCGATTATTTTAGCTATGCTACTCAAATAATCGGTGGAGATGTGGAATTCACATTCCTGTTACCCTAGATTCCCTTGAGTATGATGTCATCCTTGGTGAAACTTGGATACGTAACTCGTATTCAATTGATGAATCTATGCAAACAGTCACCTTGAACACTCCTGCAAGCATTGTATAATTGCTATTACGGGAGGAAGAGACCTTGGAGGAGCTAAAACTTTCAGCATATCTTACTAAAAAGATTCGTAAGATTCTGGTTGGATTGGAAATTTCAAATAAAATCACCATAGCTCAAGCACAGCTTTATCCAGCACGAGAACACAATCTCATGACCCTCAAGTTATGGGATTTGTTAGGTCAACCAACACTCACGGCTCATCCTGAAAGAATTCCCTTTACACAAGACTTGAACATCCCATTTTTGGGGTACTTTAAACATACAATGTATATTAAAACTAACCCCCTTACTTGCAAGTTTTTAATGGTTGAGTATGTGTTGGAAGAAGATTTGGTCTTGGGGCATAAATGGACTGTTTGCTGTCCAAGCACCACTATGCTTTGCCAACAATAGGGTCAACATGATGGTCAACTGCACAAAGTTGAAAATACCATACTGCAAGGAAGAGGATCCAACTTTAATGGATTTCTATGATGTTGAATGCCAAAGGTTACAAGCCTCTTTCACAAAAGCCCCTCTACACAATGACCTGCCATCTGCGTCAATGACCGACTCCAAAAAAGTATCTACTCCTTCAACTCTATCCTCACCAATGAAGTTCGATGCCAAAACCTCGCAATCAACAGCCATTCCTGAAGAAGTCCCCCCCCCTCCCCCGTGCAACCATTTATCTCTAACAAGGAACTCAAAGGAAAAGCCCCGAAGCCTATACGTCTTCATCAACAAACCTCACCAAAGGAGACAACCGCATGCTCGAAAGCCTCATCATCGCGATAGCCACTCCACAACAGACTCTAGCCTCATCATCGTCAACAATACACATGAGTCTCAGACCTGCAATCTCAGTGCCAACCAATGTGAAGGAGGGCCCAAAACCGTCCACTTCCACCAAAAAGAAAAATCTACCAAGACAACAAAAATCAAGGTATCTTAATGGTATCAAAATGTGAGTGGAGAAGTAGCTACTCGTAGCTCAAGGCTACTCAAGGCTACTACGAAGGTGCCAATCAAATTTGGGTGCCTCGACAATCAAAGCCCCTTCCTCAACGTAGCACTCACAGGCCAAGGAAAAAGAAAAGTACTCCACAACACTATCCACAAAAGCCTATGCGGGTTCCTCAAAGAACTCCACCAAGTCAACAAGTGTGGGTACCAAAAAGGTTACTACAAGAACAAGGGTACTATCAAGATAATACCAACGCTTGGGTTCCCAAGCGCATCAAAAAGTCCCCTAAGCCTGTTCAAAGAAACAAACCTCAGTACCAAAGGCATCAGCCACCAATTTATAATGTTCATCAAAGATGGGTGCCTGTGCATGTGCTTCAATAACAAGGATACTATGATGGTAATCCCGTCATATGGTTGCCAACATCTAACAACAAGTGGCTACTTCAATCCTTGCCAATAAGTGGCTACTTCAATCCTCGCCAAAACAAGTGACTACTTCAACACAGTAGTTCAATAAGAGTCTATATGACTCACTTCTTATACTTCATGTATATTTGCTTCATAAAAGCACTTAAATATACATAAAAAACATAAAAAGCACATAGGAAGAAGCATGCAAGAACAGGTCCTACTCAACAACATTTGAAAAGAATCCTGCCACATAAAAAGGGACACCATATTGAAGGACAATTTCTTCAAATAATGAATGTCGCTCTTCAATGAATCAAATGAGGAATTGAAAATCACCATCTCGTTCTGATGATTAGGTCTACGTTCCTCCGGATCCTTCCCTCTCTTCTCTCCCATTATTAACATCTCTTAACATCCCCACTAACACAAATCACATGTAACCTTGTTTATGATTGCAAAAAAACAAAGTGAGCAAAAAAATAAAAAAAATACTCACTCAAATATAAAAATACAATCATTCACAAAAAAACCCCATCCCCCACCCTGTTAGGAATTCCCAATAAACCACTAACCTTTTCATTCACTTACTAGCTTTTCTTATTTCTTCCAGAGGAGGAACTAAGACCATTGAAGGTCACTCAACATCAAAGCCATCAACAAAGCTTGTCAATTATCCCCACACAACGGTCTTCAACGCGATCACGAGGACGTGGTCGCCATCAAGAAGGGGGGGATGTTAATCCATTCCTAGGGTTAACAAGAGCTACCACCATTATATTACATTAAGGAGTCATGGTAGATACACCAAAGAGTCATACATTCAAGATATGAAGCAATTGTGTCCAAAAAAGCTAAAACTTGGACGAGCACCCGTAATGGTGTGACGGAGTATTTATGGTGATTCCCGCTTCAAGAGCGTGTGGTAGCAAGTTAGGATGAAGTCCCAAGTGATGTACTTCATGGATATATTATGAGAGTAGTCATTGTAATAGAATTAGTCCTCTTGTGAGCCTGAAGTGCCCGGTCGGCCATAGTTTAAGTGAGTGTGAACACTTATGGCCATGTATATAAGTGAATTTCTCTCATAATACAACATACTCTCCCATTGTGCAATTGAGTCTTGCTCTTTGCTAATCTCTCTCCCTAATGCATGCTAGTGAGTGTGTGTGAGTGAAGTGAGGTGAGAGGAGGTACAAGTACCCATAGTGAAATGCGGTGGTGTGACAACGCTCGCGGGAGGCATAGAGTCGCGCGGTGGAATTGCTTCTCAAGGAGTTATAGAGCTTGGAGACCTCAAGGGTTATGAGCTCGGCCATTGAAAAGATTCTCTCACGACAGTTGTGGTTCACCGAGGTAATCTCTTATTGGATGAGTTCAAAGGAAGGTTAGGGTGAGCCATAATAACAGAGGAAGGAAAGAGGGAGGGAGAGTGGGAAAGGGAGAAACAATGAGAGAGGAAAGGAGAGATTATGCATAGGAAGGGTGAGAGAGAGGCAAGGAGAAATTATGCATAGGAAGAGTGAGGGAGAGAGAAAGGAAGGAGAGAAGGAAGAGGGTGGGCGATAGAGAAGGGGAAAGAGAGGGAGGTGGACAAAGAAGGGACAAGGTTGGGAGAAGGAGAGAGGGAAGAGGGTTGGATAGGGAGAGTGAAAGTGAGATTGAGAAGGAAAAATTGGGCTGTCTATGAGGTGGTGGTGGAGGTTGTAGGAGGTAGTGGTGGGATGGGTTGGAGGTAATGGTGGAGGGACTGGAGAGAGAAGAGTTGCCAGTAAAAGCTCCCTCAAAAAACACACTCATGGGTTCAAAGCACCTTGTAGGATAGAAAATTGTCTACTCATTTGTAAAGTAGAACCAGATCTGAGTGCTAAAACCATTTCTTCAACATTTATTGTGCTGAGTTTTCATTTCTTTGTTAATATGTGCTAAAACCCCTTGGAATGGTTGGTGAGATTATGATTGATATGCTTTGCCAATGGACAACAGGCTGTGTGACCACCATATTTGGATTACTAGATTATGGCATAGTTATAGCTCCAATTCATATAGTCGAGTTCACAATATGAACCACCATTGTATATTATAGTAGGAGAGTACTTTTCCATATAATATGTATCTTATCTCTTTAGCTTGTGGTTATAGAGAAGAGAAAAAGATAGAATAAAATTCTGCCATCCATCTATTTCTTGTGTCTTGCTCTCTCTTATGTGTGTGTGTTGCAAGTAACTCAAGATCATTCTCTCCCTTACATTATTCTCACAGTATCAAAGTGCTAGTTTGTGTAAAAATCTCGAGAAGCAAGCAAAGGACACTGTACACAAGTAAGGGTAACTACACCTCTTTCTCTCTTTGATTTTGGAGCATGTTAACCACTCTGATTAACACTACCTTTTGCATGGCTACACTCTTTGTAATCTATCTTTTGTAATCGCGCAATGCACTTATTATATAAGAGACATGAGATGACCAAGCTTATGGCTTGTGTAATGCCGATCATGAGGAATAGTTGTACATAGAGCTAGAGAGATTAGGAAGACTAGTTTTGGGTCCCCAATTATAAATGGGCGGCCGGCCATTGTAACTATGAGGTCTTGTATATAAGTCATTTTATGGAATATGAAAAGGGATAATTTCATTTGTCTCATTTGAGCTTGCCTTCTCTATCTCTCTCTCTCTCTCTCTCTCTCTCTCTCTCTCTCATTTGAGCTTGTGGATGCATGTTAGCTTGTGTTCTTGATTGCTTGCATGTTTGTTTATCGGTGTATGTAAGTGGAGATGGTAAGGCTCTCATTTCTCTTCTTCTATACCCTCTTTGCTATCTACCAAGTCTCTTTTGCATGCTAGTTGCATGAGGTGAAGGTTGAGCTCTCCATAGCTCCCTCCTTCTTGCTCTATATCTAGCCAGCCACTGAATCCATCCAAAAATGAATACATTTCATGGCCGGCTACTGCATCCAACATGGAGTCTGTGAACTACAGAGGGAAGAAGTCTGAGATGGTAGTGGCATTAAGCTTCCAGTAGTCCACACACAGACCCTGAGATTTTGATTCTTCTTGGGGACAATAACGATTGGAGATAGCCAAGTCGCCCATATATGAATCCAACGTGCAGCAGTTTGTCTAGCTCCTCCTTGACCCTCTTTGCATAGTTCGGATTCATCCAATATCTTTGTTGTTGCCGGATTGGAATTGCATCCTCCCTCAAATTGATCTGATACTGGTAGAATCAGGGGTCAATCCCTTTCTCGGTGTAGCTCCATGAAAATACATCCTTGAAGAAAGTCAGCAATACCCAAATCTCTTCCCCGAATGTAGCATCCAATTCAGCACTGACTCACACGAATTTTGGGTTTGCCTTTGTACCCAGATTCATTTTGATCAGCTCATCTTCCCTGATCCGTTTGGACTACTTCAAGTCCCTTTAAAAGGCCTTCTCCACCACAATGATTTGTTGGAGGCTTGGTACACTGTCATCATCGGCCGATTCTTCATAAAAATCATGGGCCTCATCTGGAGATTCCCCTTGCCTCAACAAATCTTGCTGACTCTCGCCTGCTTCATTCTAGTGATTATGGGCTGGGTGGTACTTCTCGAAACAGGGTGATCAAATTGGCATTCTGCTGGAGATATTCCTCTTCTTCATCCATATCCAATCCCTCCAGCATGTTTACTCCTTCGACTACTTTTGGCCGAGACGGATTCTCCACTCTCCGATAGCTGGCCACTGAAAGTCTGACCTTCTACTTGTCTCTCTGGATGGTGATTCCATCCACATCCCAATCTTTCTTAATCCGTGCCTACCTGAGCCACAGTCTAGTAACATCAGGTAGGCACCTTTTATATCCTCCATGCGGAGCCCCACCACTGGTATTTGGAAGGTGAATCCAGAGACTTCCATTGTGAGCCCGTAGATCAATCTGAGTGGCTGGACTCGGCACTGATATGCCATTTTTACCGTGAATGGGGCTAGATCCCAGCTGCTCAATCCCAATTTTTGGCATGTTGTATCCGACAAAATGTTGACTCCAAATCCACCATCCAGCAGTACTTTTGCTATGTCCATTCTAGACAGCTTTGACTTGGATCATCGAGATGGCTTCATCATAGATCAGGGTTTCCTTCGGTGGAGTCTTCGTCTTTTCAATGTGTATGGCTTTCAGAGTCTGGGATGGTCCCATCCTATCCTCCTGGGGAATTAGTCGGCGTACTAGCTGCTCTCTGAAGTTCGACAGTAGGGTTAGGAACTGCTCCACCAACATATGGATATGTTGCTGCTTAAGATCTTCCCACATATCATACTATAGAGTTTCTCCCTCTACGACCTTAATCCAACTTTCTTCCTTCCTCGATGCCTTTGCACCTTTCTAAGGGTTTTCTTTTGCCTGTTTCGTGGACAATTCTTCTCCCTGATATGTGGTTTGTTGGAATCGATTAATGGTAACTTCTATTTCTTGCCAATAGATCAGTCGGAGCCTTTCTGGCTCCTCCTTCCGCTCGCTAGAGCTTCTCGGGCTTGCTGCTTCTCCACCCAATCGGACACCTCCATGCAAACCTTGACGCACCTAGAGTTGTGCTTGTCAAAGTGCATAGGTTCTAGACTGAGCCTGAACCTTGCAAAATGTGCATTTGTCATCCAAAGCGGTATGCTCCTTGGCCACATAGTCTCTCAGGAAGGCATTGTTGTGGAACCGGCCAAGGTAGAGGTGATTCAAAAAGCAATGTTTCGACAAGCGTAAAGGAGCTGAGAAGATTCTTGGGGCAAGTCCCAATGCTCCGGTACCTAGCACACGTAGAAGTGCCACTGAACCAGCATTTGGCACATGTAAAGAGGCCACTGAACCAACAGTTTTGGCACATGTAAAGGTGTCATTGAATCTAGAGTGGTCAGAGGAATGCGACATTGCATTCAGGCACCTCAAGCTGATGCTGACCACAACCCCTATAGTCCAGGCAGGCAATTGGGAATTGCCATTCCATGTCTTCATGGATGCATCAGATGTGGCAATCGGAGTGTCATGATGCACGAAGCCGAAAAGAAGTGGTTCCGCTCTGTCTACTACGCCAATCGAAGATTATCAGATGTGGAGCAGAACTACTCCACCACCCATAGGGAGGCGCTCGAAATGATCTACTCAGTCAGCAAATTTCACCCCTTTACCTGCTGGGCAACAAGTTCACATTCCACATGGATCACTCTTGGCTTTACTTTATCTTGTTGATAAGCAGAGTTTGGTAGGAAAGATAGCACGGTGGATGTTGATCCTTTAGGAGTTTGAGTTCAGCATTGTGCACACCCCAGGAACCAGCCATATAGTGGGCGGACTACCTCTGCCGACTAGAGTCTGGTGAAGCCCCGATCGGCATGGCGGATGATCTACCAGATGTGGAGCTATTTGCAATAGAGGTAGTCATGCCAACACCTCAGACATGGTACGATGAAATGTCGGCATTTTTGGCCACAGGTCTGATGGAGGATAGTCTTTCTCAAGATCAAGAAAGTGAATAGCTATCCGAAGAGCTGGTATTTCCAAGTAAAAGCCGGACAGCTATATAAGAGGGGCATTGATCAGATCCTCCGGTGGTGCATTCATCCTCATGAGCAGGAAGCTATCCTCCGGGCGGTCACTTTGCAAGGGAGGTGATAGGAAGGAAGGTCCTCTAAGCGGGTCTCTGGTGGCCAACTGTATTGGGAGATGCCTACAAATGGGCCAAACCGTGTGGTGTGCCAATGCCTCGATCAGCCCGCGACTGATAGAGATCGGATGCCTCACAATTCGATCCTCCTGCTGGAACTGCTGGAACCATTCTAGAAATGGGGCCTTGACTTGTGGGTCCATTCAGGCCGCCATCCCGATTTACAAGTAACAAATACATTCCTAGTGGCAACAAACTATAGTGCCAAATGGGTGGAAGCAAGAGCCCTTATGGATAACATGACCAAGTCCACCGCGAAGTTCCTCTATGAGATGATCATTAATAGATTTGACTGTCCAATAGAGCTGATAGGTGACCAAGGTAAGCATTTTGTAAATGACGTCATTCAACAACTAGTCACTCAGCACTTGATCATCCATGAGAAGTCCACGGTCTATTACCCCCAGGCCAATGGTCAAGCGAAGTCCATCAATAAGACCTTGCAACAGATTCTGGTAAATGAGAATCGCTCAAATTGGGATGAGAAGCTATATTTGGCACTATGGGCATTCCACACTGCCTATAAGGTCTCCCCATAGGGATGACTCCGTTCAAGATCGTATATGGCACTAAAGCAGTGGTGCCAATGGAGTTTCGGGTGCCGAGCCTCCAGATCGCCATAGCAAAAAAACTAAGTCCTGAGGAGTCCCTACAGCAACGCCTGGATCAGCTCATGCAACAAAAACTGGATGAGGATAGATTCAACAGCTTCTTTGTGACCACAATGATCCAGAAGTGGAGAAAGAAGTGAAGGACCAACACTCCCGATTTTGGTTGTTCGAAGAAAAAGACCCGATTCTACTGTTCCAAACACGGATGGCTCCGCATTTGGGGAAACTGAAGCTAAGGTGGAGTTGACCCTTCTGGATTGTGAAAAGTTCTATGATGGAACCTTCCTACTTGGGATGCTCATAGGGGAGCACTTCCAGAAGCCGATGTGAACGACTACTGCCATTGACTGTACAATGGGCCGATGGCCAGCTAACCCTTTCATTTAAGGGGTGGTGCCAGTGATCCGCTACCTAGAAATCAATAAAGCTGAGAAGGGCGAGGACATCAGCTAGGCCACCCTCTGCTTCATGAAAATGCAAAATGAGGCCACCTACCTGGCGAAGAGCAACACCTAGACCAAGATAGGCCAGTTGTGGTGATGATCCTATTTCCATTTGGCGTAGGGCCACAACCAAGCCCACCCTAGCCAGCAGAAGTGCAAACCGCTCTAGAACCACCGTCGGAGCCACAAATAGTGCAAAATCCTATAGAGGTGGCCAACTCGGAGAGAATGGTCAACTAGACCTCCGACAGAGGAAGAACCCGATCAATGACCATGGTATCGTAATTCAAGCACAAGCTGGTGTTGGCCTCCCAAGTGTCCAAAGAAAATAAGCAGCAAGTACTGGTTGAGCTGCCAACCACAAAGCCGGCTGATCGACCTCCAACATGCCCAATAGCCCCTTCACAGTCGGTGGTGGTCTCTAGCCAGGGGGGTCCCTCCACCAAATGCCAACCCATCAACATTCCCACGGCCCGAAGATACACCAAGTACTTGGCCCAATGCTTCGAGAGGGGGGATCCATTCGGCACGTGCCAAGCTGAGGCCCAGACCCTCCGCCCCACCAACCCCATCAGGAGAATGACAACCTTAGAGAGCAAGTGGCAGATGCACAGAGGGAGGTGACAATTACAAAAGAAGAAGGAAGCCGAATCGCCACCCTCTTCACAGGTTTTATGGACTCAGTCAAAGACCAAGTCCTCAAAGACGAAACACAGATCAGCTTTCTTGAAGCCCAGCTGAAGACGCACACTGGCCCCTCCTTCAGTACCATTCAAATTGACACGAAAATCTTGGCCAAACTCTCCGACACCCTGCAAGATGACCTGACTCATCAATGGGAGAACCTCATGGAAGAGCTTCTCCTGATCCTCACGGACTAGTGCAAGTAGCTAACCAAGGGGGATGACGCCGAATCGGATGATGACGAGGATGCTCAATCTGGAGCACTAGGCCAAACGCCCATCTACCATCAGTAAATTATGTTGCCAGCCCCAACGGCTCCAACCTAGGCCCCGCCACCCACTGAAGGGATCCACTCCTTCCACGGCGCATGAAGACCTCCTGCGGCGGAAGATGGAGCAGTTGAAGCAGGAGCTTGCCAGATACAAGGAGCAGAATGCCAAGCTGACCGCGCCTTGGGTAAGATGCCTCTCTAGGTCTCGGAGGAGCCGGTCGACATGCAAAAATTACAACTGGAAATGGTGTCAAGGGAGGACTCGGCCATGGCCCTACTGAAAGAGCATGCGGAGGCCCTCCAGAAAAACTATGAGATGAGCTACAAGACAGGATGGCAGCCATACTAAAAGATGGCCTACAAAGACTAGCACAAGCAGGCCATGAAGGACAGGGGAAAAATGCAGGCTTGCATAGATGAGCTAAAAGCCAAGCTGGCAAGGAAGAGGCCTATGGCTCGGTGGAAGAAACACGAGGACACACACGAGGATATCCAGTTGGCCATCGCCAGCCTTGAAGAGGCCAAGAATGTGACCCTCCACGCACTGAACTCGCATCTTTCCGAACAAAGCTCACTGATATGCAGCAAGCAACAATCAGGCAACAAAGAAACCTCATGCAAACAATCTACCAAGGATGCTACTACATGCAAATTCTCGCAGGTCCCATTGTTACGGCCAACCTACCCGAACCCCGAGCCTAGCGGAGGATGGACACCTTTTTTGTAGCAGCAAAATTCCCTGCACCATCAGCCCCTCCCCAACCTCGTCCCGGCTTCAACGGGTCCGAACAATCCAAACCATGTTGCTATTGCTGTGCTGCCAACGAGATGATGATGGGATGGACGAAGTCAAGGACTAGAGCCTTTGGACCTGCGGGATCAAGAATGCACCCAAGAAGGTCAGGGTTAAGAAGTCTGATCAGAAGGCAATGGGAACCACATATGTGCGTAGTTGAACAAGCACCTGTGGAGTCCAGCATCAAGAATGTGCCCAAGCTGAGGAGGACGCAAAGGAGCATCCAACAGGGTCCCTATCTCCAGGTGATTAACTCCACTGTACCGACAACATCAAGGGAGACTGAGACGGTTCGAGTTGTCGGATTGGGAATGCGATCCACCGAGCGTGCCAAGTGTTGGGGCCAAACAACTGGGCCAATCGGAACGCCAGAGTCGTGGCCCAATCAGACACATTTAACACCACAGTCATGGCTCAATCTGGTAAAAGCAAAACGGACTAGCTAGTTAATAGGCCATCATGGATGTAACTCATCGTGCTCAGAGCACGATGCCATCTCTTTTTTTTGTAACTACTCATTAAGCAATATAAAGTTGTAATGGAAATCTATACACTGGTTGTTGTTCGCCAGTTGTGTTGATCAAAGTATACCATTCTTTATATCCGTCTTTTTAATCTTTTGTTTTCAATCTGGTAGTATGGGGGTCAATCCGTCTCTTGTAATTGTTTGCATCTCGTGTAATTCGATTTATGCTCTGTCTTTTGCATCTGTCAAGAGCCAATACATCCATAACTAACTGTCAGGTCCCCCAACCCCATAAACATAACTAATTGTCAGGAACCACTACATCCATGAGATCCTGAAATTATGGGAACCCCAAAAATTATTATTTTTTAATTTTTCTCATAAATATAATTTATTGATGAAAAACTCCATGTTAGTATATTTGTATATCAAAAATATCATTTTCTACTTAGAAAAACGGATTTGTGTTAAACCTACAACAGCAAAGTTTTAACAGTCTCTCTCTCTCTCTCTCTCTCTCTCTCTCTCTCTCTCTCAGGATCTCTCTGCTTTAGCTTCTTCCTCTGCTTAGCTATGGAGCCTTTGCAAGCTATGTGTGTAGCCCCTTATGAAGCTAGAAAACGGAAGGTTGATTTACACATTCGTATTCCTTGCGCAAGAGGCACGCAAGGCTGCAAAAAGTCATGCTCGGCTTGAATGGTTGCAGACCAATGCTCCCCATAGGCATGGTGCTTGGCGTGCACGAATGAGGAGACAAGGGAGGCGTTGGGTTGTGCACGCACCAGCATAAATCTAGATGTAATAAGGCTAAGAAAATAAGTTTATTTAGGTTTTTTTTTCCCTTAAAAAAAACTATTAATAGTTCCTTCTCTCACTTCATTTTCATTTCACTTTTTTAGAGAGCTTGAGCTCAAGATCTACGTTGACACCCACGTAAGGACACTAGCACATCACCACGTTAGCATAGTCGTACATGGATATGGCACGCACCAAGAACACCGCACGTGTTACCATGCCTTCACAAAACACAGTGCAAGGCACCCAACTACCACATACTGGCGACACCACGGAAGAGAGTGACCCCTTGGATTTTGGGACACGCCCAATGGGATCACCAGAGTCTAACTCTCCTCCCACAGCAACACCATCGCACACATGCAAGCCCTTCTAGTGGGAGCAAGCGTATGAAGAAGACCCCACAATGCAGCCACCCCAGAGATCAAGACAGAGAGGCCGATGATGAGCAGTTCGACTGGGTTGGTGAAAACATTCCTACATTACGCAGCACCATAGGTGGCAAGACCCTACTACCAGGACAAGGTCCGCTACCTACCCGGGAAGGAACTTGATACACAGGTACCACAGCAACAGGAGGAGGAGGATTCAGACTATGAAAGAGACCAAGAGGAGATTCCTGCAAGTGCGCGCAAGCGTAGAAAGGTCAAGCTCTTCAAGCCAAGGAAGTCCCAACCTCACCAAACGCACTAACACAACACAGAGAGCTCCAAGGAGAAGGATGCGCCAAGGACATAGGGCTCTACAAGAAATCAAGTTTTATCAGAGGAATACTGAGTTGTGATAAGAAGAGCCCCTTTCGCTTGCACAGTGAAGGAGATTCTCCAACAATATAGAACAGAGTTCCGTGTGCAAGGGATTGCCCTTGAAGCATTGCAAGAAGCCTCTTAGGCTTACCTTGTTGGGCTTTTTGAAGACACCAACCTCCTTGCAATACATGCAAAGAGGATTACCATATCTGCCAAGGACATGCAACTAGCTCGGGGGCATTCGAGGCGAGTGAGACGATCTAGAGATCTTAGATGTTAACCTTTTTTTTGAAGCAACTCTTTTGTTTCAAACCCCCCTTTGTAACAAGCCTATCTGGCTTTCATTTGTAACCTTCTGATAATTAAAATTTTAAGTCTCTTACAATGTCTCGGTGTCATCATGTTTGTTTAACATGGAGTGTCTATCATGTGCCAATTTGTCACCCAAGGCATCAGAAATGCTCTTGGGAGGACTGAGGAAGCTGTGCCAGAACAGTGCGAATTTGACCTCTGCAACGGCGATGTAGGCTCAAAATTCGCATTGTTCTGGCACTTCTCCCCTAGCCACTCAGGATCATTTCTGATGCATTGAAGTTGAGCACACTAATTCTGAGAAACATTAGTTTATAAGATAAAAACACCTTTAATCATATGTAAAAATATAGTGTTTATCATCCAATGCATCAAAATTACTCCTGGAGGACTGGGGAAGCTATGCCAGAACAGTGCGAATTTAGGCTGCTCTGCAACAACGGTGCAGGCTCAAAATTTGCATTGTTCTGGCACTGCTCCCCCAGCCACTCAGGATCATTTCTGATGCATTTATAATGAAGTTGAGTACACTAATTGTGAGAAACAATAGTTTATAAGATAAAAAAACAATAGTTTATAAGATAAAAACAGCTTTAATCATGTGTAAAATTACATTGTTTGTCATCCAATGCATCAGAATTGCTCTTGGAGGACTGGGGAAGCTATGCCAGAACAGTGCAAATTTAGACTCTGCAACAGCGACAATGCAGGCTCAAAATTCGAACTGTTCTGGCATTGCTCTCCCAGCCACTCAAGATCATTTCTAATGCATTACAATGAAGTTGAGTACATTAATTATAAAAACAGTAATTTACAAAATAAAAATACCTTTAATCATGTATAAAAATACATTATTTGTCATCCAATGCATCAGAATTGCTCCTGGAGGGCTAGGGAAGCTATACTAAAAAAATGCGAATTTGGGCTCTACAGCAACGGTGCAAGCTCAAAATTCGCACTGTTCTGGCACTGCTCCCCCAGTCACTTAGAATCATTTTTGATACATTTATAATCAAGTTGAGTACATTAATTTATAAGAAACAGTAATTTACAAGATAAAAATATCTTTAATCATGTGTAAAAATATATTATTTGTCATCCAATGCATCAAAATTGCTCCTAAAAGGTTGGGAAAGCTATGCCAAAACAGTGCGAATTTGGGCTCTACAGCAGCGGTGCAGACTCAAAATTCGCACTGTTCTGGCACTGCTCTCCCAGACTCCCAGGATCATTTCTGATGCATTCACAAAAACATTGATGGTACAAACTAGAAAAAACAATGATATACTTGATGAAAATAAGTTTGCAAAAATTGTATTGTATTCATAATAAGAAGTGATACATCATCTTTATAAAAACTTTCTTACAATATTGAGCTTCCTTCTCTTGTTATTGGGCAGAGTGTGCTCAAGGAGTGATTGGGCTATTTCTTGAGGATCCTATATGCCTGTTTTTGGCTATATCTAATTTTTTGATTCTTGTTTCAAGATACTTTACTCTTTTACAGGCTTTTTGGCTTTTGCTCACTCCTTGGCTTCTAGACATGTAAGCACATTTAGTGGAACCATGGACAAATGTCCATTCTACACACTTAAGATATTGAGTATCGGGTATTGCAATGCAACTTGTAATAAAGTATCTCTCCCTGGGCAATCTATGAACATGTGATCAATGGCACATGGATCATTAATCACACATGGATTGTGTGGTATCATAGAGATTGTAATAGGTGCATTCCACATTGGGCAGTCTGTTACTTTGTGCGGTCTGGCAATAGAAGAACCACACTATTTGTTTTACTATTTCCTTATTAGGTTCTATCCCTCTTTTTTTTGTTTATGGAGACTACATGTTTACACGAGACTCCTTGGTTCACCATTTGGCCACCCGAATGGTTCACTCTTGCTTTCACACTATGTACATATTGGATTAGTGTCCATGGCTTATGGAATATGCCTATGCAGGTGATTGACACGTGTCATGCTGTATAGTTGGATATGATATTCCGCTGGGACTTGATGTTATCATGCCCGGAATATCTGGAGGACTTGGCTTTCCGCTAGGACTTGTGCCTTTGTGTACATGCCCGGAAACGCCTGGAGGACTTGGCTTTCCGCTGGGACTTGTGCCTTTGTGTACATGCCCGGAAACGCCTGGAGGATTGGCTTTCCACTGGGTCTGGTATTGCGTATACTTGCCTGGAAACGCCTGGTCTTATATGGTTTCATGAACGGAAATTGCTCATGCCAATGCTGCATTGCATAGCATCTTTATGTGCTTGCCTGCAAATGAAATTGCATGCTGTTTTCATGCCTGCATGACCTATGTGTAGTTCCGGGTAAGGGACGCCCGCCCGTGAACCATGCGTGTGAAACTGTCTACTGACATGGTTGTGTGGCATGTGAACAGGTGGTAAGTATTTCCCGATCTAGACTCAAATAGCCCTTAGGACTTGGCCAATATTTATAATTGAGTGCGTTCCCATTTCATTAAAGTTTGGGCACCCAAAAGTCACTTATAAATTATGACCTCTTCCAAGTTCACACTCACTGAAGTCCCGAGGCGGACAAGACTCAATGTCCAGGACCTGATCCTCCCCTTTTACTCATAAATGGGCATCTCCCCATGTCCCTTCACTTGATTGGACCCCAATTCACTTACTTATTAAGAGAAATTCGTGTTTTCTCTTCATGAGGATTTTTGGAGGCTGAAAACTCTGTTTTTCCACCATTTCTCTCCATTTCCAAGCTCTCCATAGCCATACCCAACTTGCTAGGGTGTTTTCCAAGCTTCCAAGAGTGTTTCCAAGTGCTAATCGCTCTCCTACTCACTCCCAATGACTGAAATTCAGCAAAACAACTCTCATTTTTGCTATAATTTCTAGTCTTTTTGCTGAAAACCCTAATTTCAGCCTTCCTTTCTCAAGTTGAACCATAGGGGAAGCTTTCCCAAGGTTCCCTTCATCCTCTTGAAGACTTTTGTCGCGAAGGATTGCGGCAAATCGAAGATATCAACACTTCTAAAGCTTCCAACGCGAAGGCTTCCGCTTGCAACAACTTCTATGAAGACTGGTAAGGTAATTGGACAATGTATTGTCATTACTTACTCAGTAGAAGAACAGGACCCCTTGTTTAGCCGCCCTGTGTAGTATTTCTCTTGTCCTATGTGCTCTTGAAGATGTTGCTACCTTGCTTGGACCCAATGGTAGAGAATATGGGCACTGAAGTCGGGCCGAGCATCAAGGCAGCTCCTTGGTGATCTACATCGACATAACATTGTTTTCTAAATGCTGAATTTCATATGCATTGGCATGGAGGATTTGGCAATGGATGCCCGTGAAACTATGTATTGAATTTCTCCAATAGTAATACAATTTACTCAAGGGAGGGGTCGGCCGTTCTGGCTCATTGTGTGTCTCTTGTCAATTCAGCAATTTACTTCTTGTATTTGAGCAAGTGTCCTTCAAATCTTAGTGTATTTAAGTGTATTGATTAGCATTGTGTTCAACCAAGTTTCATTGGTATCAGAGCATACGCTTCTCTTTCACTTCTATCGTGAGAGACGATCACCGTGAACACTAGCTATCTCTACACTTAGAACATTATGGACAGCCATACAATGAATGTTGGAGATGCTAATACAAGAGGCAGGGACAATGAAATGCATGCCTCCAATGCTTTACAGGATGAGCAAACTCATGTGGTGCACAATAGGGAACATGAATATGTGGGACAGCCGTCCCGTGGCAAAGAGAAGATGCAAGAAGAAGAGTCCATAGTCTTGAGGGTTGAACTTACTCGTATGCAGGCTCTTCTCCATGCACAACAAGAAGAATTGAATCTCTATCGCCGCGAGGATCCATTGGTACATGACCGTTTGAAGGCCAAGAAAGCTGAATCTTATATGGATCATGCAATGGCAATGATTGCTCAAGAGTTGCACATGCAACCGAGGGATGCAGCACGTGCATACTTGGCTCGTACCGAGGATGCCTATGTAGAAAAGGCAACCATCCCACATGTCTTGGAATCCCCACAAGTACCCGAACAAGAACTTATGTCTAAGAGGATGAACCTCCATGCGATGGGAGAGGAACAATCAGTGACTTCACGCCATGCAGGAATACCTCATGTAGCCCGTGAAGGATACAATGTTTATGGCAGTGGTCAAAATGTATGTCAAATGCCATTGCCGGCTGAAAATGTACATGCACAACACATGCAACATGGGCTGCAATTTTCTATTGGTGCAGGTATTCCGCGTATCTCTCATGCCACTCATGCCTTCGAGTGTGCTCGTGAGAGAGAAGTTATGGCTGAAAATGTATCAATGCATGTTGAGGGACCAGCCATGCCTCATGCTTACAGGGCACATGTATCTATGCCTTATGCATCACCTTTTGGTCCAAAAATGATGCCAGTCTCACAGGAGCTGTCCCAATGGACAAACATGGGGGAAAACATGTTGAGATGCACACACATGCATCAAAGTCTCGTGACTTCAAAGCCGGAGACAAATCTGTGAAGTTTGACACATATCATGGAGAATATGATGCATCAAAGGCACTTGCTTTTATTGTCCAGTTTGATATTGCTTTCAGTGATGAGGATTTCACTCAGAAATCCATGATCCGGCATGTAAGCATGTTCATGAAAGGCACTGCTGCCCATTGGTGGCTCACGGAGAAGCTCTCACCGAATCCTGTTAGATCATGGAAAGAGTTCAAGGAGAGGTTCTATGCTCAATTCTTGCCTCCCAATGCATTGAATGAGATAACAATGAAGTGGGATTGGGTAAAGCAAAATGAGGGGGAATCAGTAAATGCATATGTACAAAAGTTTTGGAAAGTGCTCTTGGAGGTGTCTCCATTTATGCATGTCACCGAGGCGGAAAGGAAGAGAAGGTTTCAATCGGGATTGCAACCCGTGTACAAAGTGGGATTACAAATGTATCCTGGTCATACCTTACACCAATTAATCGCAGCCGCCACCGCCACCGAGCAATTGGAACTCAAATTGAGTCGATCCAATAAGGCTAAACCCTCATTTCAAGGCAAAGAGAGGACTGTCCAAAACCTGCAAAATGATGGACAGCCACCTAAAAGGGACCAAAACCAAGCCAAATCAGGTCCAAAAGCTGAAAATAAGTTTGCTAACAAGCGTCCTTATAAGCCGGCAAACTTTGGTCTTAGTGCTGAGAAGAAGGAGCAATATATGCGTGAAGGCAAATGCTTTACTTGTGGCAGCACTGAGCACATGGCAAGAGCATGCCCAAATAAGAAGAACAAAGCTGAAAATGCTAATGTACCGAAGCCTAATGTGCATATGGTTCCGGATGTGCAAGGCAACACTTCACATGATAGCAAAGATAGGGTTGCATGTAAAGCTTGGGGACAGCTCAAAGATCAACCCGCTTTGTTCATGTTTGATGATTGTGCATCGGAGAATTTCATATCCACTCAAATGGCAGCTGCTTTGGGTATTGAAGTGGAGGACATGGGTCCTCAAATTGAAGCAGGGGCTGCCTTTGTTGGTAGAGAAGTGCAGGTCATGCCTATTTTTGGCAAGTTGCGCATACACATTCAAGGCTATGTGGATCATGAGGATTTTCTTGTGGCGTCTTTGTATGGCTGTGATTTATTGCTTGGAAAGCCTTGGCATACACGTATTGATCCGTGCAAGGCTTACAAGACTAACAGGATCACCTTCATGCATAAAGGCCAAGAACATGTAATTGATGCTGGTGAAGAGGGTGATACCATTCCCCTTGTATCTCATGTACAAATTAAGAAAGTAATGAAAAAGAGTGTTTTTGCGTACTTGATTTTTGTACGAGATCATGTTGAGAAAAATAATGTACATGTAAACACTCTTAGTAATGATAGGCTGAAATTTTTGCAAGAGCACAATGATTGTTTTGCTGATGAGTTACCAAATGAGTTACCACCTGTACGACCGGAAGATCATCGCATTGATCTTATGCCGGGTAGCTCACTGCCTAATAGGCCAGCCTATCGTGTAAGTGCATTCCAAAAAGAGGAGATCATGAAGCAAGTAAATGAGCTTCTTGAGAAGGGTTTGGTTCAGCCAAGCTCTTCCCCATATTGTTCACCCGTCCTCTTAGTTCAAAAGAAGGATGGATCCTTTCGTATGTGTGTGGATTATAGAGCTTTGAATAAGCTTACCATCAAGAATAGGTTTCCGATTCCACGCATAGACGACATCCTTGACAAGTTGGATGGATCGGCATGCTTTAGCCGAATTGATCTCAAGAGTGAATATCATCAAGTGCGTGTAGTGCCTGAGGATGTACACAAAACTGCTTTCAGGACAGCATTTGGGTTTTCTGAGTATCTTGTTATGCCTTTTGGTCTTACAAATGCCCTGACTACATTCAATAGAATGATGGATCGCATATTCCGTGGGTACAGGAAATTTACAGGTGTCTTCTTTGATGACATACTAGTCTTCTCGAAGACCGAAGAAGAACATAAAGCTCATTTGGCTATTGTTTTTGAAGAGCTCCATAAGCATAAACTCTTCATAAATGCAAAGAAGAGTGAGTTCTTCTTGTCAGAGATACATTATCTTGGGCATATTGTGTCCAAAGATGGAGTGCGGATGGATCCTGCAATGATGCAATTCGGAATTGGCCCGAATTGAGTTCAGTGCATGAGATCCGTAGTTTTCTTGGATTATGCTCTTACTACCGCAGGTTCATTCGGCACTTTGCATGGATTGCTTCTCCTTTGCATGATTTGACAAAGAAGGCGGCCGTGTTCAAATGGACTAATGTAGAGAGAGATGCATTCCTCAAATTGAAAGATGCAACTACTCATGGTCCAGTGTTGATCGTTCCGGATTTGCAAAAGCCTTTTTGTGTGGAATGTGATGCATCTGGAGATTGCATAGGGGCTGTCCTTAATCAAGAGGGACATGCCGTGACTTATGCGAGTCGTAGATTGCATGATGCAGAGCTATCTCTTTGCATTTATGAGAAAGAGCTCTTGGCTGTAATTCATGCACTTACTATATGGAAACATTACCTTCTTGGGACTGATTTCACTGTGAAGACAGATCACCAGAGTTTGAGGTATTTTCTTACTCAAACTAAGTTGTCAGAGAAGCATATGAGGATGGCCAATTTCCTCTCTATGTTTCATTTTCAGATCTTGCACACCCCAGGAAAGAAGAATGTAGTGGCCGATGCATTGTCACGAAAGCCATATGTAGCAGCTATCTCGGTTGCCTCTCATGGGGACTTGTCTACCATGCGTGATTTGTCTCATACGGATGCTGATTTTGCCACTATTTGGGCTGATTTGATGGTTGGTCATGCACATGCCTCATATGTGATCAAAGAGGGTTATCTCATGAAAGATAATTGCCTATGTGTGGTGTCTGACATGAGACAAAAGGTTTTGGATGAGTGCCATGCTCCTCCATATGCTAGTCATAGAGGCATAATGCCTACTACGCACATGATTGAGCGGTATTTCTTTTGGCCAGGTATGCGGAAGGACATAGAGGCACATGTACGTGCATGTATCACCTGTCAAAAGGTCAAATTTGACAGGCAAAAGGCACCAGGTTTGCTTCAGCCATTGCCTATTCCCACGCAGCCATGGGAAAGTATTACAATGGATTTCATTATGGACTTGCCAAGTACCCAACAGGGTAATGATGCCATTTGGACAATTGTGGACAGGTTTAGCAAGCAAGCTCATTTCTTGCCGGTCAAAAAGACCATCAAAGCTGAGCATATGGTTAAAATATATCTTGCACAAGTGTTCAAACATCATGGAATGCCGATGTCCATTGTGGGGGATAGAGATCCCAGGACTACGAGTCTTTTTTGGCGGGCCTTATTTGATAATATGGGCACCAAATTGGACTTCTCATCAACTTATCACCCTCAAACAGATGGGCAAAGTGAGGCTGCAAATTCAGCCGTGTTTGATCTCTTGAAATGGTATGTGGCGGATCAGAAGTCTTCTTGGGAGAAGTACTTACCGCTTGTGGAATTTGCATACAACAACACGGTGCATGCATCTACGGGAAAGGCCCCGTTTGAGATTGTTTATGGTAAGGTGGTTTTGCCACCCATCCTTCGCACAAAGGATGAGATATTTGCAGCAGCTGATGAGTATGTAAGAGACTTGGATATCGCTTTTGCTCAGGTGCGGACAGCCATTGCAAGGTCACAAGACAAGCATAAAAAGGCTGCCGACAAGCATAGAAGGCAATTGGATGTTAAAGATAATGATTGGGTATTGCTGAAATTTGAGAAAGCAAGACTTGCAAAGAGGCCAGGCAAAGAGGGTGCATATCCTAAGCTTGCAACCAGGTACTATGGACCTTTTCGAGTGATCGAGAAGATCAATGAAGTGGCTTTCAGATTGGCATTACCTAGTCATTGGCACATACACAATGCTTTTCATGTGAGTCTTCTTCGCAAGTATGTAGGGATGAGCTTGAGGAGATCTTGCAGCCAGAGCAGATTGTGTATCACAAGGAACGCAAGCTTGCTGTGCAGGCAAAGTTGTGAGGCGTTACCTTGTGAAGTTTAAGAACTATCTTCCCATTGATGCTAAATGGGTAGATGAAGAGTTCTTCAAAGATTGCCCGCATGTGCTTCAGACATATTTGGATGCATTTCAGTTGCGGACAACTGTTTAGAAGCGGGGGGGGAATGTCACCATTTGGCCACCCGAATGGTTCACTCTTGCTTTCACACTATGTACATATTGGATTAGTGTCCATGGCTTATGGAATATGCTATGCAGGTGATTGACACGTGTCATGCTGTATAGTTGGATATGATATTCCGCTGGGACTTGATGTTATCATGCCCGGAATATCTGGAGGACTTGGCTTTCCGCTGGGACTTGTGCCTTTGTGTACATGCCCGGAAACGCCTGGAGGACTTGGCTTTCCGCTGGGACTTGTGCCTTTGTGTACATGCCCGGAAACGCCTAGAGGATTGGCTTTCCACTGGGTCTGGTATTGCGTATACTTGCCTGGAAACGCCTGGTCTTATATGGTTTCATGAACGGAAATTGCTCATGCCAATGCTGCATTGCATAGCATCTTTATGTGCTTGCCTGCAAATGAAATTGCATGCTGTTTTCATGCCTGCATGACCTATGTGTAGTTTCGGGTAAGGGACGCCCGCCCGTGAACCATGCGTGTGAAACTGTCTACTGACATGGTTGTGTGGCATGTGAACAAGTGGTAGGTATTTCCCGATCTAGGCTCAAATAGCCCTTAGGACTTGGCCAATATTTATAAGTGAGTGCGTTCCCATTTCATTAAAGTTTGGGCGCCCAAAAGTCACTTATAAATTATGACCTCTTCCAAGTTCACACTCACTGAAGTCCCGAGGCGGACAAGACTCAATGTCCAGGACCTGATCCTCCCCTTTTACTCATAAATGGGCATCTCCCCATGTCCCTTCACTTGATTGGACCCCAATTCACTTACTTATTAAGAGAAATTCGTGTTTTCTCTTCATGAGGATTTTTGGAGGCTGAAAACTCTGTTTTTCCACCATTTCTCTCCATTTCCAAGCTCTCCATAGCCATACCCAACTTGCTAGGGTGTTTTCCAAGCTTCCAAGAGTGTTTCCAAGTGCTAATCGCTCTCCTACTCACTCCCAATGACTGAAATTCAGCAAAACAACTCTCATTTTTGCTATAATTTCTAGTCTTTTTGCTGAAAACCCTAATTTCAGCCTTCCTTTCTCAAGTTGAACCATAGGGGAAGCTTTCCCAAGGTTCCCTTCATCCTCTTGAAGACTTTTGTCGCGAAGGATTGCGGCAAATCGAAGATATCAACACTTCTAAAGCTTCCAACGCGAAGGCTTCCGCTTGCAACAACTTCTATGAAGACTGGTAAGGTAATTGGACAATGTATTGTCATTACTTACTCAGTAGAAGGACAGGACTCCTTGTTTAGCCGCCCTGTGTAGTATTTCTCTTGTCCTATGTGCTCTTGAAGATGTTGCTACCTTGCTTGGTAGAACATAGAGCCAATGGTAGAGAATATGGGCACTGAAGTCGGGCCGGGCATCAAGGCAGCTCCTTGGTGATCTACATCGACATACCATTGTTTTCTAAATGCTGAATTTCATATACATTGGCATGGAGGATTTGGCAATGGATGCCCGTGAAACTATGTATTGAATTTCTCCAATAGTAATACAATTTACTCAAGGGAGGGGTCGGCCGTTCCGGCTCATTGTGTGCCTCTTGTCAATTCAGCAATTTACTTCTTGTATTTGAGCAAGTGTCCTTCAAATCTTAGTGTATTTAAGTGTATTGATTAGCATTGTGTTCACCCAAGTTTCACATCCCGTCACCAGAGCTAGGGAGGCACCCCACTTGGTAAGATCAATCCCAACCCATTGCGAGAGCTATCTCATCGATGCCTCTTCAAGGCGATTCAATTTATAGGAAATCTCCACAAGGTTAGGGACCCTACCTAATATGTCAAAAGATCCCATTTTGGTTTCTAGTCCCTGTAATAAGGAAACATCCACTCATCACCCGACCACCTACTTCCCAGTGACTAGAACCATTTAACTATGAGGGTTACCTAAATTACTAAGCACATTGTTTTAACTGATGCAAGTTACAACACGATTCATTTATTTATTCTTGTGTATAGGTTCCTTTATCCCTTAATGAATACATTCTTTCCCCCTCAAGTCATTCCACACACAAAGAGAAATTCATTATAAGAACAATTGTAATTTCAAACCCTCGACATACCAAGTTTCATCCATCTCCAATCCCTTGCCTCACCAAGTTACAAGAAATTCATAATAAGAACAACCGTAATTTCAAACCCTCAACATCCCAAGTTTCATCCATCTCGAATCCCTCGCCTCACAGAGTCACAAAATAGTCTAGAGCTTATAACTGTCGTGACTAATCACTCGCATGGTAGAATGAGAAGTGTCCCAGTCACCCTCTTCTTGCTATGGAAGACCTTTCCAGCTTAGGCTTGTAAATACTAGAGTGAACCCTCATCACGCCTCCGTGGTGGGTTACCCAATGAAGGTGATTGCCTCGATCTCTAAGTATTTCTAGAGTCGGTTTTCCTAGATGGAGAATACCGAGTTGCTTAGACTAATCACTAAACATATCACATCAAAATGGTTATCCCAAGAGAACATGTCTCTTGGTTAATAAAGAAAACAAATTAAAAACATATCTCCATACTCATCGTAGTCTTTTCTCTCCATTATCATTTGTAGCAATCCATGCAACCAAAAATTACATACATAGGATCCTACATTTTATATGATTGGATGTATCAAATAATCTATTTAACTATATTTGCAAATTCATTATTTAGGGTTAGGCACTTACATGTCAAGGACTAGATTGACCAAAACTTACAATCATCGAAGGATGGTCACGGCCACTTTCTCTCTAAGGTCGATCGTAGTTAAGTGTTCAAGGTACCTGATTTCCATTACTAATCACTCTGGCCTCATTTTCATATTGCTTGTATTGTTCATATCGTCATCTCATACCCCATCCACCTAATTGAAATAGTGCACGTAGGCTACTATTGGAGCCATCCATTCTCCATTGATCACTACCATCTGATGAGAGAAGAAGCACCAACTCCATTAGATATCACTACTCTAATGGCCTATGAAGATACCAATACATCCAACGTTGCCCTCCTTCATCCCCTTCAGTAGCATCTCCCACCTCTCGTGTCCATGCTTGGTCTCTCATCTACATGTTTTCATTGCTATAATCAAAGAGCTCTCTTCCATGTGGCTTGACAAAGTAGAGGACAACAGAATATACAAGGGGTTTACAGCTTAGGAATCCTTCATTGACTTTGGCATGGGCCTCCTTGCTAATGGTATCACCTCTCTCCCTTACAATGCTTTGTCAACCTCAATTAAATCCAACAAAGGGGGTGGCTGCCTGGATGCACATAGAAGCAAGGGAGCGAGGGTGGTGAGGGGATTGGCTGGCGAGGGAGTGAGGGGGTTGACAAGCAAGGGAGTGGGAGAGAGGGTGGTTAGGCGGTTGGCTAGCAAGGGAGAGGGAGAGGGAGAGAAAGAGCCTGCGAGGGAGAGCGCGCGAGAGGGGGAGAGAGTGAAAGTGGGAGAGGGAGTGAGAGAATGAGGGAGGCGGGGTGAAAGGGAGAGAGTGAGGAGAGAGCCGAGAGAGGGGAAAAGCGAGAGAGAGCCAATAGAGGGAGATAGCGAGAGAGAGAGAGAGAGAGATCTAGGAGAGAGCTCGTGAGGGAGAGGTTAGCGAGGACACGAGGGTGAGTGATGAGGGAGAGGCTACAAGAGGTGAGAGAGTGTAGTCGAGGCTTGCCATGGGGGGGGGGAGTCGAGAGGGAGAGGGAGTCGTAGAGAAATGGGGGTTGACTTGCTTGAGGGGCGAGGGGGGTGTCTTTATAGGAGCAAGAGGGGGAGTGGAGCATGTGCATGTGAGAGAGAGAGGAGTTAACACCGTCACTTTTCAAGGATGAATAAGACGACGAGAAAAGGGTGTACACAGCAACACGGGGCTGGCTAGTGGGAGAAGAAGATGGCGAGCAGCTACAAGCCGGCATCGACGTGCAAGGGAAAGTCCAGCCAACGCTAAAATCAGAGGAGGAGGGTGTGGCCAACATTGAGGGGTACAAGGTGGAGCGCTTAGTGGGCGAATGCGAAGAAGAATGGGAGGTGGTCAGCAATGTGCTAACCGTCAACTCATTTATAATAAAAAAAGAGAGAGATATATGTATAACAAGAGATTCTCACTCGAGCAAAAATAGGGATTTTACATCCTTCCCCCCTTAAAGAAATCTAGATATCCTCATCTGGAGGATCGGTAGGAAAAATCCTTATATAACTTATACTCATCTTCCCAGGTAGCAACTCTTGCTAGGAAGTCTCCACTAAACTAGATGTTCCCTAATGACTCTATTTCTGAGAGTCCTTTCTCTATAACTAAGGATTATGTCTAGTTGAATTTTCAAAGTTCTTTGGGATGGCATAAAAATTTGCTCATTATCTAGGATATGGTCAAGACTGGACACATAGGCTTTCAAAAGGCTTACATGGAATACATTATAGACTTTTAGATCATGGATTCTTTTTGTAAATAACATAATGTCCACAATAGCAAGGGCTCACCTTTTGTACTTTCCTAGGGATATGGATTTTCTTTTTGGACGCACCCTTTAGAAAGACCATATCTCCTTCTTTGAATTCGCTGAGTTCTTCTAGCATCTATGTAGTGCTTTTGTCTATCTTGGGCAACTTTGATCTTCTTTTGGATAACTTTCATTTGTTGATCCTTGACACCCAGCATTTGTTTAGAGTCTTCTACTCTATTCATTAGACCAATTTAATGGTGTTATACAATCTTGACCATATAAAGTCTTGAAAGGGGACATACCTATAGTCTTAGCTGAATTATAGAGGCAAATTCTACCATGGGTAGATATTACAACCATAGCTTTCGTTCGAAACTGTAGTGAGAATTAAGGGTGTCTTTAATGAATTTGGTTCGCCCTTTTTGTTTCACCATTCGATTCTGGATAATAGGTTATACTAAAATTTATCTAAGGGTCATCTAAAATCAAGAAGTAAACCAGCAATCTTTCTTGGTAGCTTTAGCAATTTACATATTTCTTTGACATTTTGAGGTTACAATCAATCCACTCAATCTTAAACTTTTGCTGGGTCAATTGAAATCCCTTCTTTAAAGACAATAATGAAATTGGTCTACATTGAATGCATTATTAATTTACTTTAAAAATAATAAATTGAATAATTTTGGAGTTCCAAATTACACATTGGCACTCTCTAATTCTTCACCTTGTTTAAGCATTGTGTTCTTTCCATTTTAGTGTGGGTGTCCTTCTTTCTTCTACTCTTTCCTCTATTACCAAGAAAAATGACTATGGATATCACCATCTTTGGACTAGTGAAGGGGACACAAATGGCAATCACACATGATTCAAGATATTGTGAGGTTGCCAAGCAAGATATTCTTCAGCACTTTGTCTTGGAAGGACAGAGAATCATCTTTCGTCCACTAACATTAGGATGCAAGGGAGTGACAATTGAAGTGCAAATTCTCTCTAGTGGGGACTATGGTTTCATACTGGATTCTCACATGAACACGTTCTAGAAGGTTTGCTTTGAGGAAGGTAGCAGTGCATGTCCGTTTGTTGTGAGAGATGAGATTAAAGATAGCAAGAGAAAGTTGTGTGGTGTCATTGACATTATCAAAAAGCCTTCCCTTGAATAGTGATATGCACACAGCTCTAGTAAATGCTCAACACACAATAAAGGTTGTTAAGCTACGTCATATGATGGTTAAGTTGCTTTTGAACTTCCTCCTCTTGTAAAGGAGAATCCACAATGATGGTTATGGAGCACAAGAAATTAAATCAGGGTAAAAAATAAGGAGCATATCCTATGGTCCAAGTAAAGATGGATTGACGAATCTTTCTTTGATAGAAGGTAGAGTCTGTAGGAAACTTTGGCGAATGTTTGAAAATTTTCAAGATATGTGCTCACTTTTGGTGTAGTTTCTCCTCTAAAATTTACCCAAAAAATGCTACCTTGGGCTAATATCTTTAAAAATACCAGTTCTTTGGGTCTAAAATAGCCCAAGACTTTTGGAAGACCCTTGAAAATTAGCCTTTGGGCTAAATTTTGCCCCTAATTTTTTCCTTAACAAGAATGATGGCCATGTATGGGTAGACTATGTAACTTGCTCCTCAAATTACTTTCCATGAATAGTACATCTCAATAGATGTGGTGGACATTTAAGATGTTATAATCTTGAATGCCCTTACTTCACATACCAGTTCCCTCTGTGTGCAAACCCTTACTCACTACAACTGCATCTCTTCATGAGGCACACAAAGGGTGTGCTCTCCTAGACTACCCTGTACATGTCCTTACATTTCATAGCACATGCATGTGAAACCATCCAAGAGAAAGCCACAATTGAATTTCCTCCTGTCGTATGAGCAGTTGCAAATGTGTAAAGACCCTAATTTCCTTGATTGACTTATGAATGGCCGTGACTTGGACCTAGAGCACTATCCTTGACTAATGCCATTGTTGTGAACAAGAATGAGGGTAGGCTCCAATGGCCATGGACCCCCTCCCCCTCAGTGCGAAGTACTTTCTCTCCTAGTATAAGAATGAAGTACAAAGCTGACTGAAATCTGAAACTCATCACCTTACTAAGCTCTCTGTGCATTTCAAGCCAGCAAAGGAGATGCCACGATTCTTCCCATCAATTGCAACAGGTCAACTTTGCTGGATTTGCAAGTGGCTGAAAAACCCATCTCTTCACTACAGCTTTTAGGATTGCTTTTTACTCTTAATGAGGGCTAGATCTGCTGGTGCTGGAGCTGTGGGCTGGGGAGGAGAATAATGAGAAATGAGGTGGTTTATAAAGATCCCCTTCCCTTAGCTGTCGGCTGGCCAGTTGGCCGGCAGTTGAGGATCCAAAGTTGTGGGGCTTTTCGTGTGGCCAGGCCTTGCTGGGCTACTTCTGGGCCCCCCAACAGCCTCCAAATCTGACCCAAACCTGCATCTAACTTGTCTATGCTAAATTTCTCCTGAATCTGTCACCTTCTGCTGCTCTAATGTTCTCAGCCTGGTCATTCTCATACACCAATGCCAGCCACCACTCATTCTCTCATCAAGTGCATGCATGCATCCTACTCAACCTGTGTGCGTTCCTCTATCGCACCATCACTTCATAACCTGCCTGCTTTGAAATACTAATTGAAAAAACTCCTGTCAAGATATAATGATTGTAGAGCCTTAAGTGACCAAGAGTCAGTGTTACATTGTGGTAGTCGCCGCCATAGCCAAGGACGGCCAAGAGCTCTAGTCACCACCCAACCAAGAGGAATGTGGATAAGTGTCCACACTGCCGAGCTTACATAGTGGCCTGCCTGCCCACACTAGCCCGACCCGGCCGCCCACGGTCCTCCGACCCGGGCACCTCACCCCTGAACCCTGGACACACTCGCCACACGCGCTCCGGCGTGAGGACTCCGTGTCCGGTCGAGCTCTGCCGCCGCTACGGGTGATTCACGCATGCCGTTACAGCTACGTGACAGTCAGCTTGAGCTGCGATCACCATCATCTACCAAATCTCAAAATGGTCATCAGGAACACTCTGACCAACTACAATCATCTGTAGTGAACTCTGATTCTAAAGTCACCCTGGCTAGATTTTTGGTTCCTCGTGAGCAACATCTTCAGCCTAATTAGGCTCAAAAACCTAGTTCTCCCTCTTGGCATGATTCCAGGGGCGAAAATCCAGGATTCATAATACCTCAAGTATCAATAAAGTGAAAACATTATTACAAGTACCTCTAACAACGGTTGAGGAGGGCATCCCAAAAAGCGTCAACCTATTTATATCTCTTCCTCAAAGACTTCTAAAACCGGCCTCTAGTAGAAACCAAAGTGCGGTAGACTAGCAGTCACCTATCCAATTGTAGTCCAGACAAATAACAAATGAACAGGAGCTAGAATGCTCCAGAACAAAAAGGAAAACGACACCTGTTGGCCCCAAAGCTTGGCGCCCCTTTCGGTATTTCTTTATTCAAATTCAATGGAAAGTTTAACTGAGTACAACAAAGCCAGTCAAGGAAAGTAAACCTGCATGTCCAATCTAGCAGCCCTCAAGACCTCTTAGCATAGAGGATTCACATACAGATCTGTGTCCCACGAAAGCAACACACTGTGGTCTCCTCTAATCAACCAAGACAATACAACAGGCAACCTTGAGCACGCATCTGGCTGTTCCATGTTCATGGCTTCAAACTCAGCCCAAGTACAAATCCACTGTCCAACTCTGTTTCCACCCTTCAAACTGCCATACCCCTCCTCTCACAAAGGGCCAGAAGAAACAACTCTGTAGCAGACATAAGCCAGTGGAAAGAAAGAGAGAAAGATATGTTCAGAGTTTACCAACTGTTATGCGCAGTTCTGCACCGGATGGATTGACCGTACCAGTTTGTACTTGCAGCCGCCTGTGTCAGCAACTCCGCAGAACACGTGTGCACCTGTCCGTACAAATTTGTACTTGCAGCACACGTGTACCTGTCCGTACTATTCACCCTGCAGCCGCCTACGTCAGCCAGTCAGCAGCAGCCGGACCGAACTTGTCTATACCCATATGCACTTGCAGCTGCCCTTGTGATGCGCCGCCTGTACCCTTGTGATGCGCCGCTTGTACCAGCTGTACAGGACTGAACTGTACCCACCTATACCTGCTGGACAGGACTGTCAGTACCCGCATGTACCTGTCCGTACAGGCCTGCACCTGCAGCACACGTGTGTGTACGGTTTCCTACAGGCGACCAGTTCCAGTTCCAGTTCCCCTCCACGCAGCGCAGCCAGTAGTACTCTCCACGCAGCCAGCCGACTCCTCTTCTCCAAAAAGCAAGAGAGAGAGAGAGAGAGATGGAAAGGAGGCATGTACTCCAAAAGTGGAGTAGCCCTCCCTCCATAAATATCTTAGGGCCCTTTAAAGTTTATTAAACTTTCTAAGGGCCACCCAAGATTTATTAACCTTAGAAACTTAAAAACCTTGGTCCCCATTCATACTTGGGGCTGTCCACACATATTTCTTTTGTCCGGACACCCAAGTATGCATCTTTAAAAATTTATCTTACATTTATCTTGCTCACCAACCACCATGCTCACACTTACGCTGTTCCACTTTCACAGGGTCATGACATACCCCCCTCTTGAAAAATGGAAAGCGTCCTCGATTGCAATCTGGTGATACAGCAAAAAATCCAAAGTGAAAAGTACAATATGGCAAGATCAGCGTCCCAATCTCTCTAAGCCATGCATATGTAGCAACCCCCTCTTGAGCATCAGGCAATGCTCCAAACTCATGCTCTGCTGAACCTGAATGAGCCGTAACAAGAGTCGGCTCCAACTCAAAGGCATCGAGATAAAGCTGCAAAACCTGAGGTGAATCTATTGAGTCACCTTTCTCCATCCACTTCGCATCCATCAGTGAATAGTTCTTGAACTTCACAAGATAGCGACAGGAAACTTTACCTCGTACCTTTCTTTCCTTATGTGCCAGTATCTGCTCTGGAATAAGAACCTCATCAAGTTCCTCAACTTCCGGCTGAGCCTCATCTGATACATCCTCAGGCACATCCCCATGGAAAGGTCTAAGTAGACTCACATGAAATGCATTGTGAATCCTCTAGTGATCTGGCAGCTTCAAGCCATAGGCCACCTCACCAATCTTTTCTAATATCTGAAAAGGTCCATAATAGCGCATGCTCAACTTAGGAAATAAGAGCTCTTTACCCTTCATTTTCTTGAGCCTAGCTTTTTCAAATCGCAATAGAACCCAATTACCCAATGCAAACTCTAATGCACGTCTGTGACGGTCTGCTACTTTCTTTTGCTTTTGCTGAGTTTTTTGGAGTGCCAACTTAACTCTCCGATAAGCTTCATCCATGTTCTCCACATACTGATCAGATCTTATCTTTTGTGTGCAAAATAGGTGGTACCTTCTTCCCTCTTTCCACAATCTCAAAAGGCGCCTTGCCTGTCGAGGTATGGACGGTGTTGTTATAAGCAAACTCCACTAAAGGAAGATACTTTTCCCATTGTCTCCTCTCCTCTTGGTTACACGTACATGTGTTATAAAATGTCTATGTGTGTAATTAGGGATAATTTTCTTATTTTTTTGCTTTCTTCTTTGTTTTGCAGGTTCTTTTTCTCTCCCAAGCTCTTCTCCACCTCCTTACCTTCCAAGCAGGTATGCCTCCTTCTTTGCCCTCCCTCCCCTCTCCTCTTAGTTGTGAGATGTGTGTATGTGTGTTGAGGGATAATGATTTTTTTTATTTTATTTTTTGTTCTTTGTTTTGCACGTTCTCTCTCTCTCCCAAGCTCTTCTCCACCTCCTTACCACTCAAGAAGGTTCGCCTCCTTCTAACACTGTAGAATTAGCCTCTTCCGATTGACCATCTGTTTGTGGATAAAATGATGATGAAAACTTGAGAGTTGTACCTATGTTGTCAAACAACCCTCTCCAGAATAAACTCGTCATCCGTGGATCACGGTCACTGATGATAGACGAAGGCAAGCCATGATACTTGAAGATGTTCGCCATGAACAACTTCACCATATGATCAACTTTGATCGTCTTACACACGGGAATGAAATGAGCCTGCTTACTGAACCTGCATATGATAGTCCAAATGCCATCATTCCCCGTTTGTGTCCTTGGAAGATCAAATATAAAATCCATAGCAATGCTCTCCCATGGTCTATCTGGAATAGGTAAAGGCTGAAGTAACCCTGGTGTCTTTTGATGGTCAAACTTCACCTTTTGACATACGATGCATTGCCTAACAAAAGCATCAACATCTCTTCTCAAGGTCGGCCAATAACAGAAAGTCTCAACTGCCTTTACCGTGGCGTCAATACCTCTATGACCTGCATACGGTGGAGCATGACTTTCAATCATAACCTTGAGTCGTAAATGCCTGGTAACACAGTCTACCATGCATCAACAAAAAACCATCCCTGAGAGTATAATGATCATGCCGCTAACCCTCAGACATCTGATCATAGAGCCTTCCAAAATCCTCATCATGGGCATACTGCTCTTTCATCTCATCAAGCTCATGATGATAAGCAAGTGAAACTGCTGAGACCTGTGGTTTGCGTGACAAAGCATCTACCACAACATTCTTTTTGCCTTCCACATGTACAATCTGGAAGTGGAACGTAGACAAAAAGTTGGCCCATCGCATATGCTTCTCAGAAAGTTTAGTTTGCGTGAGGAAATAACGCAAGGTCTGATGATCTGTCTGCACAGTGAAATCAGCCCAAAGCAAATAGTGTTTCCATGTAGAAAGAGCACGAATTACAGCCAACATCTCTTTCTCATAAACCTGCAAATGCTTCTCGGCATTCTGTAATATACGACTCTCATAGGCTATCACATGTCCTTTCTACATGAGAACTGCCCCAATGCTGTTTCCACATGCATCACACTAGACAACAAAAGCCTTTCGGAGATCCGGTAATACCGATACGGGATCTGAAGTAAGCTTTTCTTTAAGCTTTTTAAAGGTTGCAATTTCCTGATCAGCCCATCTAAACGGAGTTGCCTTCTTTGTTAAGGCATGAAGGGGCAAAGCAATCTCAGCAAAATACCGTATGTACCGCCTGTAATAGGAACACAATTCCAAAAAGCTGCGTACATCATGCACGGTCCTCAAATCAGGCCAATTGAGAATTGCTTCCACTTTCGAAGGATCCATATGGACTCCATGCTTAGACACAATATGCCCCAAGAAGTGTATCTCTTCCAAGAAGAACTCACTCTTCTTGCCATTAATGACCAGCCTATGCTTCCGGAGTTCTTCAAACACAATGGCCAAATGCTTCCTATGCTCCTCATTTGTGTGTGAATGCACAATCATATCATCAAAGAATGTGCCCACAAACGCTCTCTAAGGCCGGAAAATCCTATCCATCATCCTGTTAAATGTGCCAGGAGCATTTGTCAAACCAACGGGCATAACTAAGAACTCAGATAGCCCAAAATGTAGGCATATGCTCACTTATAGTAGTGCTATGTGTGAACAGGGCTTAACCAAGGGCACTTTTTCCCATGTGGTTTTTCCCCTTGGACATCAAGTGTGAAAGGACACATATAATATTTTGTAGTTCTATATTATATGGATGTGGCACACATGCAAGGGTTGACTTGCATTTTGTGGATACCACACTTTTGGCTCTCTCTCTCTCTCTCTCTCTCATTTCTGTGTGTGAGCTTCTCTACCTTGCACCTAACCCTAATGTGCAGGTTTGTGTGTGTGAGTGTGTGAGTCCAACACCCAACATTTGGTATCAGAGCTGGGAGCTGGGAGCTGGCCTTGGAGAACTGCTGCTGGATAAATTTCTGTGAAATTCCGTCCGCAGGCTGCCATATTCCGTCGCCTGCGTTTTTCCGTCCGTCGGGTTCCGTCGCCGCTGTGTTTCCGTCCGCCGGTTCCGTCCAGTAGCTCCACCGTCCGGCCGCCAGAGACGGGCGGCGCTAGTGGGGAGCCCACCACCTCCGCCCAGCTCGCGGGCGGTTCTCCCGGCTGCAGCCGGCGCCTCCGCTCCGTCACACCACCAGCTCCGTCATGTATCTGGCACCGTCGGCGCTTCATCCGGCGACCAGAGGCTACGCTTCGCCGTCACCGCACTCAACGGCTGCCGTGGTCACGTCAACGCCACGAGCCCAGGCCCGTCGACGCTCAGCACAGGTTAGCCGTCCCATTCCGTTCGCGCCTGCCGTCACAGTCGCCCTCCGTTCGCGCCTGCAGTCTTTACCGTCGCCCGTTACAGGCCTCCGTGCGCGCTAGCCCACACGTGGCCTTTGTTCCACGCCAACGCGTCCACTCTCCCTGCGCCTTCGTCTGCTCCGTCCCGGCTGGTCCAGCCTGACACAAGCACCGGGAGCCCCGTCGCCTTTGCCCCGCCTGCTCGACAAGCGACTCCAGCGCGTGCATCTCCCTCCTTTTGCTGATCGCCCGACGCCTAAGCGCCTAAGCGCTGTTCGCACCAGCCTTAACGGCTGGGTCCCGTCAAACCTAAATCGACTACCCAACACGTCCGCTCTGGTTGGTCCAACGTTTGCTCTCATCAGTCCTCTGCAACGACTCCCTCCACCTGCAAAACGACTTGGTCAGCCTGCTGCCCTTGCAGGAAGGTATTTCTCTGTACACATTTTAGATCAAACCTAAATACAAAATTTGCAGCAGTTCCAGTGCAGGTCATATGCAGATTCAGCAGACACTTCTGTGCAAGTCAAATTCACAGGAAAATTGCAGGTCCAATTTGGGGAATTTCTCAATTTCACGACAAATTGATAAAATTGGGCATGGCAATTTGGGGGTTTTTGAAATTGAGGTCAAAATCAGCAAATTGAACCTCTCTAATTTGCAGAAATTTGGGGGTTTTCAAAATTGAGGTCAAAATTGGCAAATTGAACCTCTTTCACTTGCAGAAATTTGGGGCTTTTGTGAAAATTGGCCAATTAGATGCACATTGAAGCGATTGGAGTGCATACAAATTGGGGATTTTCTGATTGGAGCATATAATTGGGCATTACAGCTGCGATTTGTCGCATATGTATACACATTGAGTGTAATTGGACAATTTGGTGCAGGTTTACACTTGCTTTGATTTGCAGGCATACATTTGCTCAGGACATTTGGTTGCCTGGCAGTGCACATTGGTGCTTGGTTTGCTTGCAGTTATACTTTGTTGACATGGCACAGAATGCTACGGATGTATTTGGTGTGCTCACCCAGGAGGACAAGCTGGATGGATCCAACTACTCCCTCTGGAGTTTTATGATCCGTAATTTGCTGGTAGCCAAAGGGCTTTGGGGCATCGTGTGTGGTGATGACACACGCCCACATACCATTCAGCCAGCCACGCCTCAAAGGGGAGGTGCTCAAAGAGCTCCTGATGCAGATCCTGCTCCCACACAAGAGCAGAAGAGATGGGACTCTAGAGATGCACAGGCCATGTCATTGACTATTATTCCGCACATTCGTTCATGCAAGACATCGAAGCTTGCATGGGACACATTGGAAGCAATGTATCAGGTACGCAACGAGGCAAGAGTTGCCTACTTGAAGAGGCAATTGGATCTTCTTTCTATGGATGAGGGTGACTCTATGGCAGATCATCTCACCAAAGTGAAAGATTTGCAGGAACAATTGCTCAACATTGATGAGGTTATCCCAGACAGACAAATGGTCACCAACACTCTTCATTCTTTACCGCCTTCCTACTTGGGCTTTCACACCTCTCTCAACCTCTCAATGAGAGGAGGTGGTGATCCCGTCACTTTTGAAGAGCTCGTGGGTTTACTCTTGCAGGAAGAGCAAACAAGAGCAAACATATCGAGCAACCGTGGTGGAGAAAAGGCATTTACAGCCAAGGATAAGGGTAAAGCAAAGAGCTTTAAGCATGGGGGACAACAGTCTAGCAAGGCTGGTCATGGACAGCCCTCTTCTAGTGGTGAAAAGTCTGACAAAGGGGATGCAAACAAGCCCAAAAAGAAGGGCAAATGTCACTACTGCCATAAGCCTGGACACTACATCAGTGAATGTAGGAAAAGGATTGCAAAAGAAAAAAAAAAAGAAGCAGGCAATGCAGTAGCAGACTCTTCGGATGACAAAGCAAAGCAATCAGCTAATGTAATCCAGGAAGAGTACACTTTTTTGGTCACATGCACTAGTGACACACCAGGTGCTTCAGACACTGATATGTCTTGCATTGCATCTGACAGACAGAATGCATCATGGTATTTTGATAGTGGTGCTTCGAGCCACATCACTTCATGCAAAGATGTATTTCAGCACTTGGATTATGCTTCAAATGGCCGCACTGTATCATGTGCAGATCATACCACATATCCAGTAAAGGGAATTGGTAATGTCATACTTATTGCAGCCAATGGTGCCAATATCTGTATGAAAAATGTATTGTATGTTCCAGGAATAAAGAAAAATCTGCTCTCCGTCTTAGCCATAACGATCAAGGTTTAAAGGTTGAATTTGAAGATGGGAAGTGTTTGGTAAAAGACCCATCAAAGGGTTATGAAATAGTCACTTCTGGAACACGATACAAAGGCTTGTATAAGCTGGACAGCTATGACAAGCGCACTTATGATGCAAATACAGTGGCTGCCCACACTCCTGCTATGCATGATGCAGAGCTATGGCATGCTCGTTTTGGGCATGTAAATTTTCAGAGTTTGATGCTTTTGCAGAAGCATCATATGGTTGATAATATGCCGCCTCTTGAGTCTCCACCGAGACATGTATGTGAGGGGTGTATTTTGGGAAAGATGCATCGGAAACCATTCCCCAAAGATGGAGCTGTTAGAGCTCAAAATAAATTACAGCTCATACATAGTGATGTATGTGGTCCAATGCGGACACCATCCATAGGGGGGCATCTTTACTTTGTCACATTCATTGATGACTACTCCAGGTTTGCTTGGGCTTACCCTTTGAAAGCAAAAGAAGATGTGTTTACATGCTTTCGACACTTTGTAGCAATGGCTGAAAATATGTGTGCATGTAAAGTCCAAACACTCCGCTCAGATAGAGGTGGAGAATACATGTCAAATGCATTCAAGGATTATATGCTTCAAAAGGGCATCAAACACCAATGTACTGTGCCTTATACACCGCAGCAGAATGGTGTAGCTGAAAGGAAAAATAGATCTCTCATGGAGATGGCAAGATGCATGGTGAAAGCACAAAAGTTGCCTCACAAATTCTGGATGGAAGCTATAATGTGTGCAACTCATGTGTTGAACAGGTGTCCAACAAAAGCTTTGAAAACCATAACACCATTTGAGGCTTGGTATAACCGAAAGCCAACAGTGGATTATATGCGTACATTTGGGTGTTTGGCATATGCACATGTGCCAGAACAACTCCGAACAAAGCTTGATGACAAAGCAATTAAATGCATTTTTGTGGGCTACAGCAATGAAAGCAAAGGATACCGTCTTTATAATCCAACTACACGAAGGATTTTTTTGAGTAGAGATGTGGTATTTGCTGAAAATTCAGAACAGCCCATGATCAGCTTGTATAAAAGCAATGATACAGGCATACAGGACATGTTTGATGGACTGTTACCCATTGCAATTAGGGGGGATTCAGATCAGCCAGCCCCTACACAAGAAAATCCACATGTAGAACATGTGGAACAGCCAGCCATTCAGCCCCCTTCTGTGGAAGAAGTGGAAGATCTTGTCAGGGAAGAGCAAACAGCCATAGACACAGCCAAGTCAGTGCCAAGATGGTTGCTGAAAACTTTGCAAGAGAGCAAACTTGCAACTCCACTCACAGGTAGAACAAGGGCTAGTTCCAGCCATGCCTTGAATGTACATCGTGGGGAGTCTGCATTCGCAATGGGTGGTCTCTTTGATTCAGAAGAGCCTTCTTCTTATGAAGAAGCACATGAGAATGAGCATTGGTTGCAAGCTATGCAAGCTGAAATTTCTTCTATCATGAAGAATAATACATGGGATCTTGTGGAACTGCCTAAAGGCAAGCATGTAATTGGCACAAAGTGGGTGTACAAAGTCAAAAGAAAGTCTGATGGTACTATTGACAGGTACAAAGCAAGACTTGTGGCTAAAGGCTACTCCCAGAAAAAGGGAATAGATTATGAAGAGACTTTTGCTCCTACTTCGAGAATGACCACAATAAGATCTGTGATTGCATTGGCTGCCCATAAAGGATGGAAAGTGCATCAGTTGGATATCAAAACTGCATTCTTGAATGGGGATTTACAGGAGGAAGTATATGTAAATCAGCCCATTGGTTTTGTAGTTCCTGGTGAGGAACATAAAGTATGCAGGTTGCACAAAGCATTGTATGGGTTAAAACAAGCTCCAAGAGCTTGGTATGATAAGATACATGCTCATCTAACCAGCCAAGGTTTTGAGAATAGTTCAGCTGAAAGCACATTGTATGTGAAGAAAACCGATGCCGATATTCTCATAGTCATCTTGTATGTAGATGACATGCTCATTACAGGTACAAGCAAAGCACAAATTTCAGATTTCAAAGCTGATTTGAAAGCTGAATTTGATATGTCAGATTTGGGGCCTTTACACTACTATCTCGGCATACAGTTTATGCATACAGATGATGGCATTGTTATGCAGCAAACTAAGTACATAAAAAGTTTGCTAAAAAGGTTTCACATGGATGAATGTAAGCCCATTTCTACTCCGGTAGAACCAGGTGTACGGCTTACTATGCATGATATTGGAGAGCCTTTTGAGGCTGGCCTTTATAGCCAGGCAGTGGGATGCCTCATTTACTTGTGTAACACGAGGCCAGACATATCTTTTGGGGTGTCTTTGTTGAGCAAATTCATGCACAGCCCAGGCACAAAGCATTGGCAAGCAGTCAAACGCATTTTTCGTTATCTTAAGGGTACCCTGGATCTTGGTTTGTTCTATCCCAGGGGGGGCAGCTTGCAGCTTTATGCATACAGTGATTCAGATTGGGCTGGTGATTACGATACCAGGCAATCCACCAGTGGGAATTGTTTTTTTCTTGGCAGCTCATGCATATCTTGGTTGAGTAAAAAGCAACCCACTGTTGCTACATCTACTTGTGAGGCTGAGTACAGGGCAGTCTTTACAGCTACAGTAGATTGTGTATGGTTGAGGAGACTATTGGCTGATCTTCGTGAGTGTCAGCAGACACCCACCACCATTCTCACTGATAGCCAGAGTGCTATGGCCGTGGCACGAAATCCAGTATTTCATGCACGTACCAAGCACATAGAGATTCATTATCACTATGTCAGAGAGAGGCTACATGCAGGGGAGATCAGTTTATCTTATTGCCCTACACAGGATAATGTTGCAGATCTATTCACAAAGGCTTTACCTCGAGAAAAGTTTGAAGCTTTCCGCAAAGCTTTGAGCTTACTCTCATACAGAGAGTGATCTGCTACCCTTGTACAGGTTCACACTTCCACTACAGGGGGGATTTGTAGGCATATGCTCACTTATAGTAGTGCTATGTGTGAACAGGGCTTAACCAAGGGCACTTTTTCCCATGTGGTTTTTCCCCTTGGACATCAAGTGTGAAAGGACACATATAATATTTTGTAGTTCTATATTATATGGATGTGGCACACATGCAAGGGTTGACTTGCATTTTGTGGATACCACACTTTTGGCTCTCTCTCTCTCTCTCTCTCTCATTTCTGTGTGTGAGCTTCTCTACCTTGCACCTAACCCTAATGTGCAGGTTTGTGTGTGTGAGTGTGTGAGTCCAACACCCAACACAAAAGTGGTCCGAAATGCTGTCTTATGCACATCCTCAGGTCTAATGCGTATCTGATGATACCCGCTTTTCAAGTCTATTCGACTAAAGACCATTGAGCCCTGTAAGCAGTCCAATATGTCATCGATCCTCGGAATAGGGAATCGATTCTTGATGGTATTCTTGTTTAGTGCCCTATAATCTATACACATGCGCCAATGTCATGTGCATAGTGTGTATCTACTATGTGCTACACGCACACAAGACTAGCTTCGAGGTTTGGGGAAGCTTGGAGCTAGGTAGGCTGATTGGCGAGCTGAGTTAGGGATAGACTAACAGGCGGGCACCCAAGTATAGACGGGCGGGCGCCCAAGTGTGGACGCCCGATGACCGGCCAACAGCCTATAAAAGGGTGGCCAAGGTTAGTCATTAGTGATATAGAGTCTCGCGTGATTTGTGAGAGCTCTATGGTCTGGAGCCTGGATCTAGTGTAGACGTGCACCTGCTTTACGCAGCTAAGGCCGGCAGCAATCTCGAGGCCCGCGATGGTAGCTTCGTGGCGGTATGGGATGTCGCGAGAAGGAGATTGGTCGGTACATCAACCTAGTTAGCTCAGCTCGTGGCTCAGTGGGACAGCCAAGACTGTGGGCTTGCCCACGGCTGTCATGGTTGGGAGGTGAGTCAGGCCTGCACCCCCATGTTTGTTTGTTTGTTTGCAGGTTTCGAGTCTCGTACCAGGAGAATTCCACGAGGAGATCCGGTGGGCTTTTGACAGTGGTATCAAAGCGTGCCTCGTGAACGAGCAAGTCGATAGGTAGAGAAGATGAGGTCGAAGAAAGGTTGTGTTCAAGAAGCTTGCTATTTTTTCTATGCATGCTGCTGTTTTTTTCCAATTAGTATGTGCTTTTTCATCAAAGACACCCGTGATGAGGGTGTAGGTAGATGGTAGGGTTGTTTTGCTTTGCAAGAAGAAGGCTGAAGATTCGTGTTTGTGCAGCCGCATGAACTGTTGAGAGAAAACAGAAAAAGTACGTTTGCTTTTGGGTTGAACGAGAGAAAGAGAGGAGAGCGAGAGAAGCGATTGCTGGATATGCAACGTCGAGTGTTGGTCGTGTATATTGGCCGGGTACAGTGGTACTGCTGACTGTTGTAGGCGCAGGCGTATAGGCAGCCAGGCCTACGCAGGCAGGCGCCCAGGCCAGGCTAGCAGGTGGCCAAGCCTACACAAGCTGCCGTGCGCAGGTGGCCAAGCTCAGGCGCAGGCTGGCGCAGACAGCCACGATCACCTGTACACAGGACGGCGCCGGCAGCATCGTAGCTGACGACAGCATGTGGCGCCGGCAGCGCTTAATCCAGGAGGGGAGCGTAGAAAAAAAACAGCAAAAGCATTCGCCGATTTGAGGCGCTTTGGGTTTTTTTTTTACTTTTTTTCCAAAAAGTTTAAAGACTCCCCTCTAAGGTTTAAAGATGTGTTTTTTTTTTAAGAAAGCAGAATATATATATCCATATATATATATACACATATATATATATATACACATATATATATATATACACATATATATACATATATATACACACATATATATATATATATATATATACATATATATACATATATATACATATATATATATATACATATATATATATATATATATATATAGAACACACAAAAGCAAAAGCTCAAGTAGCTTTTGGGGACAGTTATATAAACCCCTTAAGTGGGCTTCTTGCCACACATCTCTCAAGTTTTCAAGCTCTCAAGCTCTCAAGTTCCCTCGCACTTTTATTGTGCAAAGATCGAATTTTCTCTCCACTTGCCCTCTTCTCACGATGTCGACCCAAGAATCGGAGTTGGAGCCCCTTGTCGAACGCGAGGGCTTGCCGGCTACGGAAGATACCGATGCCGATCTTTTTGACAATTATGTGTCAAAATCAGATTTCCAAGAGTTCAAAGTTGCTCTCGAAGCTTCTTCTTCGGAACGTCAGGCACAAATTGCCGCCCAGATGCAAGCCTTGCAAAACTCCATCTCTCTCTTGACCACTACCCTCTCTACTCTTTCAGGTATGGATACCTTGGCCTCTACTTTAGGCCCCAACATTACTCCGGAACCGTTTGGGGACGAGCAAAAGCAGCGTACCAAGGAGATCGTGGACACTTGGTGTCACGTAGGCTGTAATGCCTGTGTCCGACGGCAGACCGGATGGCCATATCCGGGGTTCAGTGGGAGAGGACGCCCATGCGGAGTCATGGGCGGCCAGGCTAGTGTGGACGGCAGGCCACACACTATATAGCCTGGGGGATGAGGGGCAATCCTCATTCTTCCTCTATGGCTGGGTGGTGAGCCAGAGGCCGTCCCCTCTCGTGGTAACGCCCGTAGCGGCGTTACGGATATCTAACACTGGTATCAGAGCATGGTTCGAAGGGATCGTGAGAGTCCGCGCGCGAACGGGGGACCGGAGCCCACTCGGTGGTTTTCATCCACAATCTCCTCACCCTTATCTACACAAGGGAATGTGTGGAGGAAGGAGGGCCAAGACTTTTGAAGGGAAGAACTCTTTCTCTCTCTCTCTCATTCTCTCTCCCCGTCACACACAGCATCGAGGTAAGCAGAATTTGTTTTGTTTTCATTTTTCTTTTGTTTTTCTGCGTTGAATCGCTTCGCAATACTCTACGTTGAAGATTTTCAAAACAAAAAGCCTGTGTGGAGGTGGGTGGGGGGGGCGCAGACCAACCCCACAAAATAGAATGAGATAGTTAACTCTGTGTTGAAGTGGGGGGGCGCAGACCACCCCCACGACCAGCCCTGTGTGTGATGGGGCGAAGCAATGCCGTCGAAGCTGAAATTCCACACGACGTGTGTAGAGGGGGGGGAGGCGCAGGCCGCCACAGCACTGCATTGAGTGTGAGGCGCATACACTTTTCGCCGCTATGCGGGGAGGAGGAGGCGGCCAGGGCCACAACCAGCTCCGAACTGCAAACCACTTGCAGCACAGCAAAGTAATTGCACTACAAGAGCGTGGTCGTCGTCGTGTTCTTCTAACATGACTAAGGCCAGCGGCGGCGGCGGCGGCCAGCGGCGGCGGCGGCCAGAGCCACAACGCCCAGCACACGCCAGACGCCCACCACCGGCCAGAGACAACCAAAAAAAAAAAAGAAAGGAAAAGAAAAAAAAAAGAAAAGAAAAACCATTTCTTTTTTTATATATATATTTTTTTTCATTATTCAATTTGAAAAAAATTAAAAATGAAAAATTCAAGAAACCCTCTCGCTCGGCTGGGGAGGAGAATCATCCCCGCAAAAAAATAATAATAATCCCGGAAAGGGATAAGTGTTTCCGGGGTTAATTTTTGTTATGAGTTGCAGGCATTTTCTCGTGGATCGGAGCATCCCGGAAGCGTCCTTGTAGAGGCTCGCAACGCAACAAATCGACAGGCGACCGTAAAGGGGGGTGACTATTATTCTCTCTCCACCATTGCTCATTTTTATTAGCGTTTTTTTTAGTAATTTCCGAGTTCTCGCATTATTTTTTGCAAGAATTAAAAATGTCTGCTAGGCGTAGTGTGTCTCCACCGCCTTCTACTTCTCTAGGTTTTTCCAGTCTCTTGTCCTCGGTCGCGGGTTTGACCCCGACCGAATTGTCAGGCCGTACACGCCCGACCGTTGTTCGGTCCGGAGCGCGCTTATCGATCACTCGTGATCCACCAGCGCCCTCCTCGTCTATTGACCCTGCCTTAGGACCCAGCGAGCCCGCAGCGGCCGCATTGGCTGATGACCCCTTTCTGGCCAATGAGCCAGAGGACATGAACACTGACGTCGCCGAGGGGACCGAGGAGGACCTCTTGGATTATGACGACGATGACTATGACCTACTGGACCTTGCTGATGTCCTGACAGAGACGGAGCTCTCTAGTGGACTGTTTAAATATCTTAATGCCAAATTGAACACTATGGGTAAAGTCCAGGCTGATTTAGTCACGATGTTACAGAGTATCTCCACACGGTTAGATGCACTGACAGCTGCCTCGGCTAGTACTCCGACTCCTCGTGGTAGCCGAGCTCCTACAGCACGGGTGAGCGTAGCCTCGCCAGTGGTTGCAGGAGTACAGGCCGATGCGCCTGCGGGGCCGTCCGTAGCGACAGCTTCGTCGTTGTTAAAAGACTTAAAGCCGCCTAGTTTTGGTGGCGAGGAAAAGGAGAGAAACAAGGACTCAGTCAATATGTTTCTAGCGAAGTGGTCAGATTTGCACGCGCTGCGACAGCAGCCTAGCCGTATACAGCCCGTAGAGGCTAGCCTCTCTTTAACCGGCAAAGCGTACAAGTGGTGGATGAGTCTGACAACTCGCCCTGCCACTTGGACGGAATTTGAAACAATGTTTCGAAAAGAATTTTTGCCTGTTAATGAGGCAGAGGAAGCTGGGAGTTATGGGATAAGTGCTCGATGGAGAACAAATCCCTAACTCAGTACATCTCAAACTACAGGGAGATAGTACTCAAGTTAAAGGGAATCGATGCATTCCAGACATTGCGAGGCTTTAAGAGAGGCCTCAAAGATGATTACCTTGAGTACGTAGAACCCCTACAGCCTAAAGACTTAGCAGAGGCAATTCAATATGCACAGATATTCGATGACATCAAGCGCCGTAGTGCGCGTGGTGGTTCTAGCAGGGCCGAGGGTAGTGAAAAGAGGAGGTCAGGCCTCAAAAGAAAAGGGTTCCGCAGTGAGAAACAAGGGGATAGGACGGACCAGGAAGGACAGGGTGGTCATTGGTCTAAAAAACCGCGACCATCCAGAAAAAAAAGAGACACCGAAAACCAAAAGAAAGAGCAATATATTAAAGCGCGAAAGGAAAATCGCTGCTTTAATTGCAATGAAGTAGGACACACGAAGGCTGAGTGTCCAAAGCCTAAAGCCAGCACGAGTGGCAACGAGCCCAAAAAAGATGGTAAATCTTCTAGGCAGTTGCATACAGTGCAGAGACTCCCTCTCAGTTCCGCAGAGTTCAGAGAGGTGACAGTGTGTCATTGTGATGAGCATCACGCTTGTTCAGTGACACCAGCGATGTGGCTGCCTACTGTAGGTCCGCATGACATGGTGCGCATGTATGGCACCATAGGTGGCCGTAGAGTCACAGTTTTTATTGATGATGGAGCTAGTCACAACTTCTTGAACTACTCGTTAGTCAAGAAATTGGGATTGACTGAGACCCGGAGTGATCATGAGTATACTGTTGGCCTAGCCAACGGATATGACAAAACGGTATGGAATACCGTAGTATTGGGGGTCCCATTATCTATGCAGGACTACAAGGCTCCGCTTGACTTTCAGGTCATGCACTTAGCCAGAGCAGACGTATATCTAGGCAGGGAGTGGCTGTATGGCTTGGGCCCTAGTCTAGCTCGGAATTACTTACATAATACGCTATGTTTTGAACATGGAGGTAGAGTCATCACCCTGCAGGGCGACCGTACTGTCCCTGCCACACCACTTATTTCCTCCATGGAGTTGTGTACAGCGGTCCGCAGAGACCAGATAGCAGAGGTATATGCTTGTTACCCTCTTTTGAATTCTGTTTCCGTAGATGAAACGATAAATGATGTTTGCGTAGACAAACAAGAAAAACAAAATAACCTTGGACGAGACCCACTGTTTGAAAACCCTGTTTGGCATGCATGTGATTCAAACAAGAAAAAATCCAAGGTGAATGAGACATTAAAGAAAAAGTACGTAGATACTTTAACGAATTTATTAGAGGAATTTCATGATGTTTTTCCTGATGATTTACCAAATGGTTTACCACCATCTAGGGAAGTAGACCATGGCATCGAAGTTATGCCAGGATCAAAACCTATAAGCAAACCTGCTTATAGATTAAGCCACTCCGAGGCACAGGAGGTGGAAAAACAATTAACGGAATATTTGAACAAAGGCTTTATTCGGCCTAGTTCAAGTCCGTGGGCATCGCCTATTCTTCTGGTAAAGAAGAAAGACGGATCTATGCGGATGTGCATAGACTATAGGGCTCTTAATCAGATAACGATTAAGAACAAGTATCCGATGCCACGCATGGATGAGTTGTTTGATCAACTCTATGGATCGAGATACTTCACAAAAATAGACCTGAGATCTGGGTATCATCAGGTTAGAATAAAAGCAGAAGATGTTGCGAAGACAACATTTAGGACCCGTTTCGGGCATTTTGAGTTTTTGGTTATGCCATTTGGGCTAACCAATGCTCCAACGACGTTTATGACGCTGATAAACAGTATTTTACGTCCATATCTGGGAAAATTCGTAGTAGTTTTCCTAGATGATATTCTTGTGTACAGTAAGACACAGAAAGAACACATAGAGCATTTGCGTCTAGTGTTCGAGTTGTTGCGAGAGTACAAATTATTTGCAAAGAAGAGCAAATGTGAATTTTTTGAAACAGAAATTCACTATCTTGGCCATATTATATCCGCCGATGGTACGCGGATGGAGCCAGAAAAAGTAGAGGCTATTCTTAAATGGCCAGCGCCGAAGAATCTCGAGGAACTGCAGATTTTTCTTGGCATGTCGGGGTTCTACCGACAGTATGTGAAGGACTACGCGAAGATCGCAGTCCCGTTGACTGACCAGTTACGGTCAAAAACAAAAAACATTAGTTGGGGGGACGCCCAACAGAAGAGCTTTGACAAGCTCAAGGTGACCATAGCAGCTGCACCTGTTTTGACAATTGTCGATCCAAATGAGCCGTTTGTTTTGGAAACAGACGCTAGTAATGAGGCCATTGGGGCCGTACTTATGCAAAGGGGACGCCCAATTGCATTTGAAAGTAAAAAGTTAGATCATGCGCAGCGTAACTACTCGGCTTACGAGCGAGAATTACTAGCGATAGTTCATGCACTGAAAAAGTGGAGACACTATTTATATGGTGCCACTTTTGAGGTCCGGACGGACCATGAAAGTCTGAAATGGCTTTCAAGTCAAAATGAACTAAAGGGTAGAAAAGCTCGGTGGGCGGAGATTCTACAGGAGTTTGACCTTCAGATATCTTACCAAAAAGGTAAGTATAACGTGGTGGCAGATGCACTTAGTCGCATGCCACAGATTAATGAACTTAGTTTCACAGTCTTCAAGAATGATTTCTTGGAGTCCCTACGTGGTTTATGAGAGCATGATCCATCTTTTACAGAGGTCTGGCGCGCTGTACGCGTACGCACTTCTTCACAGACGCGACCACCTCCCTCGTTGGCACGTATTGCTAGTCCGGAGAGACTGGCCGAAGGTGCAACGGGAAGGGAAGCGAGAGTTAGTCCGGAGAGACTAGCCGTGTCTTCTGGGTATAGTTTGGAACCGGAGAGTTCTGACGTAGGCCCTTCATCACCTTTGACTGCCACGGCTTCAAAGGGGAGTGATAAACTTCGTCGGGGGGAGAAATATGCTAATTACTCCATTGACGACGGGTACTTACTCTACAAGGGTAGAATATGTGTACCAACTATTGGTGACTTTCGGGCCCAAATTCTTAAAGAAAGTCATGATAGTCCAAGTGCGGGTCACCCCGGGATTCAGAAGACCTATGCACTGGTAAAAAGACAGTTTTATTGGCCTAGTTTGTTTAAGGACGTCCAGACTTATGTGCTGAAATGCAATAAGTGCCAGGTCAATAAACATGAACGTCTTAAGGTTGGAGGACTACTCCATCCGCTGGAGATTCCTCAAGGAAAATGGGAAAGCATTTCCATGGATTTCATTACTGGTTTACCCAAGACGAGTCGAGGAAATGACTCGGTGTGGGTGGTAGTGGACAGGTTAACTAAAATGGCAAAGTTTATTGCCACGAAGAAAACTGTTAAAACGCCAGAGTTGGCAAAACTCTTTATTGAACATCTCTACAAGCTATATGGCCTGCCCGCAAATATAGTGTCGGATAGAGATAGAAAGTTCAACAGTCATTTTTGGAGGGAAGTCTTCAAAAAGCTGGATACTACTCTGAGTATGAGTACGGCAGATCATCCGGAGTCTGATGGTCAAACTGAAAGAGTTAACCAAATTCTAGAGGATATGTTGCGTTCTTATGTTAGTAAGAAGCAATCTAATTGGGAAGAGTACTTACCCTTACTGGAGTTTGCCTATAACAGCTCCAAACACTCAGCAACTGGATTTACACCATTCATGTTAATGTATGGATTCCAACCAAGATCTCCAATGGCTGTAGGCCTAGAAAAGGAGAAGATTCAATCTGTCAAGGATTTCCTTGAAGATATGAATGATATGCTCAGAGCCGCACGTGAGGATCGCGCTAAAACTTATGCGGATAAAGGACGAAGAAAGGTGACCTTTGCAGAAGGTGACTTTGTATTCCTCAAGGTTCTTGCGCAGTCAGAAACCATGAAAACGGGAAAGTGTGATAAATTTTCTCCGAGATATTGTGGTCCTTTTAAAATCCTTAAGAAGATTGGGGACGTAGCATATAAACTTGAGTTACCGGAGAGTTCTCAAGTCCATCCTGTCTTCCATGTCAGTAAACTGAAGAAATCAGTTCACGGGTTAGAGAACGCAGTTTCTCCAGAGATTTTGGTGGACTTGATAGAACCACCAAAGATACCACATGAGCCTGAAAAGATTCTACAGTATCGTGATAGACAGACCCGACATAAAGTGTACCAGGAGGTACTTGTTAAATGGACAGATAGGGATGAGGAGGTAGCTATCTGGGAACGCCGTAGTGCAATTTCCAAAAGGTTTCCCCAGTTTGTTTTCGAGGACAAAAACTCTTCTTAAGGGGGGGGTAATGTCACGTAGGCTGTAATGCCTGTGTCCGACGGCAGACCGGATGGCCATATCCGGGGTTCAGTGGGAGAGGACGCCCATGCGGAGTCATGGGCGGCCAGGCTAGTGTGGACGGCAGGCCACACACTATATAGCCTGGGGGATGAGGGGCAATCCTCATTCTTCCTCTATGGCTGGGTGGTGAGCCAGAGGCCGTCCCCTCTCGTGGTAACGCCCGTAGCGGCGTTACGGATATCTAACACTTGGCTACATAAGAGGCAGGTCCATTTTCAGTTTCATCCATATGATGATGGAAAAAGATCCACTTCGCAGCACGTTTCCTCTCAGGCAAAGCTTTGCTTTGGTGGAAGGAACTCAACCCTAAGCCAACAACTTGGGCTGCACAATTCGAAGACGTTTTCAAGAAGGAATTCCTCAAGAAAGAGGATGATTATGATGTTGCCCGGTTTACAGCTTTGACCATGACCTCGCAGCACCTCACTTATGAGGTCTACCTCCAGAAGTTTAAGGACTTGCAAATGAAAGCTACAAAGATGGATCCCACTACTCTTTTGGGGTTCTTCGTAGCTGGTTTACCAGACTTTTACCGTTTACAGGTTAAAAATAACAAATGCAAAACATTGGACGAGGCCATTCATTCAGCTCGTATCTATGATGATACAATGGTCTCTTCCAAGTTGAAACCCGTTACCGAGCAGGGGAACAAGCATAAAAGAAAGTTCTCTACACCTATGGCTAACACAACTGAAGGAAAGTCTTCGGACTAACCTTCGAAGAATTCAAGTTCGACACCAGCGAAGAAGAAACGACTCCTTAAGGCTTTAAAGCTCAAGAAGGAGGGACGTTGTTTTATCTGCGAAGAAAAAGGACACATGCGTAACGAGTGCCCAAAGCAAAAGGGTGCAAAGACCAACGCAGGACCCAAGCCAAAGGCAGCTAACCAGTTGTCTTTGACAGGTACGTCAGTTACTGTACTTTCTCGCCCTAGTACATGCTCTGATTGTCTGTTCAACTCTAAAGTATTTGGCTTGCATGATCTTCTCCGAGTTTATGGAGAAGTGAATGGCCATAGAATTCACATTCTTCTAGACCCTGGCAGCTCACACAACTTTGTTAACTACAAACTTGTGCAGAAATTGAGTCTTGATATGACACCCAACGATCATACCTATGAGGTACGCCTACCTGCGGAAAAGCAAGTATGGGATCGAAAGGTGGAGATGCTTCCAATCCAGATTTAGGACTACAAAGATACTCTGGAATGCTATGTTATGCACCTAGAAAATGTAGACTTGTTATTAGGGATTGAGTGGTTTAAGACTCTTCAAGTCCAGATAGATTTTTCTAGTCATATTTTTTCTTTTCAGCATAAGGACACCCAGTATAGTATTTTAGGTGATTGTATACATCCCTCTCAGGGACCTCTTGTAAATACACTTGATTTTGGAAATATAATGGATTCTTCTTTGTATACCGCTTTCCATTGTGTATTGATTCCACTTTCTTCCTTTCTCATCCCTTCCATGGATGTCAATGAATTAAGTGTGTTTGAAAGCAAAGAATTACAGATTCTTGATTCGTTTCAAGATATATTTTCTAAGGAACTGCCATCGGGTTTACCACGTGAAAGGGCAGTCGGTCATCGTATTGACTTGATCCCTGGTGTCCATCCTGTCAGTATTCCACCTTACAGGATGAGCCAAGCTAAGAAAGATGAGTTGGCTAAACAACTCGAAGATTATTTGAGGATGGACCAGATCCGTCCAAGTAAATCACCTTGGGGTGCACCTGTGTTGCTTAGGAGAAAGAAGGACAACACCTGGAGAATGTGTATAGATTATAAGAGATTGAACAAGCTGACAATTAAGAACCGTTATCCTCTCCCTAGATCAGATGACCTGATTGATCGGTTAGCAAGAGCAAAATATTTCACGAAGATAGATTTACGTACTGGCTATCACCAGATACGTATTCATGGAAGGCATGTCGAAAGAACCGCCTTTCGGACTAAGTATGGCCATTACGAGTTTCTCGTATTACCTTTTGGATTAACCAATGCTCCAGCCACTTTCCAGCAAATGATGAACGATCTTTTTCATGAACATTTGGGAAAATTTGTGGTGGTGTTCCTGGATGATATTTTGATATATAGTCGTACTCTTGAGGATCATGTTAGACACCTCACGATTGTCTTATCTATTTTAAGACAGAATCGACTATATGCTAAGTTAAGTAAATGTGAGTTTTTTATGACAGACATCATTTACTTGGGACCACAAGATCACTAGAGATGGATTGAGCATTGACTATGACCGAGTTCAGAAGGTTCTGGACTCGCCCATACCGCGAACAGTGAAACAACTTCGTTCTTTTCTCGGTTTTGTTGTTTTTCTTCGGAAATCTGTGCGGGAGTACTCTCAGCTCACACTACCAATGACCGACTTATTGAAAGGTTGTGGACGTAAGTCAAATCAGCCTATCACTTGGAATAACGATTTGGATATGGCCTTCAGACTTTTGAAAGATAAAGTCAAGGAAGCACCTATCTTAGCATTACCCGATCCTAGTCGACCTTATGTTCTTGAAACTGATGCCAGTGACTATGCCATCGGGGCTGCTCTATTTCAAGATGGTAGACCGGTTGCTTTTGAAAGTAAAAAGCTAGACGACACTCAATCTCCTTGGCCAACCCTTGAGAAAGAGCTTTATGCTGTGATTCATGCTCTCAAGGTTCGGAGACATTATTTATATGGCTCCAAGTTTGTGGTATTGACTGATCATCAGTCAATCAAGTATGTGTGATGCGGATGATTTGAGAGAAAGGAAAGCTCGTTGGACTGAGTTAATGTTTGATTTTGATTTTGAGATTCGTTATAGAAAAGGGTCCATGAATAGTGTTGCAGATGCGCTTAGTCGAATTAGAGAGGTGAATACTTTGTCGTTCATCGAGATTTCTACTGACTTATTTCAGTCATTGAGAGGGCTTTGCAGGACTGATAACCCTTTTGCTCACCTGTACTCTTAGTGCAAAAGAAAGATGGTTCTTGGCTGTCAAAACCCCATCGGATCTCCTCGTGGAACGCTCCTGGTACGAGACTCGAAACTTGCAAACAAACAAACAACATGGGGGTGTAGGCATGACTCACCTCCCAACCATGATAGCCGTGGTGGGCAAGCCCACTGTCTTGGCTGTCCCACCGAGCCACGAGCTGAGCTAACTAGGTTGACGTATCGACCAATCTCCTCCTCGCGACGTCCCATACTGCTACGAAGCTACCCTCGTGGGTCTCTCTATTTGGTGGGATACTCCCCGGAATTAGATCAATAGCATGATCTTCTGGCCTTTCCGGAGGAAGTTCTCCTGGTAATGACTCGGAAAAACAATCTTGGAACTCACGTAAGAAATCAGTCCTGTCTTTATCTAACATAGATAAATTAGATTTAGACTCATCATCTTTTGCATCCTTTACAAAAATCAAGTACGCGGAAAGATGCTTTTTCATTACTGATGAAATTACCGAAGCTGATACAATAGAAACAGATTCCCCTTTAAGCTTTACATCCAAAATATGCTCTTTCCCTCTATGAGTCAAAGTAATCTTCCTGTTGTATGTATATGGCACCATGGCATTCCCAACAAAACATCACATCCATCAAGTGGCATGATAAAGAACTCCTCACTGTCCACATAACCCTGCACATGAAGCCTGAGCTTCCCAATAATAGGAGTAACGGGTTCTGCATACCCAGGACAAGCCATATTAGCCTCATACAAAGGCCCCATCTCCTCTGCACGGATCCCCAATCAGCCAACCAAATCCGGTGAAATAAAGTTGGCTCTAGCACCTGTGTCAAAGAAAATCAAGGCATTTTGATCTCTCACTTTGCCCCATGCCTTGCACAACTCAGTCTCTTCACCACCTAGCTGTTCCTCAACAAGATCAAGAACTAACCCTGCAAAAGGTTTTGGTTTCTTAGACTTAGGCTCCCCTTTAGTGTCAGAGTCCTTTTGGGACTTACGCTTAGGACAGTTAAAAGACATGTCTCTCCTCTGTACAGTAAAAACATTTCCGAGCATCCATCAAAGCCTCTCTCTCCTCAGGAGGTTTCTTGGGCATTGGTAACTTCTTATACCGCTTCTCTGTAGACCCTTTTGCATCACGCGAAGCATGCCCTGACTTTTCAGATTTCTTGCTTGAGCTTTTACTTCCTTTAAATCCAGATGAGACTCCAGTGAGTAACGCATTTGCCGTCATAGCATTCTCTATCATCAGCAACATGTTTGTTACTCGAGTCTTTATGCAATAGTCACGCACTTCCTTGGGCAGCCCACAACAATACTTCTCCACTTGCTCAGACAAAGGCACTGCACGATAAGAAGTAACTCGGAGTAAAGCTTCCCAAAACTTCTTATTATAATCCTCAAGATTTTCACACTTCGATACATCCAACTTGTGCCATGCTGTCATTACATCCACCTCAAAAGTAGATGTAAGCCATACGGAAGAGAACACCTGTTTAAATTGTATCCAAGTAAATGGTGCTATGCCCTGTAAAAGAAGAGTGGACCACCACTGCAATGCATTGCCTTTGAGAAAAGTCGCAGCTTTTCTCACCTTAGAGGATTCTCTATAATTTCCACCAGAAAAAGCAGCATCAAACTATTGTAAAAAGGTAAGTGCCTTAGCTTATCTTTGGCCCCACTAAACGTGTCAAATTTCACTGCAGCTCCCCCTTCCTTATAATCCTTCGCCTTACCCATAGGCGTTAGAAAGGCACCACTATTGCCCTGAGGTGGGTTCTTAGAACGCACTTTCTTCTTCTTCTTTTCAGGCTCAGAACGGGATCTCATAAATTCAGCAAACTTCTCACTTTGAGTGAGCTTCATAAACACATCCATTACCCCTTCCAAACGATTTTTAAACTGAGCATCATCTTCCTCTTTACTAGGCATGTCTTCTGGCTGTGTTACATCCTCATATTGTGCATCTTCTGCAGCTTGTTCTCCTACAAAAATATCCTCAGATTCATTTCTCTCAAGAGAGGCCTCTTGCTCTTCCTCTTCATCATAAAAATATTCATCTTCTGTGTCTGACATATCGCTGAATTTTTCAGCAATGGCTTTCCTCAAGACAACCACGAGCTCACCCCCTTAAGAAAGTTGATGATGGGTCCCGGCAACGGAACCTTAAAACTGGCCTCTAGTAGAAACCAAAGTGCGGTAGACTAGCAGTCACCTATCCAATTGTAGTCCAGACAAATAACAAATGAACAGGAGCTAGAATGCTCCAGAACAAAAAGAAAAACGACACCTGTTGGCCCCAAAGCTTGGCGCCCCTTTCGGTATTTCTTTATTCAAAATTCAATGGAAAGTTTAACTGAGTACAACAAAGCCAGTCAAGGAAAGTAAACCTGCATGTCCAATCTGGCAGCCCTCAAGACCTCTTAGCATAGAGGATTCACATACAGATCTGTGTCCCACGAAAGCAACACACTGTGGTCTCCTCTAATCAACCAAGACAATACAACACGGCAGCCTTGAGCACGCATCTGGCTGTTCATGTTCATGGCTTCAAACTCAGCCCAAGTACAAATCCATTGTCCAACTCTGTTTCCACCCTTCAAACTGCCATACCCCTCCTCTCACAAAGGGCCAGAAGAAACAACTCTGTAGCAGACATAAGCCAGTGGAAAGAAAGAGAGAAAGATATGTTCAGAGTTTACTAACTGTTATGCGCAGTTCTGCACTGGATGGATTGACCGTACCAGTCTGTACTTGCAGCCGCCTGTGTCAACAACTCTGCAGAACACGTGTGCACCTGTCCGTACAGATTTGTACTTGCAGCACACACCGCCTCAGAACTGTACCTGCAGCCGCCTACGTCAGCCAGTCAGCAGCAGCCGGACTAAACCTGTCTATACCCGTATGCACTTGCGGCTGCCCTTGTGATGCGCCGCCTGTACCAGCTGTACAGGACTGAACTGTACCCGCCTGTACCTGCTGGACAGGACTGTCAGTACCCGCATGTACCTGTCCATACAGGTCTGCACCTGCAGCACACGTGTGTGTCCAGTTTCCTGCAGGTGACCAGTTCCAGTTCCCCTCCACGCAGCGCAGCCAGTAGTACTCTCCACGCAGCCAGCTGACTCCTCTTCTCCAAAAAGCAAGAGAGAGAGAGAGATGGAAAGGAGGCATGTACTCCAAAAGTGGAGTAGCCCTCCCTCCATAAATATCTTAGGGCCCTTTAAAGTTTATTAAACTTTCTAAGGGCCACCCAAGATTTATTAACCTTAGAAACTTAAAAACCTTGGTCCCCATTCATACTTGGGGCTGTCCACACATATTTCTTTTGTCCGGACACCCAAGTATGCATCTTTAAAAATTTATCTTACATTTATCTTGCTCACCAACCACCATGCTCACACTTATGCTGTTCCACTTTCACGGGGTCATGACAACTTCAGCTTCAGTCATTACATTTGAGATGTCAGTCCCTATTCAGCAAGACGTATTTGACAGCACCTCGCTTTTGTTATGCACCGGCTTGTTGAAACCCAATAATGGTATATACTAGTGGAATCATTGAGTGGTAAAACTTGTGTGGCAACCAGCAAAAGGATGTGCTAAACAAAGAAAAGTCAATTCAAAGTGTTGGTACATCTTTAAAATGAGAAGCAACATCATAAAACCCCTTCAGTTTTTCACAAAGTCAGAACTCTACATAGACATGACTAGTTCAAAGGGAGTGGACAACTGAAGTCTCCAGTACCTGACCGTACAAGTGAACTGATTGAGCATCATTGACATGGTGGATATGCCAGCCAAAGAAGGCTCAATTCAAAGCAGTAATATTATCCCTAAGTGAGAAGCATCACCATAGTCGGCAGTTCAAAAAAAGAAGACAACTATCTAAAGTGCCTGACACTACAGTTGAATTGATAAGTATTTCCTCAAGTAGCCTTAACACAATGCACTACAGTTGAATTGATAAGTATTTCCTCAAGTAACCTTAACACAATGGATCATGTTTTGAGCCAGACCATATGTCCGATAACATATCATGGCTGAACTACGGCTTTGGTATACAAAGGGGAGTTGCAAGTAATGCACGTCTAGACACACAGCCCAGATCACACTGCTGAAGCCATAACGAATCTTGTTCACGTGACACCTCGAAGGGGTGTCATTTCACATATGCATGCCGCATCACACTGCTGAATCTTGTCGTGTCACACCTTGAAGGGATGTAATTTCACGTATGCATGCCACTAGGGCATGTTAGCACTCATCCTTAAACCAAAAACCAGCATAGCATAAAGCAGTTACAAAATTACAACACTAACACGCATTTGAAGACAATTAGAAGAAACCATACAAATATTATGCAGATGTAATGCCTTTATGGCTACTTAAATTTTGTATTATCATCAAAGACCCAGAAAAGATTATGCAGATAGCATGTTGCATGCCCCAAGGAGTATGCTAGTACCCATTCAAAAGAAAGAAAGCATAAAAACTGGCATAAAATAAAGCAATTATTTAATTGCAAAACTAGCACTCACTGCATCCATCTTTCTAAAACAAAAGGTGCAGCATGTGATCAGTACAAAGATTATGCTGATAATAGAAAGTAGCATGTGCCTACATGGTCAGGTAAATTTGGTCTCATCGAAAACCCAAGGCTCGTGTTGGAAGAGCTCCTTGCCATTCATTCGGACTCGGCCTGCCGCGATGTCTTCAGCCCTTTTTCTTGCCATCTCTGCTGCTTTGGCAGATGCGTCGGCATCCTGTAACAACCCATTACGCAGAACGCTGTCTTGGGATTGACCCTGTTCGTGAATGAGATTTTGGATTGAAAAAACAACAACAAGAGCCTACCTTCTTTTGCTTCCATAGACTGAATTGCGACGCAGTGATGGCGGTTCGAGCGGCAACGGGCTGCTCAGGTATGCTTTCTTGACCCATCAGACACAAAAAGAAAACACTGTGAGAGAGAGAGAGAGAGAGAGAGAGAGAGAGAGAGCGGGGGGAAACAATGTAGGTACGTGTGTGTGAATGTGTGCATATAATAAAGACGATTTCATGCAACTTTGAAGCAAAAGAAGTAAACAACGCAAGGTCCACACCTCATGACTCATTATCCTAAGAAGTCATTTGATATTAATGGTCTGTAAAAACAATTGTGAGAAAGGATCTACATGCCCCTCACGTGGGGTGTATGTGGTCGACCCATGTGCTACCAAAATATGCCTATAAAATGTTGGATGGCCCTCAATTATCAGTACTAGCTAGCTCTCTAGCATACCGGGGGGAGGGGGACTTGGAAGTGTGTTGAGATGGGAAGTCCATAGAAAGAAGAAGCTGGTTTTGAGGATCTGCATGGCCCTCACGAGGGGTGTATGTGACCCATGTGCTATCGAAATATGCCTATAAAATGTTGTATGGCCCTCAATTATCAGTACTAGCTAGCTCTCTAGCATACCGGGGGGAGGGGGACTTGGAAGTGTGTTGAGATGGGAAGTCCATAGAAAGAAGAAGCTGGTTTTGAGGATTTGCATCATGAAGGCCCACATGGCAAAGAACTTTGACTTGTCCTAGTGCAAATATAAGCTTGTGAAGGTTGCCTCACATAGCCCGATCAAGGACTCTACACAAGTTACACAACCAGTTATGCAAATAAGGCATTCTCTCAAATGTGTTTATTAAAAGAAAGAGATTGTTATTTTTTTCTTTGGGGCTAAAGTTATGTTCTTTTAATCACATGTAATTTTTAATTATACACATAAATCCAATGGGAATCTAGAAGAGGTTTCTTATACTCTTCACCACCTTGGTTTAGAAAAGTCAAGGATCTGCAAATTGTTGGTGCTTAATTGTGGATGATATTGCATTTGGATGTTATTATATGTGCATGTGATTGCATGGTACTCTATGCCCTTTGCATGTCATTTAAAGCCTTTGCATGTGACGGCATATCATTGCATGTGAGTACATTAACAAGGTGAATAACTTCAAGATGTATACATACAAGCTATCTACTATGCCTTGCGTAAGAAGCAATGAAGAATGTAAATTTATTAAGGTCCATAATTTTTTAATTATGATTGAGATCATGGCCTAATTATTTGAGAGGAAGAGGGAGTGAAAGAGATAAGAACATGACGCTGCTATTCAAAACATACAATAAACCAAGAATTTGACATAATTAATCAAAACAACAACAAATCCATAATTAATACAAAAGACAAGGCAATCTATAGTTGAAACCACTTTATTCCAAAAAAAGATTATTACATGGGCTACTGCAATCTAACATTGATCAAAATTGAAAACATACTATAACTACCTACGAATCCTACACCTATACACTTTTTAGGCTACTTTATTCTTTAACTCCTCCCGTAGGGGCTCCTCCGTCTCTTCAACAATATATCCGAAACTTCGCTAAGTACTGATGGCACTTCCAATATTTATGTTCCACATGAACATATCTCCAAAATCAATAAGCTCATCCACTAGCATCTTTGTCCAAAGATTGCAAGCCTTTGCTATGATTATGAGATGTTCTGTTGCATCTCCCCCCATTTTGGTGCATAAATCTTTACAAACCTTTCCAGGGTTTCTTTTAGAGTATAGCTAGGGCCATTAAAGATGAACAAAGGTAGTTGATAGTAGTGAGGGTTGTAAGGAAGAGAACGATAGAGAGGGAGAGAAATACAATGAGAGGGAGAGGAAGGCAACAAGATTTGGAAGTGAGGATTAGAGTAAGAAGTAGGGGTCAAATTTATAGATACACAAAGCAAAAAGCAAAAAGCTACTTTGCATGGTTACCCACCAAATTTAGAAAAGTAGATGCATGGCTTTTCCCTAAATTTAAAAAAGTACATGTATGACTTTTTCCTAAATTTAGAAAAGTAGATGCTTGTCTATCCACTTTTTTTAAAAAAAAAGTAGATGAATGGAATGAACATATTCAAGACATTGATATATAACCATATTAATTGTCTAAAATATTAAAAAAATAAAAAGTAAATAGTCCTTGCTAGAGAATTAAGACATTGGACATTTTATTATTGCAACATGAAGAATCTTTTCAAAACTACAATATAATGTCATCAACAATACTAAGTCCTTTTCACATTGTTCTCCTGCTGTGTTGAACATTCTCATTAGGTCCTCCTTTTTTAGAGTGGGTTGATGTATAAACATATTATGGTTCGCATCTAACCTAAAGATACACAAATATACAAAGTAAAGGTGCTTGTATGCATAATATGGTCGTCCAGCACCTACCACCCTGATTTAAAAATCGAGACATGTGCATAATGGATTCTTTCCCATAGTCACCCAGTATTTTTCATTGTGTACTAGTGATTCCTCAGTCTCAATTACAAACACTTCAATCTGCCCGACCTTAATAACCAAATGCTCAAAGACCGTAACTGTACTTGAAATTGTCAAATCTATTCTCTTGGTTGCCATATCTGATATGCCACTTTTGTACCGTGTTGACCGTTGGCCTACATCATTTGCTTCTTGGCATTGTCCCTTTTGCAGCACAAACCCACCAACCTCCAATTCTCGGATCTCATCCACAATCAAGTTTGTACCTCGTCCCACTGGCCAAACAACCGGGGGTCTAGTAGGTGATTGACAGATGGTATTACGTACTCTCCAAGTATGATCCATGTTGCTGTTACAAAACCACATGAACCGATGCCTTTTCCCCCTAGACCATTCTCTCATACCATAGAAAGAAGGAGCTGGAACGCCTTGCCCGCAGTTCTTGATGCTCTTTTTGCACATGCCATCTTGGCCACCTAACCATCCTTGGTAAGTTACTTGCTATGTAGAGATGTTTGATGTATAGCCCACATTGAATCGTGTCTATCACTCTCCCATTATTTCTTACAACTTTGCTTCAATTGTCCTCCCTCTGCATTTTTTTGGCCACCTGTATCTAAAGGAATAGTGGGTGGAAAGCTTAATCTCCTACCTTGTTTCTTGTGTGGCTGGTTTTCTGTGGCATACTCTGAATGATGTAACGAGCTATCTTCGTCAAGATTTATAACTGTGGGTTTTCAACGTCGGCTAACAGTAATGTTATCACCAAAAAAGTTTGGTTGCACATGCATTGGTGTGCCACTCACTACTTCCCCCACCAATTTGCTAGTGCTTGACGAACTTGGAGCTTTTGATGTTTTGGCCTTTTCCATCAACTTTGTTATTATAGGGCCTGCTCTATGATATTTACCTTGCATGAATGCATGCTCTTTATGGATTGCAAGAGGGCATTAGCGAGGTCTAAAACAACTGCATCATATAAAGAGATGGTTCCGCTAAAACCCTCTCCTACTAACCAACTTGCATGCTTCGTTTCTACTAGATTGATAGTCGGCACGCGTGGCACACAAGAATCATCGACATCCTACAACAGGAAATTAAGTTAATTGCAAGCTCCAACCACATTCTATAACCAGATAGTTAAGTTGATGATTTAGATTCAAAATACAAGCTATTCTTTTCGAGAACCAAGAAAATAATACTTACCCCTACAAGATGTTTCCTCCAATGGGCATATCTAGTATGCCACCAACTAAGCCAATAATCCATGGCTGGTAAGTTTGCATTAGTGACATTACCGTTCATCCACCACGATCTAATGTGTCTGTATTTTAAAAGTGTCTCTTCCTCACTCAATGCACAATGCCACTGACGACATAGTCGCTTGTGCTCTTCCTGAAAATTCCTTACATATTGTACTATATGGATGTTCAAGCTTTGTTCCCAATGAAAAAGACACGAATGCTCACGACCTTCCAATATATTCTCTGGTCCATTATGATAGACTGTCCTAACTACCCTCTAGTTGGCTCATCAGCCACATGAAGCCAACAAAATCTAGCTTGAAGAAGCCTTTTTGGACCACAACATTGTTAATCATCTCCTAGAAAAACACTTATGCCACTCTGTCCTCCTCTTTCATTTCACAAGTTGCAATTGTCATGAGCTCTTTGCAAGCTGCATGCCATCATACGATAATTGAAAAAGTACTAAAAAAAGATCATTTTTTTCCAAGAACTTAACAAGACCAAACTCTACCTTGAATCATATACATGTGCAACCATTATTGTCCATCCTCTTGCACACGCTTGACGTGATCAAAACAAACCCAAGCCTTCCTCAAATCCACGTCTCCTATTTATTGCATATGGTTCACTAGATCTAAACCTAATGCATTTCCTATGTGGTTGACATTTTAAACACATAACACTGGTCTGACTCATCCAAAGCTTGCCCAAGAAAACGACTACCATGGAAGAACTCAAATGCACATGTATTGTCTCTTCAATTCTATGATACTTGACTCTGCTCCTTGCACTGAACTATTGATCTTAGAAGCACGCACCATCCTCCTGAATCTACAAGAGAATTGGACAACTTAACAAACTATGTAAATGTTCATTCACACAAGAATTACCAAACAATTAAAATCAATATGGAAAGAACATTACCTTTGAAATATTGAATTAGGGGATGCATGTGTTCTAATAATAGTGACAACTCCATGTTGCTAATATTTGATCCATTCTCCGTATGCTTCCTGACAACTACATCCAATACAAGTTGTTTGGTGATATCCATTTGTACCTTCCTTTGAGTACTTATAGCAACCTCTGAAACTACCTCTTGCACAAGTTCTCTTATCTTTTGCAATGCCTACCTTAATGTGCCCCTTTGCACCTCATGCAAATGTTCCCCTTGATGTATCATAAATCTCGACATATGTAGATTAGCAGGCATATAATAGTATACCATAGCATTACACATTCCTCTATATACAGGTTTGTTCTTGCAGTAGAAACAAGTTAGTGATCCATATCCATCCGTTGTTAACTCTAGAGAGGGAAACAAGTTAGTGATCCATATCCATCCGTTGTTAAGCCTAGAGAGGGAAGTTTCTATGTGAGCTTGCCTATTATGTGAAAAATTACAAAGTTCCAATAAATACTCTTATAAATCAAAGTTTACTCAAATTAAGCCAAGACAATAAGCTTACCAATCCATGTTGTTGTTGTATTCAGTGTACCGTTCATAGTTTTGCTTCCACACAAGGCATAAGTGCACTCAAATAAGCCTCCACAAGAATTTTCGTAGAACTCCAAGAAACTTCACATGACTCTCTGTAGGTTTCACCCAACAATGGCCATCATGTGCTTGCTCCATTCCTTGCATTTTGGAGAGCTGAAGGATCACGTACATTCGGCAACTCAAAAGCTACATTACCATTATAGATTTGAGGAATCTCTTCTACTTTCTCAATATGTGTGCTTGCTAATAACAATCTACGATGAAGAACACTAGCATGAGATTCCTCAGATAATAAGTATTTGACCACACTCTTTTGAAGTGGTGTACCCATGGGAGAATCTCCTATTATAAGGTCAATAATGAATTTTTTGGGGTGCTTGCTGTAGTGTTGCTTGACTCTCCTATTATTGGAATAACAAGGTAAGGTATTCTGTTGTTATATCTTTATCAAAGATATAACATGATTCCTCTCTAGCGGGTCTAGATGACTGGATAGGTATAAGATGTTCTACACCATCATCTTGTGGTTTGATTGCAAAAACTTTCAATCTAGAGTGAGGATATAATATTCCATCAAAATCATCAGGTTTAGTAATTTAATAACAACCCTGTACAGTTCTAAACAAACAATAGGATCACTCTCCAAACCTCCCACAAAAATGTGAAAAGAAGTGTTCTCCATGACAAGAAAAGCTCTAAAAAAACCATCTCACAAACATACAGCAAACTAATGGCAACGAATTTAAAGTCTAAACACGAATAATATACATATTAGAAATTTTAAAAATAATTATACTCATTTTTTAAAAATGATCATTATAAATAATGTCATTAATATATAAAATCTCAAATTAGTTTTCAATAATTATTCTATGCAATAAATGCCTGCATAACTACCTCTCATTTAATGATTATTCCATAACTAACTCCTATATAATGATTATTCTATAACTAACTCTTATATAATGATTATTCCATAACTAACTACTATATAATGATTATTCCATAACTAACTCTTATATAATGATTTTATAACCTTTATATCTATGCTGTGATCCCAATTTAAGCTATAACCTTTTTGTCATCTCTTTTATGATTCCATCCATTTTTATTTCAAATAAAGAGTACATCCTTATATTGCCCAACAATACATGGGAGAATTTAAAAAGATTCAAAATGCAACATTTGGGCATGTCTATCATCATCATGGTCATTATCATCATCATGGTCTATCATCATCATGGTCATTATCATCATCATAATAATAAGGGCCTCTCCTTTAGGTTTTACCACAGTTTTTATTTAGGTTGGTAGGGTCAGTAGCCTTCCAAACGTTCTTATGCTTACAATGTACAAACTTATAAAGGCCTTCACTTATTTTCGACATAGAGAGACAAAGAAGCTTGTCGATTCCATCAGTCTCCTCCATTCTTTGAAGGTCCTTAAATGTGCAACACAATGCACTATCACCACATTGCGGAGGAATGTAACACACATGTGCACATGCATAATTGAAACTATACATGTCATGCTTAGCATATTTGTGTAAGTATGAAAAACATCAAGCATTTTCAAAATACTATAACTTAGAAGTATGGGGGGGTGACTAAGGGTGACACCCCCCCCATTTTCAAAATACCATAACTTAGAAACATGGGGGGGGACTATGACCCCCCAGTGGGTGGGTGCTCCTAGTTGGTGACTCCCACCCCCCATTAAGGACGGAGTCGCGCTTAGTGGGGGTGACAAAGGGCAATGGTCTCGCCACCCCCCACTAAGGGGGCGACGTCACCCTTAGTGGGGGGTGGACTAAGGGCGACCATCGCCCTTAGTCACCCTCGTGTTGCCCTACTAAGGGGGTGTACCATCACCCTTAGTCACCCCCGTGTCGCCCTACTAGGGGCGATGGTCACCCTTAGTGGTTGGGTAACCCCATTAAGGATGACTGTCGCCCTTATTGGGGGTGCCCACTAAGGGCGATGGTACCCACTGCCCACTAAGGGCAACTAGGGAAACCCCACTAAGGGCAACGGTCACCCTTAGTGGGGGTGCCCACTAAGGGCTCATGTTGCCCTTAGTGGGCACCCCCACTAAAGGCTCCCCCCCCCCAAAACATAATGCGCCCCCCTCCCTGCAACACAGCAGCCCTCCCTCCACTAAAAACAACGCGGCATTCCTCTCTCCCTTCCTAAACAAAATGCGCCCCCCCTCCTCTCCTCCCCCCCCCCCCAAAAAAAAGTAAAACGCCCTCTCCCTCCTAACAACAAAATGCCCCCTCCCCTCTTTAAAAACAAAACTCTCACAGACTCTTGTTCTCTCTCTCTCTCAGAGATTCTCTACCTCCCTAAATCCTAAAAGGATAGCCCTCTCTCTCTCTCTCTCTCTCTCTCTCTCTCTCTCTCTCTCTCTCACTAATCCTTTCTTCACTCTCTTTTTTCCTCTCTCTCTCTATACTTGTTCCTCTCCTCTCTTTTCTTCATTAGTTCTTCTCTTCTTCTTTGTTTGTTCCTTCTTTCTCTTCTTTCAAAACCCTATTTTTTTAATTTAATCTTTTTTTTTCTCTATTTATATCACCTCTTTTTATATCTATTGCTTTTTTGCTCTATTTTTATCTTTTGCTTTCTTATATCTTTTAGGACTCTTTCTTCCTTGTTCATTCTCCTTCTTCTTGTATTACTCCTCATGGCATCTCCCCAATTCCAAAGAGGGACACAAGTATCCTTGATGTTCAATGATATCAAGGTAGCTACTAGGATCGTTTTGCATGCAGATCCCACCGTGGATACTCTCCATGGAATTGCTTTGCCGTTTTATCCTTGATGTTCAGTGATACCAAGGTAGCTACTGGGATCGTTTTGCATGCAGATCCCACCGTGGATACTCTCCATGGAATTGCTTTGCCGTTTGGTCTATTTATATCACCTCTATTTATATCTATTGCTTTTTTGCTCTATTTTTATCTTTTGCTTTCTTATATCTTTTAGGACTCTTTCTTCCTTGTTCATTCTCCTTCTTCTCGTATTACTCCTCATGGCATCTCCCTAATTCCAAAGAGGGACACAAGTATCCTTGATGTTCAATGATACCAAGGTAGCTACTGGGATCGTTTTGCATGCAGATCCCATCGTGGATACTCTCCATGGAATTGCTTTGCCGTTTGGTCATGTTGGCGTGTCAATATAGAAGATGTTAAAGTGGGAGAAGTTCCTCTTTATTTTTCCCTCGAAGATGGTGATATCGACAAGTTAAATCAATCCAAAAGGATATATCATTGTGTGGCCAACCAAAGATTGTGTAAGTCTTATTTTATCTCTCTCCATCTTTCCAATTATGCTAATTTTTAGTGATTTTTTTGAGAGCAATTTGTCTTGTATATGTCGATGTGTTTAGATTATTACAAACACATCAATGGAAACCCCACATCCAAAGCGTGCAAAATGTGTAAAAAGCACACGTGCTAGGCAAGCAAGCCAAGAAGTGACAAGTACCAAGAAGATGAAGAAAGTGCAAGAGGAATATGATGATTGGAGTCCTCCTCCAAGGAATCCAAGTCGAATTGCTAAGTCTTCAAAAAGAAAGGTGCTTCTTCAAAAACCATTAAAGAAACTAAGGAAGTAGGAGAGGTGGACGAGGGAATTGAAAAAGAAGGCGAGATGAAGAGGGTTTCATGGTGACTCATGCAACTCGCTTGCAAGATTAGAACTCCTACAAGACAGTCTCTTAACAGAGTGAAGGTAATTGTTAACCATTTTTTTATCAAATCTTACATAAGGTATCTTTTGGATTACCAAGCATAATGTGTGTGTGTGCATTGCAGGTGGTGAAATCCACTCCTTTGCCACCTATTCCATTGTTCAGACTTGTGCTTAACCCCTTTATATGAAGAGTGCAGTTTAGGTATAAGAAGCTGGCAAGGGAATTTTATACAAATGGCTATGTTGCCGATAGATGCAGGTTCATTTGCTCTATCTCCTCATCCCATAATCCTGTTAGAGAAGTCACTCAAGATGATGTTATTGCATGGGATGACATCTAGCAATTGAAACACGAGGAGTTCAAGAATATGATCAAAGGTACAGAGTGGGAATTCATGAGTAACAAGATACTGTATGTGTGAGATGTGCGGTTTAATTATGGTGTTGTGTTATAGATGACTAGTGAAGTTAATTGGGACGAGAAACTGGATTGTTTAACAAAGGATAGGCTATACAGCTTGGCAGCTAGGTTGTTGCCAAATGACCTCGCCGATCTTAAGAGAATGTACTTTGCTGTTCGAGGAAATGGTGGGATCCCTAAAGAAACAAGGTGTGGTAGCTTTGAACCTTGCTATCGCGTCGTCAAGGCTACCAAGCGTGCTGTGTATTTATAAATTGAACGGATGTAATAATGTGTAGATGGATTTGTAAGTGCCATGCAGAGAGATCTATTGCATATGTGCTTGCAATCTTAAAAGAATGGCGCAATCCAAAACATGAAAGCATTATGTATACACAACAGCAACTTCGAGACCTTTGGAATGCAGATATATACAAGAGATTTCCATTATTCCTTGACTTTCCAAGTGGCAAATTTCCCAAGAGCGAGAAGGAGATGTATACTTGGGCTTATAAAGCAAAGCAATCAACCATGGTATGAACTATACAATTAGATGTTTCACTTTAATTTAAATATTTTTTCTTATATCTTTTCGAATGGTGAATTCTATTATGAACCCAGATCTGTGACAAATCACATGTTCAAGGCAAGAGTAAAGGTCTTATGAAAGATGAAGGGGATGATGAAGATGAAGAGAATGATGAGATGATGAAGAGGATGATAATGATGAAGGGGTAAAAGTGCCAAAAAAGGATGCAACGAAGGGAAAGGGAAAAGGAACGTCACTACAGGAAGAGGACGACTCTGATACCTCTCCATTAGAATATGACGAAAGTGATTCTGATGATAGCACACGCAAGATTGAGGCAACCCCAAAAGTTGAAGAAGTTGGTCATGCAGCAACACAGACAGGGAACTCTTTTACTTGTGGTTCATTGGTATTATTGTTACATTTTTTGCATACTAACATAGATTAAGTTATGTATTTAGATAAGCTTGGCAAGAGGTGAAGCGCCAAATGCACCATTGCGACCAATTCATCCACCTAGCCTAGATGACCTGACTCCAATCCAAATGAATTTACCAGGATGATAGCACACGCAAGATTGAGGCAACCCCAAAAGTTGAAGAAGTTGGTCATGCAGCAACACAAACAGGGAACTCTTTTACTTGTGGTTCATTGGTATTATTGTTACATTTTTTGCATACTAACATAGATTAAGTTATGTATTAAGATAAGCTTGGCAAGAGGTGAAGCGCCAAATGCACCATTGCGACCAATTCACCCACCTAGCCTAGGTGACCTGACTCCAATCCAGTTGTTGTGCATATGTTGTGTGTGTGTATGTCATTCTTATGTTTTTTGTGTATGTTAGACTAATTAATGCCACGTAGATGGAGAGGAGTATGCATTGCTTCAGATTTATGAGACCATCTTAGATGACAATGGCTCTATTATTGTCATCGGTACTGTGTATCAAGTGGCACAACTATTATAGCTCACGCCGAGCATTCTGGCTTCTCCTTGGACACCTTGGTGAATGTGCGATGTACAACACAGATTGGAAGGGCCTTTGGACAAGAGGTAAGCAACACTATCCATAGAGGTTTCCATTGAGCATCACTTTTTGCTACAAAAAATCATCTCATACTCTTGTGCAGATACATACCCTCGTTGTTGCTACCTTCATGAGCACAGTTAGACAAAATCATACACAACCTTTTGCACCTGATTATATCATTGATCCTTGCAACTTGATACACTGGGATAGACACCCAGATGGGACAACATGGCGAGGTATGGAGTTAACTCTTCATGTGCTCCTAGATAAGGGCCTTACATTTTTTGGTGGAATTAAGAGAGATGTTCTCTTTGCAGGTGGATCTCAGCATGGATATGACTTTTGGGATAGCTTCTTGAGCCGTCATGTAAAGCAAGGGCAAGTGTTAGTAGAGCTTTATGCTGGGTGTCGAGATTGTGCCATGATAGCACAAAAATTAGGCATGAACATTATTTGTATTGATCCCGAAGAGGATGTAGTGGAGGGTGTCTTGATGAAGATTTCATTATAGTGCAGTAAACATATTTATTTGTGAATATTCAAGTGACTGGGTTATGATCTTATTTGTAGCAATTGTTTATGATTGTGTCATGATCTTATTTTTCATATTAAAAAAGAGAGAAAGAGGGCGAGAGCAACACATGTTGGGGGTTTGCAATAAGACATCATTCCCCTCTACAACGATATTTCTATACATACAAACCAATAAAGAATCAACATTTTTTTTATTGTGTGGATGAATAAGGTAGTGAAGCGTTTGTAGACTCAAGGATCTGTACACAAAACATGAGTTAAGTAGGCTTTGATGAGAACTGAGAAAGAAATATAGAGAGAGTGAGCAAAGATAAGGCCAGAAAGAGTGAGTGAGAGAGAAAGCGAGAGAGGGAGTGAGAGCAAAGATAAGGGAAGAGAGAGAGGGAGGGAGAGCAAAGATAAGGGAAGAGAGAGAGGGAGGATAAAGAGCTTGAGCAAAGAAAGGAACTAAAAGAGTGAGAGAGAAGGGTAGAGAGAAAAGATAGCGAGAGTGAGCAAAAAAAAGGACTGAAAGAGTGAGAGATAAAGATAGAGAGAGAGAGAGAGAGAGAGAGAGAGAGAGAGAGAGAGAGAGAGAGAGAGAGAGCGAGCGAGAGAGGGAGGGAGGTGAGAGTGAGTAAAGAGAAGGACTAAAGAGTTAGCAAAGAGAAGGAAAGAGAGAGATAGAGAGGGATAGAGAGAGAGAAGGAGAGCCAAGAGAAGGATAGGACACATACTGAAATACCAATTTCTCAATAATTCTCACCATGGCATGCAAAGTGCAAAAATGGACTCTGGAATAGGATCCCACTTTGGATCTACTTGTATCATTATTCCGTCACGATAAACAAACTGTCACGGTTTGGAAGACCATTTATGCATGTCTTTTCACTCCAATGTTTATTTCCATTATTGTTATTTTTTCTTGTTTGCATATAATACAAACAAGGGAATTTTGCATTGGAATCATTTGACACACCAAACATACACTTCAAAGTTTTTAGATCTCCTTCAAGATGCCATTCTACTAAGTACTCACCAAAATAATCAACCTTTAAAAGTTCCCCGCCACTTTGACGTCTCACAACTTCTGGTATCTCTATTAAATTGAAGAAAACCTTCAAAATCTCATGATCTTCCTTTGGTACCTCAAATGTAGCAAGCCACCATATTTCATTTTTGCTCTGTACACTAAAGTAATCTGAATGATATGACAAGATATTATGATTCAACACTATGTTCATGAGAGTCAAGTTTACTTGTTCTAGCGTCTGACCCTTTACAATTTCACTTTCATCAAGCTTAATAACAAATTTTAGCACACCACCACATTCTTCAATTGTCATATTATAAAATCTAACCATTGCAGATTGTACTTTGTATACATCCAACACAAAGTTATTCTTTTCATGTAGCTTGAATATTACCTCCTTTGAGACTACCTCCTTTGAGCCAATCTCCTTTAAGCTTGCCTTTGAGCTTATCCCTACACTTTGTCTATGAGTGTGCCTTTGAGCTTATCCCTACATTTTGTCTATGAGTGTGCCTTTGAGCTTAATTTACAAGTGTGTATGTGACAGAGATGTACATGCTCACTAATGAGCTCAAAGATTTTATCATTCAACAAATTTCGTGCCTATAGTACATGATAGGACTTTGGAAGAGATAAAACTCTTTTTCTCTTTAACACAGTCTTAAACCCTTTATCCAATTGCTTGTAAATCATAGCATACAATTGTGAGCTAATCCCCACTTTATCATCACAAATACCTTGAGCATCAGTGGGTGTGAAAGACTTCACCTCCTGCGAACAATTTATGGATATGTCCTTAGAGACTGATTTAAATACGGAAGATTGAAGTGCGGACTTTACCATGCCTTTTGTGAGTACTTTTGAAATTGCCATATCAACTTCATCACTTGGATTGGTAAACATTTATCTAATGTTCTTGCATGCTCTGATTTGACACTTCCATTGACCACCTCCAATGACCAATTTATCCATTGATTTTAGCTGTTTCACACGCTCATGTGGCCCTAATGGAGTCAACTTCTCTAGCATAGTTTGTATCTTCCTATTCCTTTGTTCTAAACTTTGCACATTAATAAACAACTAATCATTTTCTATTTGAACAACATGCACTGCATCCTGCAATTTATTACACGTAGTTTCCTTCTCAATCAATGCATTTGAGAGCTGCACAATCCTTGCTTCTTTGTTCTTTAGTAGGTGCTGTGAGTAGATGCATAAACACTATATACTTGGTTGACAAGTCTTTTTGTGTATCCTAGCAAACTAGCATGACCCTCACATACATACTTAATGAAAGATGTTAATCCTGAAAATTGAGGAAGCTGTTGAGTAAGAGGATCAAGTGGATATATTGATCCCTCTACCCAAAGATCAACATGTTTTTCACCTGCATCTCTTTGTTGTTGCATCACTGTTTGTTGCACTATATTAGCTTCTATCCTCTTATGTAAAGGTGCATACTCAACATCTAATTGAATGTGTATATCTCTTTTCATGTTCCTTCTTACATCCTGTATTGAAAATATATAGAAAATTAACCACAACACTTATAATAAAAAAATTTAACCATTGAATCTTAATCAAAAAAATATGACATTAATCCTTAAATAGAAAACTAGATAAATATAACATATTAAAAGTTAACATAGTAAACCAGAGGTAAACCATAACAGTAGCAATAACAACATATTAAATCATAATACACCAATTAAAGCATAACATCAAGCTTAACTATAAAACATTTTACGAAATTTAATATAACAATTTACATAACATTGAATCATGTCAATAAAGTAGATATAATATTAAACTTAAATATTGTACCATTACATTAAACATTAATTAAAAAGAAAACTATATTAGAAAACCATAAAAAGATATCAAAATACAAAAAATACCAAACCTCCATAGCTTTCTTCTCCTTTGAAGTTGCAGTAGAATGGGTATCTCTAAAAATAGAAAGCTTAATGAAGGGAAAGCTGAGTTTTTGGTTCCAACCAAATGGTACCAAAAAATCAACACACCCTTCATCGTCAATCTTGATCTCTACATCATGTTTTCTAATCGGTCTCATGCTTGAGAAGATCAGTGCCATAAATGCAAGAATGGAGGGAAAGGAAGAGATGTTCAAAAAAATAAAGGCAAGCTACACAATTTAAAGGCCGTACACTGAGATTCAAATTTCTCCTCTACAAAGGAGGGAAACTCGAAATAATACCCTAATCCCTCATAGCCCTACAAAAAAGAACCTTAAAAACATAATGGATAACTAAAAACATATAGACTAAGTCTCAAAGTTAAAAAAAGACTTGATGCTTGAGAAGATCAGTGTCATAAATGCGGGAATGGAGGGAAAGGAAGAGATGTTTAAAAAAATAAAGGCAAGCTACACAATTTAAAGGCCTTACCCATGGATTCAAATTTCCCCTCTGCAAAGGAGGGAAACTCGAAACAATACCCTAATCCCTCATAATCCCTACAAAAAGGAACCTTAAAAACATAATGGTTAACTAAAAACATATAAACTAAGTCTTGAAGTTTAAAAAAAAGACTTGTAAACTTAATAGAAATTGGAAAAAATGTACAGACATGCTCTTTAGGTCCTAATCTAGGCGTGGATAAAAAATAATTCAAAAATTTAAAGTCTACAAGTAGATATATGAATGAATTTTTTAATTGAAATGTAAAAACAGCTTAAATCCGTCAAATTTGATGGAATTTAAAAGGAAAAAGCTAGGAGGTTAATCAAGAGAGTCACATAAACAAGCTGCACGTTTTAAGCTCAAAGAAAAAAACACTTTTGTTATCTTCAAAATCTGGTCCCAATCTTAGACAAAGATATTGTCAGAATAAAAAAAATAGGTGAATCTATCTTTTAGATCCTAAAATAAAGAAGAGAGAGAGCTAATATTTTATAGTTCTTTTTGTACTTTTCCTTGATAGAGAGAGAGAGAGAGAGAGAGAGAGAGAGAGAGAGAGAGAGAGAGAGCCCTTATAGGGCCCCGTTTTGAGTCCATATTTTTCCTAATAGCCTTAGCAGGAAGGCAATTCTATTGGCCTGGACTTCACAAGGACATCCAAGAATATATTTTGCATTGTCAAAAATGCCAGGTCAATAAGATAGGCAGGCTATTACAAACATTAGAGACGGTAAGTGGGAAAGCATCTCTATGGATTTTATTGTAGGTCTACCTACAACTAGTAGAGGTCATGATGTCATCTGGGTTGTAGTGGACAAGTTGACCAAGATGTCTCAGTTTATTCCAACTAAAACAATAGTGAAAACACCAGAGTTAGCTTGGCTTTTCATTGAGAATATCTATCGACTTTATGGGCTGCCAGCCAATATAGTCGTGATAGAGACTAGAAGTTTAATAGTCACTTTTGGCAAAGCATTGTTCAAAAGGTTGGACATAGTGCTCAATCAGTATAAGCACATCTAACCACCCCCAGAGTGATGGTCAGATAGAAAGGGTCAACCAAGTACTCGAGGATATGCTAAAAGCATATGTGAGTAAACAGCAAATGAATTGGGAAGATTGCTTACTAATTTTAGAATTTGCCTACAATAGCGTGAAGCATGTCACCCCCAGAGTGATGATCAGATAGAAAGGGTCAACCAAGTACTCGAGGATATGCCAAAAGCATATGTGAGTAAACAGCAAATGAATTGGGAAGATTGCTTACTAATTTTAGAATTTGCCTACAATAGCGTGAAGCATGTCACTTATTACAGGCTTTAGTCCTTTCATGCTTATGTATGGTTTTCAACCCCGATCTCTAGTAGTAGCTGTGGGGTTAGCTACTAAAAAAGAATTCAAAAAATGAAAGATTTTCTACAAGATCATCACGATGTGCTAAAAATTGCTAAGGAAAATGTTAAATGGGCCCAAGATTGTTACAAGCATTATATGGATAAACAAGCCAAGTGATCACATTTGAAGAAGGTGACCAAGTATTTCTCAAAGTTCCCTCGAGTTAGAAAACTTTGAAGATGGGAAAAGTGCCAAAGTTGTAACGTAGGTATTGTGGACTTTTCACAATACTTAAGCATGTAGGTGAATTTGCCAAAACATTTCAAGGTTCACCCAGTTTTTCACGTTAGCTGTCTGCGAAAACGACTAGGTGAAGATGCCATTGTGGTGGATATAGGTGTTCTTGTAGATTTAATTGGGCCTCTGGTACTACCACACGAGCTAGAGCGCATATTAGATCATCAAGAGAAGCGAACTCGTCACAAAATTAGACAACAGTGTCTAGTTAAGTGGAAGGATAGACCAAAAGAAGGTTCAACTTGGGAGGATGTTAGTACTCTCAAGACCCAAAATTTTTCCTACCTTTTTTTGAGGACGAAAACTCCTCCAAAAAAGGGGGAGTAGTGTCAGGATACGGGTAGGACTAGGGCGATTTAGAGGAGTCCAGACATGTGTGGACGCTAGGGCTATTTTAGCCAGCTATGGTTCCTATATCCAGCGGTTGAGTTGTCCTATTCTTTTCTAGTAGTAGGTTCATGGAGGTCCCATGGGGAGCTCATAGGCAACTTGCATCTGTCATGAGAATATATTTTAAGTCCTCTAGAAAAATATTATTTATCCCCTCTTGAGTAATTTGGGGACGCCTAGATTACTCTTGCGTCATGCCGGCTAGGTTAATATCGTGGGTGACACCACTATAAATATTAATACGTGCGGTATATGACGTATGTTTGAGGCCACCTATGATTATTTCAGTTAGGTTTGTATGGCAGGGTGATTCCTGGGGTACTTACGCCTGGTAGTCATGAGTTGGTGATGATTTGTGCCTGTTTAATATTTGTGGGATTAATTCAATAATTAATTGGGCTTATATTTTCAGGTGATGAAGACTATGGGAATTGAAGAGTTTACTTTGGAAGAAATGTCTTGGATCATCACATTTCATTTTTGGCAAGCATAGTAGCTTGTAATCTTATTAAATGATTTTTCCATTTTGAACATTAGGAAAGATACATTTATTTTTGTGGAATTTATTAAAGCCTATGGCTTTACCCTAGTCCCAATTTGACACTCTATTTTTGTTAAAGAAGAGTGCCGTGCTCTCTAAAAAGCACATCTTGTATTTTGGGGGCTATGGCCTAATTTTGGTGAAAAGGAAAGCTAATAAAGAAATACTCTTGTGTGGGGAGAGGCCACGCACAAGAGGGGGGAAGATTGCACCCAATATGGTCTTTTTGGAGCTAAGTATTTTTGTTTAAGTGTTTAATTTTTCAATTGCTTTGATTTAGTTGAAGTTAACAAGCAATGGTTTTTATGATTGAATTAATTCTCTATCTTTCCACAATCAATTCCTAGAATAAGATTCCGGTTGCAGTGGTATCAGAGCTTGGGCTAGGAGATTTGTGGAGAAGGTAGGAAAGGGCTTCAACTTCTCAAAAATCAAGAAAGTGCAGGAATTTATCCAGTGGACAGAAGGGTGTTTTGCAGGTCTTTACCCAAAGGTCAAAGATTCAAAACTAGATCTACTCTCAAACCCACTCACCACCCTGCAAAACCATCCCTCTTTATCAAAAAGCGGTTTTCCCAAATTCTCAGTGAAATCAGAATCTGACCGTATGGATGGAATCCTCATAGCCAAAAACCTCACGGGTAACTCTCAGAAATCAGAAAGCTTCAAGGTTGAGTGAATCTATAATGGATGGAGCAGATAAATCCATGCAAAAACCATATTATAAATCTCCATAATCTTTTGGAACAAGGGGCACACGGCGGCAGCCTGCCGGCGCAAAAGCGTGGAGTGGAGAGAAAAAAAAAATTTCATACCTAATCTCCCTAAGCTAATCAACTCCTTAATCTACTCTCTAATCAATCTCACTTTTCCCAATCCCCATGCAAGTCACATCACTCCTTTTTCAACCTCTACTTTTCCCAATTTCCAAATTTGAGGAGAAATTCAAAGGTTTTACAATTCTGAAAATTTCTGGCTGCAGAAAAGTGATTTACAGGTTTTAAAAAGCTTGGAAATTGCCTAGAAAAGGCTAGAAAATTCCAAAATCACTTCTGAAAAATTTTGAAAAAATTCAGAAAAATATTACAGAGTTTGGGCAAGGTTTACAGGACTGTTTCAGCAGGTTTCAAAGTGCAAAAAAATTATTTCATCAACAATTCGATTAGCCCAAGACTCTTGAATCACGTGGAATCGTTCGGGATTTGTTTGAGGCGACGAGAATTCAACCCCAGCAGCAGCAGCTCGAGTCAACATGATTGAAGAAGATGACAATGAAGAAGAATCATTCGAGCAAGAGGGTAATTCCGATCCAGATTACTCAGAACAAGAAGGTAAACCTCATGTTCATTCTTTGCTTAAAATAAAAGGAACGATAAATGGACATGAAGTTCTTATTTTGCATGATGATGGTAGTACACATGATTTCATTTCTGAAAAGGTACTTAGAGCATTAAATCTTCATTCTTCACCTACGCACTATAAAGTCAAAGCAGCATTTACTGGAACAAAGTATAATTGCATGCAAGTAGTGAAAGATTTGGATTTATGCATCAAACCTTTAACAGAAAAAAAAAGGATTTCTTAGCTGCACCTATACAAGGGGTAGATATAATTTTGGGTATGCCTTGGAGACACAAATACAATCCTATGATAGACTATGACACTCATAGTATTTCTCTAAGGAAGGACAAAGAAAATATTATCCTCCAGTGTCAAGTCAAAAGAGAAATGAGTCCTTTGTTGAGTCACACTCAAGCAAAGAGAGCTCTAAGAAAAAGAGACAAAACTTATATGGTATGGGTTAACCAGCTTGATGCTAAGTTGGACACATCCAAAAGACCAAAGTTTGATTCTTTTATCTCCAAATTTAGTGACTGTTTCATGGAAGATCTGCCTCCAGGATTACCTAAGTCTAGGCCTGAGGATCATAGCATTGATTTATTGCCTGGAAATTCCCCGCCTTGTAAAGCTCCCTATAGAGTCAACAATTTAGAGCAAAGAGAAATCCAAAGCCAAATAGAAGACTTGCTAGAGAGAGGCCTTATTCGACCTAGTAGTTCACCTTTTGGAGCTCCAGTACTTCTTGTTAAGACGAAGAACGGAACTTACCGAATGTGTGTAGACTATCGTGCATTGAATAAGATTACTGTCAAGAACAGATATCCTATTCCTAGGGTAGATGATCTTCTTGATAAGCTTAGAGGATCAAAGGTCTTTAGCAAGATTGACCTAAAGTCTGGGTATCATCAAGTCCGTATGACTCAATCTGACATATTCAAGACAGCTTTTAGAACCCAAACTGGTCATTATGAGTTTTTGGTTATGCCATTTGGTTTGACCAATGCTCCAGCTACTTTCAGCCGTATGATGAATCGTATATTCCTTAAGTTTCAAAGTTTTGTTATAGTGTTCTTTGATGACATTCTTGTTTTCAGCAAGGATCGACAAGAGCATGAACAACACTTGGAACAAGTGTTCAATCTTTTGAGAGAAAATGAATTGTATGTCAATCCTGAAAAGAGTTCTTTCTTTCAAGAGGAGATTGAATACTTAGGACATATAGTATCGGCCGAAGGAATTCGTGTAGATCCTAAGAAAATTGAGTGTATTGCTTCTTGGCCTACGCCTAGAAACATACATGATCTTAGATCTTTTCTTGGCTTATGTAGTTATTATAGGAAGTTCGTCAAGAATTTTGCTTGTATTGCCAATCCTTTGACTGAACTCCTTAAGAAAGCTACAAATTTCAATTGGACTGAAAAGCAAGATAAATCTTTTGCAACACTCAAGAATGCTTTAACACAAGCACCAGTTCTTACACTACCTGATTTTCAAAGACCATTCTTTATAGTAGTGATTGATGCTAGTGGCAAAGGATTTGGAGCTGTTCTTATGCAAGACAACCATCCTATTGCATATCAAAGTAGAAAGCTTAAGCCTGCAGAGCAAAATTATAGCACTTATGACAAGAAATTAGCAGCAGTAGTGCATGCTTTGAAAATTTGGAAGCATTACCTAATGGGCTCTGAATTTCTTATCAAGACAGACCAACAAAGCATTAGGCATTTGCTTACGCAACCTCTTATTTCAGATAGACATATCAAATGGGCAGCTTTCATTCAAAGTTTCCAACCTATGATTCAATATCAACCTGGAAAAGAAAATGTTGTTGCCGATGCTTTGAGTCGAAGACCAAATATCAACAACATTTCTATAATTGAAAGTGAACCATTCGTTCTCATGAAAGAAACTTACGAAGTTGATCCAGATTTTTCTCAAATATGGATCAAATTGCGTGAAAACAATTGGACACCTCAAGGAAGTTATTCACATAATGATGGTTATCTTTTCTTTGAGAAGAGATTGTGTGTTACTCAACCTTACAGACAGCTTGTCTTGGAAGAGATGCACCAACCACCATTTGTGGGACATAGAGGAGTTTCCGCAACACTTCAAGTAGTTTCTCGAGAATTTTATTGGCCCCATTTGAAGAATGATGTAGCTAAGTTTGTAGCTGAATGTAACATTTGTCAAACAATCAAAAGCTACAAAGGCAAAGCTTTAGGATTGCTTATGCCTCTACCTATTCCTGATAGACCATGGGAACAAGTGTCTATGGATTTCATTACTGGCTTCCCTACTACTTCCAGTCACCATGATATGATTTGGACAATAGTGGACAGATTTAGTAAGCAAGCCTATTTCATTCCATGCAAAAAGACACTAACTTCTCAGCAAGCCGTGAACATATTTGTTAAGCAAATTTTTGTTCATCATGGTCTACCCAAAGTGATAGTTTCTGATAGAGATTCTAAATTTTATAGTCACTTTTGGGTTGCTCTTTTCTCAAACTTAGGCACTAAGTTAGATTTTTCCACGGCATTCCATCCGGAATCAAATGGACAAACCGAAGTTACAAATAGCACTATCTTAGATATGCTTAGAGCCTATGTTTCCCAGCAACCTAGTGCATGGGATAAGTACATACACCTACTCCAATTTGCTTATAATAATACTCCTCATACTGCAATTGGTCGAGCACCATTTGAGATCATCTATGGAAGAGCATTGCCTATTCCGGCTACTAGACTCTCTCATAAAATAGAAGCAGCCGACCAATATGTTAGAGACTTTGATCGCATTCTATCTGAAGTGCGTGATTGTATCCAAAGAGCTCAAGAGAAGTATACATCTCAAGCAAATAGGAAGCGCAAAGATTTTTCATTTCAAGAAGGTGATTATGTACTTTTGAGAATTGAAAAGCGTCGATTAAAGAGTGTGGAAAAATTCCCTGCAGTGAAGCTAGCGCCTAGATATTATGGGCCATTCAAAATCCTTCAAAAGATTAATGATGTGGCCTATAGACTAGAGCTTCCATCTAATTGGAATATCCACAATTCTTTTCATATCCATCTCTTGAAACCTTTTCGAGGAACACTTCCTACTCACCCAACATATGAGGAACCACCTCTTATTGAAGGAGAGGAAGAAGTACTAGTTCCTGATGCAATCATTGACCAAGAGATAACAATAACAAGGACAGGTAATCAATACTTCAAGTATCTTTTGACTTTTAAGAATCATCCACAAGAAGATGCTAAATGGATGCCTGAGAAATTTTTCCGAGTTTACCATGAAATCCTTCATTCTTTTCAAACCCAGCAAATCCGCAATTGAGGACAATTGCAAACTCAAGCAAGAGGGATGTCATGAGAATATATTTTAAGTCCTCTAGAAAAATATTATTTATCCCCTCTTGAGTAATTTGGGGACGCCTAGATTACTCTTGCGTCATGCCGGCTAGGTTAATATCGTGGGTGACACCACTATAAATATTAATACGTGCGGTATATGACGTATGTTTGAGGCCACCTATGATTATTTCAGTTAGGTTTGTATGGCAGGGTGATTCCTGGGGTACTTACGCCTGGTAGTCATGAGTTGGTGATGATTTGTGCCTGTTTAATATTTGTGGGATTAATTTAATAATTAATTGGGCTTATATTTTCAGGTGATGAAGACTATGGGAATTGAAGAGTTTACTTTGGAAGAAATGTCTTGGATCATCACATTTCATTTTTGGCAAGCATAGTAGCTTGTAATCTTATTAAATGATTTTTCCATTTTGAACATTAGGAAAGATACATTTATTTTTGTGGAATTTATTAAAGCCTATGGCTTTACCCTAGTCCCAATTTGACACTCTATTTTTGTTAAAGAAGAGTGCCGTGCTCTCTAAAAAGCACATCTTGTATTTTGGGGGCTATGGCCTAATTTTGGTGAAAAGGAAAGCTAATAAAGAAATACTCTTGTGTGGGGAGAGGCCACGCACAAGAGGGGGGAAGATTGCACCCAATATGGTCTTTTTGGAGCTAAGTATTTTTGTTTAAGTGTTTAATTTTTCAATTGCTTTGATTTAGTTGAAGTTAACAAGCAATGGTTTTTATGATTGAATTAATTCTCTATCTTTCCACAATCAATTCCTAGAATAAGATTCCGGTTGCAGCATCACAACTTGGCAAGCGAGAAAATTGTTGGACTACACACTGTTCTAGTGAAAAATATGCCAAAATGGTCACATTCATGAAGTTGGGAGACCTAGGTTTTCGGGTGCTATGAATTTGGCTACAGCGTTAGTTTTGCAAATCATCGACTGTAGCATCCGCTATGACTATGTGGGCATTTTAGTAAAAGCACATTTTTCCAAAACTTAATTAGTTCTTGATTACTTTAGCTAATCTCATGTTTATGGGCTTCAAACATAACTAGATATATTGCTATAAGTTCCCCTTAAAGCCTTTTTGAAGAAGATTTGTGAAAGGGCTTGCCCCTTCTTCCGCACTACAAACAATCATTTACCTCTTCTAATCAATGATTAATCAACACTAATCCTTGTGCTCTTGGACCATTGAGTGTTCAATAATACCAATGTTTCAGAAATTACAGAAAGGGTTATGGATAAATATCCACATTTTGAGGTGTGCAATGGGTTGCTTCATAGTTTTGCAAGGTAGCAAGCCATCTCTTTTGCTTTGGAGAAAGGTTTTGTTGGGTGAGGAAATATTGGAGTACCCTCCCCGGTGATTGGTCCTTACTTTGAAATGCCCACCATACAAATAGTGATGCCACTTCTTCACACGGCATGCAAAATGGCCAACATTTCTTGATCATAAACATGAAGCTCCCTCTCCTTCTCAGTGAGCTTTCTACTCTCATAAAGTAATCACCCCATTCTCTTGATATAACACATCGATTCCTCTCCCACTTGCATCAACCCGTATAGTGAAAGGCTTAGACAAATCAGCGCAAACCAATATTGGGAAATTAGTGCTTCCTTGAGCTCTTGGAAGCTCTTATCAGCCACCACTGCATCCAAAAAAAATGATTCCTTCTTAAGCCTATCGGTAAGTGAGGCTGCCATGTGAGCATAGTGGCGTATGAACCTCCTATAAAAGGATGAGAATCCCAAAAATCCCCTTAGTTGAGTAGTGTTGGTGGGTGTAGGCCACTCTTTTACACATTGTACCTTCTTGGGATCCATCTTAATGTCATCATTGCTCATAATGTGATCCAAGTATTCCACCTCTTGTTACATAAATGTGCACTTACTTTGTTTGGCGAACAACTTGTGCTCTCTCAACACCTTCAACACTTGCTGGTATCTATGCCTATAAGGTATAGAATGAGCTATTGGATACAGGAGCCTACAAATGATAGAGACTACATTTATAGATATCTTTGTATCAATCAAGAAAGCATTTCCAAGGAGAATACTTGTAAAGATGTGATATTTGGAAGGAGAATGTTTGCAAAGATGTGATATAGGACCTTACAAATGCTAGAGACTACATTTATAGATATCTTTATATCAATCAAGCAAGCATTTGGAAGGAGAATGTTTGCAAAGATGTGATATTTGGAAGGAGAATGTTCACAAAGATGTGACATGTGAAATCTATGTTGTCTCTCAGTAATAAGTGAGTATGCTCTTAAGTTGATTGATGTTTCTTTTAGAATGACAATTTTGTTTGTGATGCGAAGATATCAAGTTAAATAGGTTCCATTGTCGGTAATATTGAATTGATACATTGTGTGGAATAAATGGTTGATACGAGGTAAAGCCACCATGCAGATCCACAAAGTAGGAGTGTCCCATCTATTACTCAAGGGGTGGTTCAAATTTTTGAGATGGCTATAGAGGCATGGTGAGTTCTTCTTTGTTTTTATAACATTTGGATAAGATTTTTTTTTCTTTTGACTTGCTTTCCTTTACAATGGCATTATTAATTTTTCTTGCTTAGTTCGAAATACTTAACATCCATAGAGAGAGAGAGAGAGAGAGAGAGAGAGAGAGAGAGAGAGAGAGAGAGAGATTGACCTCATAATCCTCCATCAATGATTAGTGAAGTATAGTGTTGTATTTGATATCACGTGTAATATTGCATAGGATGGATGGGGCAAGGAGATCATTTTCATTTGTTTATGGTGATGGACAAGATATTGAAGGTATTAGTCTCAATGTTTGTTATAATATAGTCATCATTGTTTACCATAATCTATTTAATTTTCATGGCTCAATTGTAGATCCTTCGTCTTGGGAAGGACAAGCCAACTACATCTCTAATGATCGAACTATTAGAGTGTACATGTGTGTATTACGGTATAAAAACTTATTTTTTTGTAGTTTTTGTGCTTAGTTATAAATATACATTGTTATTAATATTTTTTTTGAAACAAGGAATATCTTTATATTTTGGAACCTAGATTATTGCTAGGTTTGTATGGTCCAGACGCTTACACGAGAGCTTTGGGCTCCTTACAATCTAAGATTGCAGATTAGCTTCATCTACATGTAATGTTTGTAAACTATGAAAAGCCTAATAAGTTAGATTTTTGGTGCATAGGCACTGGACATTATAGAATTTTCCGATTTGGCAATTATAAGCATGTTCAAATGCCATTCGTCTCAAATGTTGATCCACCGAATGAATTTTGTAAGGTTATATCTTTTAACTTTTTTATTGTTTAAAATTATTTTTTACAATAGCAAATGTTATTTTCTTATATATATATTTTTGGACAGATAGCGGTGGTGGCGAGGAGTATAGGTTTCCAAGGAGAGATAATCCAATCGCTCTCGAATATTGTTTTAATGGTTTGCTCATGTATGCTTGGTTGTCACCACTACACTGGGTTGGAATGCTAGATACATATGTATGCTCTGATATTGTGTGGTGTGGATATATATATGTAGGTTGTCAAGTTGATGGCCATGAGGCCCAAAGTGGGCCTCAAATATAAGGCCTTTTTCTCCTCTTCCCATGAGGACGAGAATACTCTTGCCCGTCGGAGGCGAGTCATCTAGTTCTTTCTAATCGGGCATTCTGGAAGTGCCACTTGGCAAATTAAAACTTATAAAGGTGACAATAGCTTCTTCTTTTTTTTAAATTATGGTATTGCCAAGATTGATACACAAATTACATGTCATCGCTTCCCTACCCTAACACCTTCACATTGGGAGCAGTGTAAGAAATAAACTTTTCTCCTAACCACTGGAGAAAAGGACGGCCTTGAAATTCACCCGATTTTTATTGAAAAAATACATAGCTTAACTGAACTAAAATTTATTTTTTTGGGGATTAAAGCACATATTTATATTATATAAGGAGCGAATATAAAGTTGCAAAATGTATCGCTTTTTAGTAGACTAGTAGCATGACCCGTCTCTGACAGGCAAGAGTATTCTTGCATGCATAAAAACACAGACTCGTCCTCATGGGAAGAGAAGAGAAAGGCCTTATATTTGGAGCCCATTTTGGGCCTATATATATATGAACACAACATTCTTGCCATATATATCCAAGTAAGAGCTCCTAAAGCACTTACTTTTCTTTGAATAAAGCACCAAACTTGGCATACATATACATCTAGCATTCCAACCTAGTGTAATGGTGAAAATCTTAACACACGTGAGCAAACCATTAAAATAAACTTCGAGCGACTGGATTATCTCTCCTTGGAAGCTTATACTCCTTGCCTCCATCTGTCCCAAAATATATATAAGATAATAACATTAGCTATTTTGCAAGATCTAATTTTTAAAGAAAAAACAAAGTTGAAAGATAAACTCAAAACTCATTCGGTGGATCAATATTTGAGATGAATGGCGTTTAAACAGGCTTGTAGATAACAAATTAGAAAATTATGTAAAGTCCAGTGCCTATGCACCAAAAATCTAACTTATTAGGCTTTTCATAGTCTACAAACATTACATGTACATGAAGCTGATCCGCAACCTTAGATTGTAAATTCCAAGGAGCCCAAAGCTCTCGTCATAAGTGTTGAGATGTCAAGCTCAACATGAGCTGACACTCACGAGGCGCCTGCATAACTGTTCGATATTTACATCACTGGCGGGTTTGGTAGCTGGCACTGACATATCTTCACAAGAGATTCTATAGCTAGACTACACCAACTAGTCCTCCACACCTACCCACTCCTCTTAGCATGTTGACATTATGGACTACTTGTATATACTCTATCATGTGTGTTAGTCACTTTATCTTCTTTGTAGACCTCTTTTGTTGTGTGAAGAAGAAGAAACAATTTTCTGCCTCTCACCTTGTGTGTTCTCTTCTAGGGTTTGTGTGAGTGTGTGTATGTGCTTGCAAGAGCTCAATCTCTCTTCTCCCCTACATCTTTTCATGGTATCAGAGCCCAGTTCATGTTAAGGGCCGAGCAGCTTGAAGCACAGGAAGCAGTACAAGGGTAAGAGGTTCATCTACTCTTCCCCCTTTGTGTTGGCTACTACACCCTTGTCAGGATCTCTTCGAGAGGCACCGGCAAATGAATTCCGATTGAGGAGCTTTCTTTGTCGCGAGAGGAGAGCTATAGGGCAACTATTTTTTCTGTTGGACTTAATTTTTCTAATAGAAAATGTGTTTCGGGTGCATTTGGACCATTTTTCAGTTCGCCACAGCGTTCACTAGCACTGCGTGTAAGTTTTCATTCTCTACATAACTCTGTTTTTGGAACTGCAAGAAGGGCAATTGGTTGTGCAGACACTATGTGTGCTGCAAAGAGGTCTTAAAGTTGCCATTGGGTGTATGTATGCAAATTGAGGTCACTAGTTGTGATAGTTTGGGTATAGTGCCATCATGCAGAGAATACAACAGTTTGCACAGGTCAAACAAGGGTACTGTTTTGGGTGAGTTTGTGTTGCAGATAAGATGTTAAATGATGGAATAAACCAAATTCTTGCAGAGAAGCTTGACAAGAACAACTTTCATGCTGATGGGAAAAGGTTACTAGGACTACATTGAAGGTGAACATGAGGAGGCACCAAAGATACCAAAGATTAATCCAGCTTCTACAGATGTAAAAGATTAATCCAGCTTCTACAGATGTAAAAGAATTGAAGGATTGGAATCAAGGAGCAAGGAAAGTCATGTATTGGCTTTCTATTAGCATACATGACACTATGATTGGGCATATACAGGATGCCAAGGAGCAAGGATTGGAATCAAGGAGCAAGGAAAGTCATGTATTGGCTTTCTATCAGCATACAGGACGCTATGAATGGGCATATACAGGATGCCAAGGAGCAAGGATTGGAATCAAGGAGCAAGGAAAGTCATGTATTGGCTTTCTATTAGCATATAGGACACTATGATTGGGCATATACAGGATGCCAAGTCACCTAAGGAGGCATGGGATACCTTGGTCACCAAGCTGTATGAAACTAACACCACCAAGGCACGAAAGATTCAGTTGAAGAATGAGCTTCATACTATGGAGAAGAAAAATATATCTGTGAATGATTATGCCTTGAAGATTAAGGGCATTGTTGTTTCTGTTGATGATGATGATAGGTGGAAGTGTGCCTACGTAGTCTTGGGCCACAATACAAGGAATTCAAGACATCTATTGAGACTCGGGAGAACATTCCCAACTTCACAGATTTGGTGTTAATGTTAATTGTTTTGAAGAGAAGAATTTGGGTGAAGATCAACAGTCTTCACAAAACAAAAATAGTTCAGAGCAGCAGGCCTTCTACACGAGTTCAGGTAGAGGACGAGGTAGAGGCAGCAACAACAATACCAAGATTCGTAAACAACAACACACAGGTGGAAGAGGCCAGTTTAGAGGCAAGGGGATCAAAGAGGTCATGGCAATTGGCAAAGGTAGAGGATGAGGTAGAGGCAGCAGCAACAATCCCAAGATTCGTAAACAACAACACACAGGTGGAAGAGGCCAGTTTAGAGGCAAGGGGATCAAAGCGGTCATGGTAATTGGCAAAGGTAGCATAATGATACACGAGGATGTTTTTACTTTGGTAAGCCTGGACATGTGCAGGCAGATTGCTATAAAAATAAGAGTGACATGTGAAATGGAAAAGTGCAGCAAAACAACTATGCGTCTTCTAGTAGAAATAATGAGGATAATGAGAGGTTGTTTGTTATGCAACATGTAGTTAATGCTGTGTCTGGAAATGATGTAGCAGCATGTAAGGATGATGCATGGTATGTTGATTTAGGTGCTTTGAACCACATGACAAGTCATGGTGAGTGGTTCAAGAAAATGAAGAGTCTTGAAAGACCAGATTTTGTTGAAATAGGGGATGACACTGCTCATCCGATTGCCCATGTTGGAGATGTGCCATTAGATGGTAAGGTGAAGTACCTTGCAGATGTACTTCATGTTCCAAACATTACAAAGAATTTGGTTCCTGTTGGCCAGATGATTGAGCACGGTTTGCAAGTCCAGTTTAACCATGATGGCTATTATGTAGAAGACTTTAAAGATAAATGCAGCAAAAGACAACAAAGTGGGCAGAATGTTTACATTGAATGTAAATATGCATGAAGTGAGTGCTGCAATGTTTAAAAATGGTTCAATAGTTGTTGTAGATATAGACATTTGGCATAAGAGAATTGGGCATGTAAATGTGCAAAGAATGAAGTCTATGTAGACTAACAAAATTGTGATAGGGTTGCCTAAGTTCAAAGTTGAAGGTATGTAGAAAGTATGTGAAGCATGTCAATTTGGAAAGCAAACAAAGCATGTATTTCCACATGATAGAAATGTGAGCAGGAACGTACTAGATGTTGTGCATTCAGATGTATGGGGTCCTATGAAGACTATGTCTATGTGTGGTTGCAGGTACTATGTAACATTCATTGATGACCACACCAGGAAAGTGTGGGTGTATTTCATGAAGGAGAAGAGTGAAGTGTTCACTCATTTTCAAAATTTCAGAGTGATGGTTGAAAAACAAACAAGAAGGCATGTGAAGTGCCTAAGGTCAGATGAAGGGGGATAATACTTCTCCAATGAGTTCTCTAATTTCTTGCTGTTGCGAAAGAATGGCATTCACAGGTTTTTACATGTAGATACACTCCGTAGATACAATTTACATGTAGATACACTCCGTAGAAAAATGGAGTTGCTGAGCGGAAAAATAGGCACATTGCAGAGATAGCATGGGCATTAATAGTAACAGAGAAGAATATGCCACATAGCTATTGGGCTGAGGCTATGTCTACAATAGTTTATATCATGAACATGACTCCTACTAAAGCCATACATGATGTAATGCTAGAGGAGTTTACTGGCAGGAAACCTGATTTGTCCAACTTGAAAGTTTTTGGATGTATTGCATATGTGCATGTGCCAGATGAGTTGTGTACCAAGATGGATCCAAAGGTAAAAAAAATGTGTATTTATTGAGTATTCCCTTGAGCAAAAGGGATATAGATGCTATACGTGAATTTAGGGTAAGTAGGGATGTTGTATTTGATATGAGTAGCTAGTATGCTACTGAAAAAGATGCTATTGGGGCTGATGTAAGTGGAAATATGGTTGCACAAAATGCAAGTTAGCAACAATCACAATCATTAAGTGGACCAGGAGAGTCCTCATCTAGTGGTTCTATTGATAGACCATGGAGTGGCTGACTGCGTCATAATACCAGTCCTAGAAATGTTGTTGTTGGTACATCACATAAAGGTAAAGAGAAAGTGGTTGAGCCCCTTGGTATGCCGGATATTTCTACACAGGGCATTCTCTTGTTTGATGGAGATTCAAGTGGCTCGGAGATGATCCTTAAAAATGAGAGGAGCTTGGGATTCCAGCAAAGAGGACACCTAGTGTGAAGAAGGCTATGGAATCCATGAATGCAAAGTTACGAAGGTCTGGAAGAGTCAAAAACCATGTGCAAAGGTTCACTTATGATGGTTATGTGGCACATCACTATGCTTATATGGAAAAAATTGTGCAAGTTAAAGAACCCACATGTTTTAATGAGGCTATTGGAAATGTGTGTTAGGAGAAAGCTATGGATGAGGAGATGGATGCATGGTATGGAAATGAGACTTGGGATTTGGTACCATTACTTGAAGGCAATAAAGCTATTAGTTATAAGTGGGTGTATAAGGTGAAACATAACAGTGATGGTAGCATAAGCAGGTACAACGCTGTAGCCAAAGGATATGCGCAGACACATGGGATTGATTATGAGAAGATATTTTTCCCAGTTGCAAAGATGGAAACTATGAGAGTTGTGATTGGTGGCTGCAGCTAAAGGCTGGTGTTTACATCAGATGGATGTTAAAAATGCGTTCTTGCAAGAAGAGGTGTATATGGATCAGCCACCAGGTTTTGAGGATACAAGTCACCCGGAGTATGTATGTAAGCTTCGTAAGGCTTTGTATGGGCTGAAGCAAGCGTATCTTGTCACTATTGGTTTTCATATGGTAGATGTAGATCACTCCTTGTATGTGCGCAAGAGTGATAAGGGTATTGTGATCATCACCATCTATGCAGATGATATTAATGTTGGGGGTGACAACTTGGATGAGATTGAGCATGTGAAAAGTCTTCTCAAAAGGAAGTTTAAGATGAAGGATTTAGGAGATCTGCGCTACTTTTTGGGAATTGAGGTCATTCGCATATCTGAGGGTATTTGGCTATCACAAAGGCAATATGTATTGGACATGTTTTCCAAGTATGGGATGGCTGATTGTCAGCCAATCTTAGTGCCATTAGATCAAAATGGCAAGCTTAGTGCGGATGTAGGTTATGTGTTGGAGGATCCCACTATGTAGTACAAGAAGATTGTGGGGAGTTTGATCTATGTCACGATCATTAGGCCAGATTTGAGTTACACTATTGGCTTAGAGAACCAGTTTATGCAGGTTTTGCGCAAACCACATCTTGACATTTTGCGATGCACACTTCGGTATTTGAGGGCCACTGTTGATTATGCATTGTTTTATGTAACAAGTGTACCATTAGAGCTATATGGGTACAGAGATACTGCAGATTGGGCAGGTAGCATCTTAGACAAGAGATCTACCAATGGATTTATGTTTTCATTGGGGAGTGCTACTATGTCATGGAGCAGAAAGAAGCAGCCCCCACAGTTGCCTTGTCGAGTACAAAGGCAAAGTATAGAGGAGCTGTAGTGGCAACGTGTGAGGTAGCTTGGTTACGCAAGCTACTTGATTTGGGGTTACATGTGGAGAGAAAGGTTATCATATATTGTGACAATCTTAGCAGTATACAGTTGGCCAGAACCCTAGTTTTCCATGCACGGACTACTTCATCAGGGAGAGAGTCTTGGTAGGTGACATCGACTTGGCCTACGTTAATACACAGGATTAGGTCACTAACATCATGAAGGCCTTGGGAGCTGAGAAGCTCCGTAGATTTTGAGATATGCTTGGAGTTCATGAGTTGGAGTTGAGCTTAAGGGGGAGTGTTGAGATGTCAAGATCAACATGAGCTGACACTCATGAGGTGCCTATATGACCGTTCGATATTTACATCACAATATTTGTACCTATAATAATTTCTGCTTCTATCACCTTTGAGTGAAATTTCTTGCATATGAGTTTGGTACCATTACAAAGTCCCCGCCATCGAGGGTCCAAATTGTAAAGCAGCATGATAGGAGCATTCATCTTTAGGAGCAAGCGGTGAGGAGGGTAACCACCACCTAAGCTTAAACTATTCAAGTACTCAACTACATACAATATTCTGTCATTCTCAAAAAGAAAAACCGAATATACACTGAGGTATTCTCTTTCAAAACCAGGTAATGTAGTCAAGGCTAGTTCATTGATCTCATCAACCTCTTGATTTCCTGGTGCAAGAATAGCAGGAATGGCTATGCAACTGATATTACTAAACCATTCTTTGAAGATCTTTGTACACCCATTCTACTAAAACCAGCAAGGAGTTCCCATGCAACTGATATTACTAAACCATTCTTTGAAGATCTTTGAACACCCATTCTACTAAAACCAGCAAGGAGTTCCCATGCATCAACATTTGTGGTGGTGGAATTACCACTCTACCTGGTTTATTTAGATGGTCTATAGAGACATCCCCAATTTGTAAAGTCCATTTGACAAATTCTAGTTCTGTACAATCATAACCATTGTGAATGACCAGCATGTTTTGGGTGAGCTTTAAATATTCACATATCTCCAAATTTATGACTGACATAATGTTGCATCAACAATATCCTCACGTGATCCCTTTGCAACAATAGGTAAGATTTGCCTAAAGTCACCACCAAAGAGCATAATTTTTCCACCAAACACTATATCACTTTGCATGATGTCTTTTAATGTCATGTCTGATGCTTCACATGCATACCTATGCATCATTGGAGCCTCATCTCAAATGATCAATCTTAAAAGCTTCGACACCTTAGCAAATGGGCTATTGCCTTTAATCCTACATGTGGGATAACATGAATGTGTAGTGTGTCCATATGAAAGTAATAATGCAACTATTCTAGAAATGCGCATACCAAAGTAACTTGATTCTCTCCACGTCATCAAGATAGCAAGGCAATGATAAACATATGTTTTTTCTAATCCACCTGGTCCATCAAGGAAAAAAACAACACCATTGTTCAAATTAATGGCCTTAAGGATGGTATAAAATGCTCTTGAGATTGACAACTATTAAGACTCCTTTCCATGGAAAGAGACAAATCATCCTGTTGGACAAAATCAAACATCATCTCTTCCATCAACAAACCATTGTTGATAGTAGCAACACTTGATCTATTAGGAAGAGGAAACCCTTCAAAATCATGTAGACATTTTTCATATTGTTATAAGAGGTATTGCATGTGTACTGGAGCTTGATTCTTAGCTATTAAATGACAAACACCAGCATCAACACATCTTCTCTACAAGCCATTAAAAAAATCATCTGAAAATTCAGTAGAGAATTTATTCCAAAGCTGTCTGGGAGATATAGGCTCATAAAAAACCATAATAATGACAAAACGTTGACATAGTTGGAATCCTGTTTGCTCTGAAATACAGCTTCTTAAAGATACATATACCACTCCTCATCATTCTCCAACATTCCTTTGACTTCACACATGCAACCCTAAAATAGAGATACAAATGTCCATTCACTGTTCATACTTCCTCAAAAGATTTTACACACTATGAGTAACATGCGTAGATAGTATTTCTCACTTGCAGTCAGCGGGCTAACATTATACATACGTTCAAAGAGCTGTATTCCATACCCATTTGTAAGGGAAATCAACATATAGCAAGCAATTTGCATCTACATGCAATTGATTAGCTATTAACCATTCAGTGAGAGTAGTTCTTTGGTTTCTATCACAACTCATTACATCATGTAAATCATCATGGTCATTGAATATAACATGATTTTGCATCAGAAGATTAACATGCAACCTTTGTATATCTATATTTTCATCATGCAAATCATACCAGTATAAGCGTCAACTTGCCTATAACACGCAGACACGTACCATGTATCCAGATATTGACTAACCTCATCAATAATTCCATGTGTATCTTGCAACTCTATAGTAGCTCTATCATGTCTTTTATATACATACTTATACAAATATTTCACTGCTGTAGGATAGAGCATACTTATACAAATATTTCACTGCTGTAGGATAGAGCATACTTCTATGTTAATATGGGCTTTGTATCTCATGGAGAGAAAAGGGTTATACAGAACAACCCATTGACTATCCACCCTATGATCCTTTACTTGGATGAAACTACCATCGTCTACCCATTGTCATCAACAATAGTAGTCTCAAAAAACTTTTTAGGATAATGATGTTTACAAATCCCATTAACCATGCAAGGAGAGTGCATATTTAGTTCCCCACATGGTCCATGGACATTACAATAGTGAGCAATCTAAGTAGGTTTACATCCACTTTCCAATATCAATAATATATATGCATGTGGCAAGCCTCTTTTTTGAAATTTAATAATAGAAACAAATCCCACTCTAATCTTCCAAATAATGCTTTTTTTTAAACCAATAAGTGCATCATATCCTTATGCTTCTTATAAAAGACCCGTGGCATCATATCCTTATGCTTCGCATAGAAGACCCATGCCGTCAAGTCAGGTCAATATTGAGGAGCATGACCCGAGAGTAAAGCATTGCTTATTTCATCCCACTTAGGATTGTAGGTAAAGGTAATAAAAAGGTCAGGTTTACCCATATTCCTAACAATTACCATTGAATCCTGATACAATTGATGCATATATCGAGCCTCCCAGTAATTGTAGATGGTAGAACTATCCTGCTTTCATTAATTCCCCCAGACACCCTATTGACCCCATTGCTTATATTAACCATATTTGCAAGCCCTTGTGGTATACTTCAACATGCAATGCTTTCTAGTTATTACGTATCCATACTAATCTTGATTTTTCCATGTTGTTACATATGCATCAACAATGTACTATTGTTGCAAAAGTTGACAACCGTGTAGAAGGCATACATTTGTATCTTCCCTTATTTGTAATCTATAAGCATAATATTGCCGCGTTGAGTTACAGTCTTTGTCTCCTCATTTGAAACTTGCCTATTCCTACCATGGAGTGGAATTAAAACATGCCAACCATCCTCTCCTCAAGGAAACAAAAGAACATATAATAGAGGCATATATGAACAATACAAGTTAGATATTCTTTTTATAGCACCTGTGCGAGACATTATTTGAATATCTCTATGACCTATATGAGAATCATCCCCTTGACCCAGCATGATAGCAGTATTTCCTTAAGGTTGACCAAGCTTCAGTGATGACCATTCTTAAATCTACATGTGGACTCGACTGTAACATTTCCCTCATTGTACAAAATGCACCAGCATACGGATTATGTTCAAACATCATTGTTTGTAGCCTTTCAAACACGTTATGATTTAAAGAAGGCATCCCATGCAGACTATTCTCCAATTCATGCTCCATATCATACACATATAATTGGGCAGATTGATAGGCCACATTTCGTGTTTTATCAAGTATTACAGAACCAATTTATTGATAGGTTCTTGAAGGACCGGAGCAGTAGGAGTTGCTCTCTTACCCAAATCCAAGTGGATTCCAGCATAGAATTCTCTATGCTCCTCATCTTCAACCCTTCCAAATGTTTTGATTTCATTTACATTAAAGTACTACATTAAATTACCGTGAATTTGTTTTCAATTGCTAGCCCTTGTTTGTGAACAATTACGGTGAAATGCACGTGTTACATCCAAAATTCGAAGCCGACAAACTTGGTTCGAGCTTAGGCATATACAGCTCCTAGCCATCTTCAAACTCCCTTGAAAAACAAAAAATTCGAAGCCAACAAACTTGGTTCGAGCTTAGGGATATACAGCTCCTAGCCATCTTCAAACTCCCTTGAAAAACAAAAAAGCAAATACTAATTTTCTTATTACATTTATTCTACTTCAAGTACCATTATCCTCTCATATGATCTTGGCACATATATCACACATATGACCCTACTCTCAAGCATAGACTCCACACATTAATAAACATGCTGTAATTATTAGAGAAATTTATAATAGGAAAGTGTGTTTAACAAATACAATCAATTTACACTAATAAGTGATAACCTCTCTCCATCTCTCACCTCTCACCTCTTTGTTGTGACCCTAATCTCAAGGATAGACTCCGCACATTAGCAAACATAATGTAATTATTAGAAAATTTTATAATAATATAGTGCGTCTAACAAATACAATCTAATTTACATAATTAAGTGATAACCTCTTTCCGTCTCTCAGCTTTCTTTGCTAACATAAGCATTAGTCCAAAGAGAGAGACAGAGAACAGAGACAGAGATAGAGAGCAAGAAAAAAACATAGAACTATAGAACATGTTGAGAGATATAAAGACTTTGAGAAAATAGAAAATTCATTAATATCACCCGTAGAGTCAAAGCATGAAAGTTGAATACAAAACATCATACTCTCACAAAACCTCTAGGTAACTATCCTACTCTCTAGCATAACGACTCATCTTCTTCATAATAGCATTGAGTCGATTAGCGGTTATCTTTAGAGTCAATACCTCTGAGCCTAATGCCCATACTTTCTCTTTTAAAGATTTAGCTTGTTCTTTACATTCCCTAGTACATCCACCTAGACGCTCTCCAATTTCAACATGCAAATTTTCCATAAAGGAAATTATGTCTAGTTGGTTGGCCTCCATGCAAGCACTGCTATCCTATCGAGAACATGATGAAGATGATGTGTTAACTCATCTCTCACCTCATATCTCCCCTTTGAGTGCCACTTCCACATACCTCATCCCAAATGGCATCTAAGAACTCCTTGCAAGCAACCTGATTTTTCTCAGTGCGCTCGTATATGTCCACAATAGTCTGTAGACGTGTAACACTTGGCTCTCCTAATGGAGACCTTGACCGAGAAAGGTGTTTCGCAGAATGGAAATTCATTAGACCTTGACCGAGAAAGGTGTTTTGTAGCACGAAAATTCATCAACTCCAACGGGGTCGACAATGCTACATTGGAATTGGCAAGTCCATATGCGTCCACCCCACGGCATTTGAACCGTTGTTATTATTCAGGATCTCCATTAGCTGAAATACAAAATAAAAATCTTAAGGCTCTACAAAATCTATTTTTATCTTAGGCAACATGTTTTATAGCCCTATGTACCAGCACTATAAACATGTAGATACCTCCTAGTTACAAAGAGGAAACAATGTACATTCTCTTATCAAGCCCTATAATTTAATCTCTAAAAGCCTAATATTAGCAACCATAAAGTAGTTCTTTACTTTTCAAGCACATTTCTCTACTGTTTAAAGAATAATATAGTCAAAGCACTGAAATAATTTAATGTATGTATATTCTCTAAGGTCATATATTCTCTCTAGAACTCTTTCTACAATCAAACGCAATGGTCTAATAATTGAAAAGTTTATAGCCTAGCCAGCCTTGCCACTAAGGTATTTAACACTATTTATGTGCACACTATGGTATTAAACACACAAAAACCATTATAACATTCACACTTATCGTTCTAATTAACAAGTACATATTGTGTGTTGTCTTCTCTCTCTTTCTCTCTCAACTAACCGAACATATTAACATAAACAAACCTCTGGATCTATGCATTACACAAATAGATTGAGAAAAAAGGGCAACAATAAAACCTACCTCAAGTTGAAGAGAGAACGATATTCGACACCACCAAGTTTGCTAGCTAGCGACCTTGT